>NC_090223.1:22433236-22744174 GCF_024489055.1 Chanodichthys erythropterus | reverse complement strand
GTGGTATTGAGATGCGGACATTGCCTCAGTCTGTTTGTTCTGGGTCACTAGGTACGCTCTATGGCAATCATTGTTTACAACTTAGCTGTGATTTCACAGCACAGTGGGAAGGCATTTCTTCAGTATGGCATAGTGGGTGTTTTGTTCCTATAGTGTCAACTCATGATGCAGTGTAGAATTCCACTTAGAAAGGGAATGTCTCAGGTTACAACTGTAATCATGGTTCCCTGAGCAGGGGAATGAGACACTGGGGCACACTGCCATACTTTCGGCATGCCTATACGTCCTCCTTCAGACAAATTAAACTGATGAAGTTCTTTCTAGGTGACCTTATATACTCTGCTGGCGTGCCTGTAATGTCACCAAACTGTGGTAGCCAATCAAGATTGGCATGCAACTCGTGCTTCAGACACCAGCTCACGAGGTGCGTTCACATAGCATCAACTCATGATGTAATGTCTTGCTCCGCTTTCCAGATCACCATTGCTACAGTCATAACCTGAGACATTTTTTCTAATACTAATAAGCCTAATATATAATAACAATTTTTTCAGTATGTTTCAGTAGGTTTCATTTTATATATATATATATATATATATATACATATATATTGAAATTAAATTGCTCTGTTGTGTGACTGTGTTGAAATTATTTGAATTGTCTGCAAATTCAAACTGAAAATTCACAAACTGAAAGGAAAACAGTTCTGAAATTAATTGTATTGAGGCTTTCTGACCTGGAAAGAGTTAAAGAAGAGGTCAATGAAGAGCTTTGTGAGGCGCAGGGGTAGAGCACCATGTGAGGTAGACTCATCAGTAACAAACGAAAACAGGACCGAATGGATCCCCAGTAACGGAATCAGGGTGAGGGTGGACTTAGCAAGCCTGAAAATGAGAGAAAAAAGAAAGATATGCAGGTCATCTGGAAACAACCACACAATATTGTGCAAATGCTTAATGGGACAGTTCACTCAAAAATGTAAATTCTGTCATCATTTACTCACCCTCATATTGTTCCAAACCTGTATGACTTACTTTCTGTTGTTTTGAAAAATATACTCAATATTCTATACAACGGTTTTTCCTAACAGGGGTTCATGAGGTAACTGCAGAAGGTCCATGAGTTAGTGAAAAACTAATAATTAAAATTAATGTAAAATTAAAATAAACATTTGAATTATTAGAATCTTTTTTTTTTTTAAAGTACACAGTAGTATGCCTATATTTATAATGAGAGTTAAAACAAAATAATAAGCCTTATATATGTGCAACCCTATATATCAATAATTTGAAAGAAAAAAAAAAAAAAAAAAAAACTTACACAGTGTCTACACCAGACGTGAGCGGCATGACAAATACAGCCCATTATGATCAGTGATGCTGTCTACACTGGATGAGGTGCAGTGAGACACAATAAGATTATGTCAATAATGCCCCGTGTTCGCATCCAGTGAAGACAGCCTCAAGCTGTTGCTGGGCAGTGTGATGCAACATCTGTCGCATCCGCTGTGGACATGATGTTACTAAAAAAGTTTAAATATTTCATCTTTTTACTTGCATGTCATGTTACCATTAACCAACATCAGAGAACTATGAACATATCAATGCGTCCTTAAATTATTGAAATATTAACTTAAAATCTCAAGGGGTACTTCAAGTACTCTATAGCTAAGGGGTTCGGCTATATATATTATATATATATTCCAAGTATAAAAAATTTTTGATGTAATAATTTGCATGGTGCATCAACACTACTTCATAGTTCTAAATGTTATTGGTTTTCAAGTCTCTCATAACCAGTTGAGATGCAAAATGTCTGTAGGCTCTGAATTGAAGGAGATACGAGATTTTCAGCAAATAACTAAAATTTCATTCTGTTTCTCTAAAGCAAAAGGTTTGAAATAAGGGTGAATAAATAATGCCACACATTCCAGTTTTGGGTGAACTAACCCTTTAAACTGTAGGACACCCACCGGAACTTGTAGTCAGAATATCTCATTTGGTGCGCCCTCAGTTTGGACACGAGGATCTTGATGATGTGTATGAATATGAAGAAGTTAATCTGGAAAGAGAAGAACACATCATAATGTCCTGGTTAAGACCATTATATCATATTAGCAGGACAAAACTGACACAACAGTTCCCTCACAGCACAATAAATGACTCAAGACTCAGATAAGGGACTAGGGCGGCAAGGAGTGTGGGGGAAGTCAGTAATGCTTGGCAGAGTCTGGGAACAGTAGTCGAACAGTCCAGCCCTGTGAGAATTCAAACACAGGAATTCCTGCCCACTATAGGAACACTTGAACAGTTACGCAGAAACATTACTGCACATTGCTAAATGCTCATCTGCACTTCATAGCCATTGTAAGCATTATGGATGCTGGGCAATTTTGCACAGTATTGCGCGTTTCAATGCAATCAAGTGGAAATAAGACACTGGAGGAGGGGAGGGCTATATTTTGAAATCATAGCAGTAGACCTTAAAACATATTGCGTGTAGTCGCTTCGTGATTTACCGAGAGTCGACATTATATGGTACTGTGCTTTGTGAATAATGGAAATGACTTCAATTTTGTATGCTGTGTTTAATGCTAAAGCAAATGCAATGTAATGGGGTGTGACGGTGTGAACATAAATGAAACTGCCAGGCATAAAACAGCATAAAACATTTAACCTTCCTGTGTTCTTCATATTCCTTCTGTTATGTCAAATTATTACAGTCAAAGCTGAGTCACAGTAATATCATTATTATGATAATTCTTACTATGAATATGGTATGGGTGTCAGGGTTGGGCAAAATTCAGAATTTAAGAATCGCCTCTTTTCGAATCATAAATGTGAATTTTAATTGAAATAGCTACAGGATTTTGAATCGGAATGACAGAAGAGGAAATTGCATTATTAATATTTCATTAATTTTGTGATTATATTGCTTTTAATATAGACTGATCATGCCTATTTATGGAGCCCCTTAAGGGACATGGTGATGGGAGGAAAAAATATATTTCAAAGCTCACAACTTTTGCATTGCTGTTTGGTCAGCAAGTCTTGCTAAAAAAACAACAGCTAATACTGATGAATTGTGTGTGGTTGTTTTTTTTTTTGTTGTTGTTGTTGTTGTTTAATTGCATTATTTCTGAATCTCCTTCTTTTTAAACACTGGGTCACTGAAGTTGTAAAGACAGTCAATTCTGAGTGAAAAAGAAAATCCAATGACAAAAAATATATGAGAAGCTCAGAATCAATCAATCAATCAATCAATCATCCATGGTTGGTTGGTCGATTTGATTGATTGATTGGGATTGTGACATCAGCAGGTGTAGAGCAATTAGATGTTTTAAATTATTTTAAATGATTACAAAAACATCATTAAAGAGGTGTGTTGCTTATGTTGTGTTTGCAGGTTCTGAACCCATTCCCCTCTCTTTCCTTCTACTTTCCTGTCCATCTCCAGATAATCAAGGCAAAAAATCAATTTTGGATTCATGTTGACTTCAAGGGTTGAAGTAAAGTGGCATTACAGGAGGTGAAGTGTCATTAAAAGTGCTCTGGATGTGGGAGACTCAGGCAGGTAATTACAGCTAAGAGAGGTTGATGAGGGACATGAACGAGTCTCTCACTCACCAATACGGCCAGCAGGATGGGAGAGCGAATGATCCACCAGTACTCCATATGAATATTCTGCATCCAGCATCTGATCAACAACAAGAGATCAAATACATCACTGTAAATGAGCAAATGTGGCCTACTTGTCTTGTCATTTAATAGACTCAACACACACAAAATAGATCACTTATGAACACTTACTGGACTGAAGCACCTTACTGTAGGTTTAGTTAATGTTTTTGTTTTTTTCAAAAAATGTTAAAATATGAGTATCAAATGAATTAATGTGTGTAAATATATGCAAAATTGCATATAAAGACAATGTTATTTCAATTATGTCAGACTTTATAGGGTTGATATAGTCTAAATATATAATATTTTAGGTTATGCTTTATTTTAAAGTGTCAAAACATAATAAATATCTCTTTTAAAACTTAGTCACTATGATAAACCTAGAAGTGTTTATATTTTATACCTAGCAGGGAGATTTTCATAGGGAATTGTGTATATACGTCACTCGCCCATTCATGTCTCATCACATCCGTAAATAGAGAAAAGTTGCTCTGGTTACTTTGATGTGTGTATGGTGTGGGAGCGGCTTATAGGTTAATTGTCACAGCGAGTGAGAAAGGCTCAGCCAGAGCTGAAGCATAACCAAAACAGTGTTCTTCCACAAAGTGCATGCGTTTTGTTTTTAACAGCTATAGGTCCAAAAGTTACATAGTGTACCTTTTAACATGCTTATACTTACATACAAACATGCTTATTATAGGGTTAGTCTTAGGTTTAGTTGCTTAAAATGATTCTTATTTTACTTTTATTGATATATAAGTACAAGTAAAATACCATGTTTAAATATAGCCAGAATTATAGTACATTTAACACCACTGAATAAAATACTGTTCAGAAAGGAGCTTACTGTTTACTACTGTACTTATTTGTGGTCAAATGAATCCATCATGCACATTTTTTTTTTTTTTTTTTTTTTTTTTTTAATTCAGAATGAGAACATCCAGTTAATGTTAATCCATTTTGTATTTTTTACACTCCAGTTTTGTGTGAAAAAAAGAAGTTTTCTTTGGCAGTTCTATTAAATAATGCATAAAGAAAAAGATGTTTACAGTTCTGGCTGATATTACTTCCGGCTGATTCATCAGACTGGAAATGGAAGGTCAAATCAAGTGCATTGCAGTTTTTTTAAGTAGTAGTATTTCAATGCATACTGAAAATGCAGCATTACTCAGTATCTGGAGTGACAGTGTGGAAAATCGCAGCGACATGGTAACAAATAGCATCACGGACAGATAGCATGCTGTCTGATGACAGTGGAGATGATGCGCAGCTTATCAACAGGAAGGAGTGATTCTTTTATCTGCTTAATACAGCTGGATGGATGGGGTGATGAGTGTGAGAGAGTATGAACCTTTCCTCAACCCCTGCAGAGATGACACATTAAAGATATACAAATCACACGACTTATATCAGTCACTGTGCCTTCTGGTGAGGTATAGAATAAATATTAGAAAGTGACTGGACAAAATCCCTTGTGAAAAAGTACACTTTAGCTTACTTATAAAGAGTACATTTTATGGAAAAAATATACATTAAAAGAATAAATTTAAGCCTGAACTGAATGTAATGTTTTGAGAGACTTAACTGAATGTTAAATTAAAATAAAATATATTATATTTTAAGTTTATTAGATGCAATTAGCTGAACTTTAGAGCGTTTTTGGACCTACTTAAGTAGGACTTACAGATCATACAGTAAATTACTATGTTTAAGAACTTACAGTAAATGTATAATTCACTATAACAATGACACCTTAAGATAAAGTGTAACCAAATATACTTTTAAGTACACTACAAGTGCACATTCAATAATAATAACTATTCAAATAGTTTTAGCATGTTAATAAATATGTGACCGTGCTGACAAAATGAGTCGCAATGAGCAAATTTTCACAATCTCTATTAAAAAAACCTCAAAGTAATGTGTGATTTGTTGGAATCTGACAAAAAAATGACAGAGCCACACCTGTTTGAAGTCGATGGAGTCAATTTTGAGAAAAATCGAGTTAAAGTTTTCTGAAGGATCCAAATCGAAACCATCTAATCCCACCTAATTTGGCACATACCTTGTCAAAACCAAATATCTAAAGGAAAATGTATATATTTAACCTTTTTTCAGTATTTCACTTGGAATGCTGTAATTCTGTTTATATGTGTACATCAGGATCGTGCGCTGAGGCATCTTTGTTTGCACGCTTTGGATCTGTCAGTCAGCATGAGTAAGATCAATTCATTTACATCAGCATGAGTTTGAAAATCACATTTCATTGGTTCAGACTCATGTCATCGAGAATTCACTAAATATTCATAAAGTTTGAATTGTGTGCTTTAAAGTGATACAAAACTTGTGCTGAGCGGAAGCGAGCAGAGAAAAACTGCATTTTTCATGGACAAAGGAAAGGTAGTCATCTCAGAAAACATACAAATAAAGATACCTTTAGATGTTTAATTGCTATTTGAAGCATTTGGATTACTAGATGAAGGCTTAATGAACTAATAATGTGAAAACCTCAAATTCGACCAAAATCTACATTTTTGACTTGTTTTGCCTGTAGCTTGAAATGAACCCATCTGCATTCTGACTCATTTTGCTAGCACGGGTCACATATGACAATGTCAGTGTATTTGGACACGGTGTGCTTCATGCTTATTTTACATTTAAGGGACTAAATTTCTCTTGTCATAAGATTTATAACAAGAGTTCTACCAAAGACCCTCTAAGGCAAGTCATTTCAGTTGGCGGCCATCTTTGAAATGCCTCTCGGGCACCCTGACAGCAACATAATGTGGCCCAGATCTGGTACATGTGGATTACACGCGGACCAGATGTGGGCCGGATCTGTTGCTGTCAGGGCAGCTATTTCAGTCAAGTGAAGCTCCTTTCTCTTTGAATGGGAAAACATCAAATTCTCCAAAGCTTACGATTAAATTTCATATTTAAAATCACCAAAGAAATCTGACAACAACTGTCTCATAAATGAAATTTCTTAACTCTCAAATCACGAGCTTCCAGAGATTCTAATGACAGGTGCAGTGATGCAATGACTTTACCAATCGCCAACTGGCTCTCTTATTTAGAAGGCGGGACTTATTCCACTATATTGTGCGTTTCACTTTTTCCCATTTATAGTAATATGAGTGCACCGTCTATGTATCTAAGGTCTTTGGTTGTACTTACAATACATTTTCTGCATAGAAGTGTAACTTATGGGAATTACGTACTGCAGTCGGGTTTTAAAATATAAATCAAATAGATACTACTATACATGTAACCCCAGCATTAAAATAAATGCACATCTTAAAAGCCTTTGCAACAATAACAGAGGCTGAATGAATGATTTACACTATGAGATTTTATAGCGCACTACAAATTTCAAGGCAATGTTGGCTGCTACAGGCAAAGCTCAAAGTGGATGTGCATGTACATAAAAGTGCTCAATACTCGTTTATCATAGGGAAGCTGAATATCTGCAAAGCATCAGAGCGTCTAAGATAAAGGTAGCATGTGTTCACAATTTATGTTTTTGATTTGTTATAAAACAAACGCTACAATGACAGAGTACTGTTGTCTGCCAACTCTCCAACCGCAAAAACACAATGACTGCTTCACGAGCACTGGCTTTCATCAGTCTGCCTGACGCTCCAGAACTTACTCTTCATTCTCGTACAAGTACTTCACAATTACCCACGGCAGCACGAATATCAGAGGGGCACCTGAGGGAGAAAGAGAGAGAGAAAGCTTGTGAGATGAGGCATAAACCATCTGCCGTGCTCTGTTTGGACATGCCATGTATTAGGAAGTGCTTCAACCCTGTTAATGAGTTCACGGCGTAAAAGCTTTGAACCTCTCACCCCAGCCAATGCACAGGTAGATGCCGAAGTAATTTCTCTCTGTCAAGACTGTGACGACCAAAAGGCTGTGCAGGTAGATGCCCTCCACCAGCAGCCAGTAGCTGTTAGCTAGTATGCTGTATTGCATCATCACCACAGCAACTCTGCAGCCGACCGCCGTCTGAAACACACACACATTGACGTGTTTTTGGGTCACTGAAAGTGTTAGGCTAATTTTTAACCTGCCGCCTCTATCCAGTAAACAGCTATTTAACTCATATCTATACAAACATGCATTTCAAGGTATATTCTTGGTCATTTGTAGCTTTTCATGGTCATTTCTGGTCATGGACAGCATATTAGCATTGAAAATTATTTATGCCAAAGAGTTTAAAAGCAGAAATTAGAAGCTGTTTAGTGAAGCAGATTTAATGAAATCTTCTATGTTAAATGTACAGTTTATACTGCATGTTAATAGTAATTATCACAAAATAATAATGAACATTTTACAGCATAAATCTTAGTAGTTAATTTTTAACAAGAATAAAGTTGGATATGCTAAATGTAGTTAATATATTAGTAATATTTATTCATTTAGTTTTAGGGACACTGATTCTAACAAATTGCATTAAATATATCCTTTAAAAGTAGAATGAAAACAAAAACAAACAAAGGGAACAGAAAAGTTCCCATTCACAATATGCTGTCAATGTCCAAATTATTGTAAATAAACCAGAATATTCCT
Source organism: Chanodichthys erythropterus (assembly GCF_024489055.1). NCBI lineage: Eukaryota > Metazoa > Chordata > Actinopteri > Cypriniformes > Xenocyprididae > Chanodichthys > Chanodichthys erythropterus. Next base: position 22,735,919 of record NC_090223.1, on the reverse strand, counting down.
TTAAAATAATTACAGGCACAGGATTATTAACAATGTCCATGAATCTAGAGATAAACACTACCATTCAAAGGTTTGGGTTAGTATTTTTTTAACGAAATTTATACAAGGATGCAATAAATTGGCACTTTCATCCTTCATGACACTTGAATGTTAATTCCAATTAAATGAAAATGTATTTTAGTTTAAATTTATATTAGAGGCTAAACTTTATAGTGCTTTTTTGACCTATTCATTAAAGAATCCTGAAAAAACCCTCATGTCGTTCCACACCCGTAAGACCTTCGTTCATCTTCGGAACACAAATTAAGATATTTTTGATAAAATCCAATGGCTCAGTGAGACCTCCATTGACAGCAAGATAATTTACACTTTCAAATGCCCAGAAAGCTACTAAAGATATATTTAAAACAGTCCATGTGACTACGAAAAAAAAAAAAAAAAAACATTTCAACATTAATGTTATAAATGCACCAAAAAACCCCCGACCAAAATTACAACTTTATTCAACATTATCTAATAATGGGTGATTTCAAAACACATGAAGTTTCGAAGCTTTACGAATCTTTGGATGAAATCAGTGATTCGGAGCGTGAAAGTCACATGATTTTAGTAAACGAGTCTTCGTTACGTCATAAGTGTTTCGAAATTTCAATGGTTCACGTGACTTTGGTAGTTTGATAGAAGCTCCGAACCACTGATTCAAAACATTGAAAACATTGAGAAATCTTAACAACCCAAAACAGTTGAACAGTAGTGTATTATTATTGTTTAATAAAGAAAGAAAGACAGCAGGTTATTAGACCTCGTTTTTAACCAGCCACTCCACCTCCAGTTCAGTGGTGATGTCCTGACCAACATGGAAGGTATCAGGCCTTTCCAACATGGCATCTTTGATGAGGATAGAAGAGGCTCGCAGGATAAAGGAGGCAAACAAGTTCATGTGGATGTTGTTTCTCATGCAGTGCAGCTTCCTGCAGGGATCAAGGGGCAATGAATGAAACGTCAGAAAGCATTACACTGTTTACACTCTTGGATCTGTAGACACATCCACAGATCCAAAAACTGATGCAATAACACGTTTTCAATTTAAAATGTAAGCAGAAGGAATAGATGACTTGAATGTTACCTAAAGGCCACCAGGATGCCCAACGCCAGCACAAGTGCCCCAAGAGACAGAGAATATCCAACGGTGTACATGGTCCGGAACTGACTGAGAATCCGTCCGTACTGCTGCTGCGCACAGATGTACAAATACATCTGATCAGGCAATGACGCAAATGGACAGGTGAATGTGAACTAGATTACATGACAGTATTAGTAATATATTAATAACATACTGTAGTCTCTAAAGCAACTTCTAAAGTAATACTTTGAATGTGCTTTTATATTAGGAACACACAGGTTAAATTCTATGTTGATAAATGTTTTATACAGAATGGCCACATTCACACAGCAGCAGAATACGGTTGTCAGCCCTGTATTTGAGTCCTTAAAGGATTAATTCACTTTCAAATGAAAATTACCCATGATTTACTCACCCTCAAGCTATCCCAGCTGTATATGACTTTCTTCTTTCTGATGAACACAATCAGAGTTAAATATCCTGACGCATCCAAGCTTTATAATGGCAGTGAACGGGACCAATGAGTTTGAAGCTCAAAAAAGTACATCCATCCATCATAAATGTACTCCATGCGGCTCCGGGGGGGTTAAAAGGTTAGTTCACCCAAAAATGAAAATTATGTCATTAATGACTCACCCTCATGTCGTTCCAAACCCGTAAGACCTCCGTTCATCTTCAGAACACAGTTTAAGATATTTTAGATTTAGTCCGAGAGCTTTCTGTCCCTCCATTGAAAGTGTACGGTAGACTGTCCATGTCCAGAAAGGTAATAAAAACATCATCAAAGTAGTCCATGTGACATCAGTGGGTTAGTTAGAATTTGTTGAAGCATCAAAAATACATTTTGGTCCAAAAATAACAAACACTACGACTTTATTCGGCATTGTATTCTCTTCCGGAATCCTTTCCATTGAATTGATTCCATTGAATCCTTTCATCTGTCGGCGTTGGTAATGCACTTTTACGTCACCGTGGTTGTTTTTGGTGATTAGGACATCCGCGACATGCACACTTACGCACCACTTTAAAAAATATAGCAATACCAAAATACAAACAATGTAGAATAGCTTGAATACAGCGTGCGTCTCCCTCAGACTGTAAACGAAGCTCGGACGCACTGGATAACATGTCAGCAGCGTCTTACGTCACCACTGCGGAATCGAGAACCACCCCGGAGCAGAAGGGGGCGGTAATGCACCAATAAGCTGGATGCCAACCGCCGTAAAACAGGAAAGAAGAAGAAGAAGCGGAGTCGTGAACGTGGATTGACAACAGACCCGGAAGAGAATACAATGCTGAATGAAGTTGTAGTTTTTACACCAAAATGTATTTTCGATGCTTCAAAATGTCGCAGATGTCCTAATCGCCAAAAACAACCACGGTGACGTAAAAGTGCATTACCAACGCCGACAGATGAAAAGATTCAATGGAATCAATTCAATGGAAACGATTCTGGTAGAGAAGACAATGCTGAATAAAGTCGTAGTTTTTGTTATTTTTGGACCAAAATGTATTTTCGATGCTTCAACAAATTCTAACTGACCCACTAATGTCACATGGACTACTTTGATGATGTTTTTATTACCTTTCTGGACATGGACAGTATACCGTACATACACTTTCAATGAAGGGACAGAAAGCTCTCGGACTAAATCTAAAATATCTTAAACTGTGTTCCGAAGATGAATGAAGGTCTTACGGGTTTGGAACGACATGAGGGTGAGTCATTAATGACAGAATTTTCATTTTTGGGTGAACTAACCTTTTAAGAAAGACCTTCTGAAGTGAAGCAATGCGTTTGTGAAAGAAAAATATCCATATTTAACAAGTTATAAAATATAATTTCTAGCTTCCGCCAGATAGCCTTCTGTATTCATTTATATGTATTAATGTATTTCAGATTGTGTTCATCAGAAAGAAGAAAGTCGTATACACCTAGGATGGCTTGAGGGTGAGAAAATCATGGGTAATTTACATTTGAAAGTGAACTAATCCTTTAATACAGTTATATTCACACCCATACAATTGATAAATGTAAATTTTTTTTGGACTCACAACCACATTCTCAAAAAAAAAAAAGAAAAAAAAAATGCACTGTGTGAAAGGAACCGGACTGTACAGGTAGTTGTCTGTCATGTCATACAATGGGAGAGAGCCATTCTGCTCTGCACAAACATGTGTCTACCATGTGTTGCTGATTATCCTGTGTGGTTTAGGTAACTTACAGTGACAGAGATATGAGGGTTTTAGATAAAGTCACTGTCCTCCATTAAAGATGCTCCTGGCAAGTTTGTGTGCTATGCGTGACTCAAATTCTCCTCTCTCCACCCAGATATTAAAGCTGAGGTTGGTTATTGAAGATATGATGGATGAACTTGTGGCTGGATTGGACACTTGTCATGTCAAAAGTGATAAGACTTTTCAGTTTTATGGACATTGCCATCTTTGATATTACTTTAGTCACTTATGGTTACTGGTAAGAGAATACAGACAGTTCAATTGTGGTCTGTTACAGTTTGACACGTATCACATAATGATAATAAAAAAGAAGACACTTCATTAAGTCTAAAATCCATTACATGACATTTTAGCTCAAACTTTTGCCCTGATTTGCAGTCGGGGTGAATTGACACATTGCAGCCAGTCTGCAGATTTTGACAGAATTCACAGAACACGTCTTTGAGCCGGCTTTTGAGGGAATCTCTTTTCAGATTTTAAAAGTTGTTTCGTTTTTTTTTCCACCTTTAGAGGTGCAGAAATGAACACAATTGATCTTAAAATGTTTAAGATTGTATAGATATTTTTAACAACAATCACCTATTTCTCACATACCACGTTGATTTGTGTGGGGTCATGTGACTGACATTCGCTGGCATTCTTCTGCTTGCTGTACTGTCCATCTGCATCACACTCCAGATACACGAGCCCATGTCGAACTGACACACAAACACATACACAGATGGAGTGGTCACACAGGGTGCATAAGAGAGTGTTATGTGAGCACAAGAGAATACTGCATATGGAGATAAATGTGTCAAATTAGTGGAAGAATATGAGCTAAGCTAAAAGAAGTGCATTATTTAAACTGCAGCCACATATAATACATTTTTTCATACTATTATTGATATGAATTTACTCATACATAAATTTAGTGAAACCTGTCAATACATGTCCTGCTAATATTTCACCCCAAAATAAAAAACAATATTTTGCATAAAGAAAATGAAACCTTTTTTAAGACCATTAAGATTGCAATTCGCTATAAAGGACGTTTTACTTAAATTCTTATTACTGTAATAATATAATAATATTATATATATATATATATATATATATTTTTTTTTTTTTTTAAGAAAAAAAATCAGTACAAAATACTGCCATTATGTATGCATAATATTGTTAGGGTGACATCTACAAACCCGATTACAAAAAAGTTGGGACACTGTACAAATTGTGAATAAAAACAGAATGCAATGATGTGGAAGTTTCAAATTTCAATATTTTATTCAGAATACAACATAGATGACATATCAGATGTTTAAACTGAGAAAATGTATCATTTTAAGAGAAAAATAAGTTGATTTTAAATTTCATGGCATCAACACATCTCAAAAAAGTTTGGACAAGGCCATGTTTACCACTGTGTGGCATCCCCTCCTTTTTATAACAGTCTGCAAACGTCTGGGGACTGAGGAGACAAGTTACTCAAGTTTAGGAATAGGAATGTTGTCCCATTCTTGTCTAATACAGGCTTCTAGTTGCTCAACTGTCTTAGGTCTTCTTTGTCGCATCTTCCTCTTTATGATGCAACAAATGTTTTCTATGGGTGAAAGATCTGGACTGCAGGCAGGCCATTTCAGTACCCGGATCCTTCTTCTACGCAGCCATGATGTTGTAATTGATGCAGTATGTGGTCTGGCATTGTCATGTTGGAAAATGCAAGGTCTTCCCTGAAAGAGACGACGTCTGGATGGGAGCATATGTTGTTCTAGAACTTGGATCTACCTTTCAGCATTGATGGTGCCTTTCCAGATGTGTAAGCTGCCCATGCCACACGCACTCATGCAACCCCATACCATCAGAGATGCAGGCTTCTGAACTCAGCGCTGATAACAACTTGGGTTGTCCTTGTCCTCTTTAGTCTGGATGACATGGCGTCCCAGTTTTCCAAAAAGAACTTCAAATTTTGATTCGTCTGACCACAGAACAGTTTTCCACTTTGCCACAGTCCATTTTAAATGAGCCTTGGCCCAGAGAAAATGCCTGCGCTTCTGGATCATGTTTAGATATGGATTCTTCTTTGACCTATAGAGTTTTAGCCGGCAGCGACGAATGGTACGGTGGATTGTGTTCACCGATAATGTTTTCTGGAAGTATTCCTGAGCCCATGTTGTGATTTCCATTACAGTAGCATTCCTGTATGTGTTGGAGTGCCATCTAAGGGCCCGAAGATCACGGGCATCCAGTATGGTTTTCCGGCCTTGACCCTTACGCACAGAGATTGTTCCAGATTCTCTGAATCTTTGGATGATATTATGCACTGTAGATTGTGATAACTTCCAACTCTTTGCAATTTTTCTCTGAGAAACTCCTTTCTGATATTGCTCCACTATTTTTTGCCGCAGCATTGGGGGAATTGGTGATCCTCTGCCCATCTTGACTTCTGAGAGACACTGCCACTCTGAGAGGCTCTTTTTATACCCAAACATGTTGCCAATTAACCTAATAAGTTGCAAATTGGTCCTCCAGCTGTTCCTTATATGTACATTTAACTTTTCCAGCCTCTTATTGCTACCTGTCCCAATGTTTTTGGAATGTGTAGCACTCATGAAATCCAAAATGAGCCAATATTTGGCAAGACATTTCAAAATGTCTCACTTTCAACATTTGATATGTTATCTATATTCTATTGTGAATAAAATATAAGTTTATGAGATTTGTAAATTATTGAATTCCTTTTTTATTCACAATTTGTACAGTGTCCCAACTTTTTTGGAATCAGGTTTGTACTGTATAGTCTTAAAATATCTTTCTTTCATTTGATTTTGGTGTGAAACATGACCTAGAAATGTTACAATACCTTCCTTGTGCCAGGGCAGGTACCAGGGACAGGCCACACTCACTGTAGTGTTGGGCAGAGCATCCGGCCAGCAGGCATACTTATCAAACGTTCGATTGCACACCACACCTGGAAAACAACCGTTAATGTTAAAGTCTCCTAGTCTTTGCTTGCTGTGCTGGACAGGATCTGTATGTGACATGACCCCTAATCTGAGGGCTCAGCACTGTTTTCTAACACACATCCCACTTTCATCATCGCTGTTGATATGATCTATGAACTTATACGTCAACTGTGTCTCAAGCCATGCCTCACCTGTCATCGGCGGTTCTCTGCTGATATTTCGAAAACATTCATCTCGGTACATCATCCATCTTGCCATCAACGTTTTGAGGGATACAGCAGATGCCACCTGTAAGATCCGATTAGTGAGACCGCATGGAAAGGTTAACATTTTGTCATTATTTGCATTCACTCTCATGTCACTTAAAATAATATTACAAATATAATTTTTTTTTTAATAAACACACAAAAGAAGTTAGCTAGCAGAATGTCAAGGCTGCACTTTGCTATTCAGTGAAAGTAGATGGTGACTAAAAGGCCCTATGTAAGTATCATAACAGCAGTCAGACCACCATGCAACAGCTTTGGATAACATGAGTTAGTGACTGTATGAGAACATAGTTCAGTTCGGGTCTTGGACTCAAGTGAACGCTCCCATTTCAATCAACAAAGCTTTTGTGTTGTGTCACTCACTCTGAGTTTAGGTGGTGTGTTAAAAAAATAGCCATAAAACACTTTGACTGCAGAACTTCTGCAAGCTGGGATTCATTAATGAACAACTGTGATGTTATTATATTTTTTTCTCACACGAATATGCTGAACTAATGCCTAATCTAATCTTCAGTGAGTTGCATAACACTCTTAGCCAACTCAAAAAAGACCTGAGAGGTGCATGTAGCATATTTGTCCTCTGCTCACTGTTTGCTGATAATACTTAAATTATAATCTTTTAAAATTGGCACTTTTTAAGTTGAAAATTTGTGGAGGGGAGTTGGACATAGTGGTGTTTTAGAGCTAAAAAATTATATATAAATACTGTTCGGTTTCTCGCACAACCTGATCATTTTGTGTCTTAGGACATCAATGTGTCGTCACGAGCTGCAGGGTTTAATTTGGATTTGTCTGTGTATGTTTTTTTTTTACTCTTATAGACGAAGTTCCCATTGACATGCATTATACGACTGACAGACCACAATGGTTGGAGTTAAAAATCATCATTTGTGTTCAACTGAAGAAACAAAGTCACCTACATCTTGGATGACCTGGGGGTAAGCAGATAAACATCAAATTTTCATTTTTGGGTGAACTATCCCTTTAAAAAAGGCCTAGTCAAGCTCCAGTCTGGGTGACCAGATGTCCAGATAAAATCAGGACAGTCCCTATTATATGAGCCATGCCCCACGTCCTGATGGAGTTACAGGGTGACATTTGTCCCGATAATTAGTTTTTGTATAAATAACTGCTTTAAACGGATATATGCAACAGTAGGTATTATATAAAGAAGTACAACCACTGCTTCCTCTTCAGAATACTGAGAGCTACGGTACATAACAAACATGCAGCGAGCATGTGTGTAACAAATGCGCAAATGACGGAACAATATTTTCACGGTCATCTAGTCACTTTAAAAGACAGTGAGAGAAAAAAGAGAGGAAGGGGAATAATTTCTGACCTGGATGCAGGAGGAGAAACTGAGTAGGGTCAGAAGGAGGAATACTTGTGACATCCCTTAGTCCTGCTGCTGCTGGCACTGGGAGGGGAGCCGAGGGTCCAAAGGGATATGCTCACCTCATAGGAAGGCTTCAGCTGTCACCACACAACCTAAACCACAGACGGAGACAGACAGAGGGTCAATGAGATCAACACATTTTCAAACAGCAAACAATGATCTGCCATATACAATATACATTTTTTTTATATCATAGTATTTTGAAAAATTGTACTGTTCAAAAGTGAAAAATAAGGTTACATTTACACGACAACCATGTACTAAAAATGGAAAAGGTTTTCCTTTGCATTTTTGCAAACAGATGACATTGTCAAAATGATCACCGTTCACATGGATCAGCAAAAAATTACTAAAAACGCTGGTATTATGCATGCCAGGCCAGTAGTTGGCGATGTCACTTTGTAAAGAAACACTATAGACTGAGTACATACTCATGCGCATGATGTTAGAGTTTTCACAAATTTGTTTTTTTTGTAATTTAAATTTGCGATTTTGTAATTGTAATTTGCATTTTCAGGCCACCAAAATCATGTAAACGAACAACTAAAATTCATAAAAAGTTTTCAGTTTTTAGTTAATACATTTTTTAAATGTAATTTATTCCTGCGATGTAAAATTGAATTTTCAGCATCATTACTCCAGTCTTCAGTGTCACATGATCCTTCAGAAATCATTCTAATATGATGATTTGATGATCAAATATAATTTTCTTATTAATAACAGTTGAAAACAGTTGTCCCATTTCATTTTTGGGTGGAAAGTGATATTCTTTTTTCAGGATTCTTTAATGAATTGAACATTTATTTAATGAACATTACGAAAATGAAACAAAACAGCAGATTTACAGTTGTGACATTTACAAACTTTGTCACAGACTTGAATCGCAGACTTATCCACATACTTTTGTTTGTAAATCAAGTATATATATTATATATATATATATATATATATATATATATATATATATATATATATATATACACACACACACACACACACACACACACACACACACACACACACACACACACACACACACACACACTAAATAATATTACTAAAAATAGGCATTACTGCAGGTAATACATAAAACATTTTTTTGGCTGAATTTTAAGTGATGAATATATGCAGTTAACAATATAAAGTTCTCAACATTTTGCTCATTTTCCCCATCCCTACTTCCAAAACATTACTGGGAACCAGAATTGATGTTGGCTCTGCTGATTAAAGCTGCAAACATCATGTTGAGTAATAATGCGAGCAGTGTGGGCCTCATTGGCTCCCTAAACTTATTTCACTGTTTGCTAAATGTGAGCAATCAGGATAGCATACAAGAACAAAGAATGTTTGCAGTGCAATTAAGACATGGACTACTGATCTACAGTATAAAAACAACAGGCTCATTATCCCACTCTGGACAGATCTAGAGTGCAAAAGCCTCTGGGCAAAGGAAGGGCACAGACTGTTGACCATGTCGCTGTCTTTGCTCCGAGCGCTTGCTTGCGTGATGAAGCAGATAGTTGAGGACAGGATACACTAACCCTTACACTGCATTCAGCTCAATTACTTCCGTGGTTTAAAAAGAGGTGATGTTAGGAGAGAACATGATGGTAACAGATATGATGACAGTACAGATATAGACTTTAGTAGGCTGCCTACATAGGCCACAAATTAAAGGGATAGTTCACTCAAAAATGTAAATTCTGTCATCATTTACTTATCCTCATGTTGTTCCTGTACAACTTTTTTTCTACTGTGGAACATAAAAAAATGGGCTTATATATTTGTAACCAAACAGTTTTGGCAACCATTGACTTTATATGGACCGGTTTGGAGTGACATGAGGGTGAGTAAATGATGTCAGAATTTTTCTTTTTGGGTGAACTAACCTTTTAATGCATCAAAGGCAAGATAACTTAAATAGGATGCAATCCCAGAATACACTGCAATGAGCTCATTTTATAAAATGGGATACATTCAAAATAACTACTACTCCTAGTATTTCTGCAGTACCTTTATAGGAAAGAAGTAGTAAGATTAGTGTGCTAGTATGCTATTCTGAATCCATGGTGTACATACAAAGACAACACAGTCTAATTACAATATGACAGTTTTACTGAATATTCACGTGAATTTTCATCTAAATTAGAGTATAAGACTCTTAGTTTAGCAACATGCTAACAGCAAACTACTGAAATCAGACGGGTTTTCACATACTACTTGTGACACAAAGAGTTGCTGCGTACATGCAGGTTCTGTTTCAAGTAGGATGCTGACTATGTAGTAAACAGCAAGGTAGATCACTATGTTGGCATCCCAAAGTGCAGTAACAGTTACTCACCTGGTTATTGATCCACATCCCACCCCACTTCAGCCGTAGTAGGAGAACAGAACGAAATCTGAAACGTTTCTGCAAAAAACACCTTTACCATGGAAACATTTTTGGCTAAAACGTTTCAAATTCCATTCTGTTCCAGTCTCTGAGTAGGTTGGGGCAGGCATGTCACTTATTTCAACCTTATTGTTGTGAATATACAAAAATAACAAACAGCAAAACCAGCCACCAGCCATTAATTTGACATTATTACAAAAAATTTAAAATTGCATTCCATTACTATCGCATTACACCCTCTGGAAATACACAATTTAAACTCTGTTAACTCTTGCTCACAGAATGTTCTGAGTCAGTTTATTATACGTGTATGTGTATTTCCATAGGGCTGGAATACTGGCATGAGGACGGGACAACCTGTCACTCACATGAGATCGACCAATAGCAAACCACAACCATCCACCCATCTAATCAATTCCCCATGGATCAAACAAGTCGTGCCCATCATTTTTTTTTTTTTCTTGTTTGAGAAGCTGTTTCTCTTGTATATATACATCACAATAGGGAAGATACCACATTATCGCAATTTCATGTTGACTTCAGAATGGTGATCTAATGACTGACACTTTTGCAGAGGTTTCAGACTTTACTGTATGCATTCATGGTAACCATGCTACTACAGATTCACTATCATTGATTAATTTCACAGTAAGTAGGAAATGTTTTGGTTATAAATAACAGCAGTTAAGACAGTTCACGCAGGGGTGCAGAAAAATTAGAGTGACACATTCCCAGAAGCATCTCACCCGCACATCCCACCCACTGCTGGACGTGCAGGAAGGTCGGTCAGTGAAATAAGCTTCCACAACATGGCACAGGGCAGAAACAATTAGAGAGGATTCTGCTTATACAATCTTTATCTGAATGCTATTTTTGATGATGAGCATACAGAGCAAGGATCAAAAGACTGAATCAGTGTGAAATTAGTTTCTGGTCTTCCATTAAAAATATCTGAACATTCTTAAAACAAGATGAATGTACTTGAATTGTGTAAAATCTATTTTCTTTTGGCAGTTAAGATAATAGTGACTTTGACAGTGAGTCACCATGGTGCACCTGATTTCTCATTCAGGGCTCTGGATGAGGACAAACTATCGATAGCAGCATTGGAGGGCGGGCTTATGACTTCCAACATTGAGGACTTGGCTGGACTCCCAGCATCAGATGCTGTAATTCAGGTCTGATTCAAGTCAGAGTCTGATGCAGAGGTGGCAGCCAAGCTTGCCAGGGCTGCCGTGAACATGGAGCTGGACTGGAATCCTCCACCCTGTCCCAAGAGTTCATGGCTGGATGATTGGTTTCTGGGCTCTGAACGCGACTTACAGCCATGCACAGACTCAATGCCTCTCTTACTGGAAGTGCATGAAGAGCTGACAAAGTCATGGAGGGCACCTTTCACCGTTCGGTCCTGCTTCACAAACTCTTCCATCCTCACTACCCTCAACGGTGGGATGGCCAGGATGTATATGGACGTTCCACAGGTGGAGTGTGCTGTTGCAGTGCATTTATGCCCGCAAAATGTAAGCACTTGGCAGAATCGTCCCAGACTCCCATCCAGGGCCTCGTCTCTAATGGCGAAGGCTTACAGTACTGATGGACAGGTCACCTCTGCCCTGCATGCCATGTGCCATGCCCATTCTGCAGGTCCATCAGGCCAAAGCTCTAAAAATGCTGCAGATGGGTAGTTGAAGGAAGTCGAAAATGTCAACCTTCTTGACTGACTTTCCCAGCAGTTCTCGGCAGAACCAGAAGCCAGACGCAGACAGAGGTAATTAAACACATCCTTCCTCGGTATGACTCCACCGCCACCTTCAGTTCAACAAGGTTATTGTCTGCTTGTCGTCGAGGATGTCTGCTTGGAAGGCGACACAGCACGCTCATCAGGAGAGTGCTATAAATCTCCAATAAGGCTTGAAAGCATCCCTGAGACAGGCGACACAGAGGTGAGAGGAGCTGCTCTTTCCCAGGAAGTGGTGATCACACCACTCCTTTTTCTAGTGGAAGGTTGGATGGAGAATCTATTTTGTTCTGCCACTCACCCAAGTGGCACCCACATTTTCAAAAGAACAACTTCCTCATTCTCTGGGTCACATAGTTTGCAGCACAGACATGATAGACTACATGTTCGGACACGACTCACACAAAGCTCCACAAAGGACAGTGAATTTAGAGGATGCGCAGCTTCCTCAACCGTCACAGGCCGGTTTCAGTTGGGGCTTACAGAGCAAGATTGGTGTTTCAGTTCAGCCACAGGCTCGGGACATGGCTTTTCGACTTGGTGGCCAATGCTCTGCTTCGCCGTCCAACCGCAAGTTTCCACTACCCCTTTTAAGGACCAAGTGGAGAGCTTGCAAGTGCTGCCTTAGGATGAGGCAGATCCAGTCTTGTCATTGCTGTGTCCAGTACACATTCTGTGTGTTTACTTGGACCGCATGCAGAGCTTCAGAAGCTTTGAGCAGCTCTTTGTCTGTTTTGGGGGACAGCAGAAGGGAAGGCTGTCTCCAAACAAAGGATGGCCTATTGGAATGTGGATGCTATCGCCTTGGCATACCAGGCCTAAGGTGTGCTGTGCCCTTTAGGAGTGCATGCACACTCCACAAGAAGTGTTGTATCCTCCTCAAACAGAAATCTGTAGAGCAGTAGGCTGACACCCAATACCTTTGCAGGACTTTATAATCTCCGGGTTGGGCCAGTTTTGTCTTATGTGCTATTAGGTACAAACAGGTAAGTTCCGGACAACGGCTGTGTACTGCTTGCACAAAGTGCCTTTCCCCTCCCTGAGGTGATAATGTAGGCTTTTTTATCCCCGTGACTTCCTGGATCAGCAAACAGTGTAGTGAGTTTTCCCTCAACACCCTCAGCAGTCCACTTCGGCAGAGGAATTCAATGCCAGGCCTAGTACTCATGATGCAAGCCCTTTTTCATGTCAGCCTGTATACTTGGGCTAAGTGCGCCATATGTAGTGATTCCCTGATCGTAATCCCATATGATGTACTGTCCATGATATAATTTCCTTAACAGTAAATCCGCATCTTCCCTTAGGCAGTGCACCGTCTCTGCCACAAGTCACTGCGTTTGTAGTAGTTCCTCCCTTTTTATGTAGAACATACCGCAGGGACCTCTTTCCATGTGTGGTACTTCCCGATTGGTAAGTCCATGTGATGTATTCTCCACATATTAACCTCCCCTAGGGCAGGATGTGGTCTCAATAGTGTTCTTTCTCCTATCTAGGTTTGTTCTTTGATTTTTCTTGAAGTATATCAGGGCCTTTAGAATCACAAAACTTTCTGCAAAACTCCTGACCAATGGGAAGAAGAACAACAACAACAACACAGTCTGCTGAGTCATCTTTTACTGTACTTTTATCTTCCACATGAATTTACATTCGGAGAAAGCCAAAGCCTGTCTCAAACCCACAAACTTTTTTTTAAATTCTGAGGGATGAGCAGTTTTTTCACCATATTCTAAATTTAAATTATTTCAGTGAATTTCAGAAAATGTGTTCATTTAAATTCTGCAATTGTTCCATTATACTGGTCATTACACACCAAGCTCTCTTCCAAACTACAGCCTCCAATAGATCACAGAAATGCATTATGTGCACTCTACCCTAAATCTAAAGATCTTGTCATCCTGCAGAAATCCATCAGAATGATTAGTTAGGCAGTGTGAGCCTCTGTCAAAACTCTCCTGGTGAGAGGAGGACGACTGTTAAACCCCCACACACAGACAGGGAATTATTGTATAGACAGTTAGTCATCCTATATATATATATATATATATCTAATTGAAAAATCATGGTTTCAAATTCAAATTCAAATCAAATTTTTGCTACTATGTTTCAGAACTCAAAACTTCCTTGTTAGTCCAAAAACAGTTTTTACTGAAACCAAGCTGGAAAAACAACTTTTTTATTTTATTTTTTCACATTATAATGTAACACCTACTTCTACCTCAGTTCCTTTTTAGCCCTGCCCAACGATTCACGCATGTTATGTAGTAAATACAAGAGAGACACAAACACAGGACTCCAGCAACAAAACGATAGAGATGCCTCTGAGGATTACAAGACGTTTTAAAGTGGCAAGTTGTGGAAAAACAATGTCTTTGCATGGCCTTCCTTGTGATGCTAATTAGGGCTGGGCGATATATCGCATGCAATTGTCACGCGCATTTCGTTAGTAAAGCCGGTTCCCTGATTACTGCTAAATATCGCGTTCATTATCGAAGGCGATTCATCTGCGATAATGAATGCGATATTGCGTAGCTTATCAGTGATCTACGGCTCTGTCTATTAAATGGCGCTCCATTTGAAAGCAGGTGATGGCGATTTAGCGGTAATCAGGGAACCGGCTTTACTGACGAAATGCGCGTGACAATTGCATGTGATATATCGCCCAGCCCTAATGCTAATGTTAAGAAAGCTTTATTTTTAACAAAGTTCCAGATTGAGTCATTAAAACACTGTTAGCATATTCTGCGCCTGCATACAGGAGACCGCTGTCTATTTTTCATTACTGTATATTCGTATATATATATATTCGTAATTCAGAAAGGGAGACCAGCACTGCAGGCTGTAGATACACAAACTGTAAACAAAGCAGCGCATGCCGTTTTGAATATCATGCTGATCACTTACTATATTCCACTCGGCTCATGTTAATATTAAACATTCGCCCAGGAACACTCAATTACATGATGTAAAATTATAACAGCCTTCTGTTTGTACCGCCTTGACTTGTTTGATTACTGTTTTGCTATTAGTCTCGCACTTTGACTGAACAGCCAATTAGAATTCACTCTCTAGCCCGACACCAATTCTATATGCTGAATCGGCCCAAAAAAACCCCAGTGCTGAAAACGGTCCAAAGTTGCACGGCAGCTGATCATCGGCTTGGTGTGTCCTGGGCTTTACACAGTCCCTCCAGAAAAACGCGATTATGTGATCGCCTGATTTCATGCATAATCAGCCAAAGTCCGCATATTTATGCGGGGGTCGCATTTTTTCAAATACGCCGCACTTTCGCCGCATAAATTGCCGATTTCAGCAAGCAAAATATATGCGGGGCTAGCATGATTTCATAATCCCTGCATTTTCGTTGCAAAAAAGACACATATATCTTAGCAGAAAGTTGAAAAATGTTGCGTTTACTTCACACTAGTAAAGCGCCATTATTTTCCCCCTATTGCCATGGGAACCTTGTGAAGTGACGTAATTACGCGACGTGAACATCATCTGCAAACCATGAAACTATGAAGCACACAAATCATTCTCATTTGCCAATAAAAATAAGCGCAAAAGACCGCGCAAAGCAGTTTCCCGGTGTGTTACATGACAGTGGGGGCAAATTATTTTCAGTGTTGACGCTGGAAAATCACTTTCACTTTGCCACCGCCAAGGATGGTTAAAGCAGCAGCGGAAGCAGGCAGGAAGAAGCACACATTTTAAAAAATATTTTATTTATTCATTTTTATAGAAGTTGTTGGATATTAATAATAATACGTTTATTCTATATAGCGCATTTCTACAAACTCATATTCCTTTTGTAAAGCTACAGAACTTATGTTAACTTATTCAACTCAATGTTAAGTTTGAGCCATGTGTTACTTAAGGTCTGAAATAAAACAGAATGAGAACTTAAATATTCTGTGATTTAGTATGCTTGCTTATCATAGGAAGTAATAGGAAATTACTCTTTACATTAAATTAGTAGCCTAGTGAGAACAGGGTGTTGGGGGAATCACTTTATTTTTTTCTGTTTTTCATCAAACCGCAGTTTTTGCAAGTTCCCGCAATTTCATCGCATAAAATTGCAAAAATATCCCGCATATTCCATCGCATTTTTTAACAAAACGTGCCGCATAATCAAGCATTTTAGCCCGCAACAATCACAAAAAAATCCCGCGTTTTTCTGGAGGGACTGTTTACAGATGTATTTTTTATTGTTTTGATGTAAGCCATTCAGTGTAATCCTGAATAAAAGCTTCAGTGAGTGAGATCTTGTAGTTTTGTCATCAACTAACATTCATGAATAATTTAGTTTACACAAAAACACAGGAAATTATCCTGTTTACTATAACTAAGGTAACTGTTACCTAATCATAGCAGTGGGCGTTTACTTCATAATCTTGAATGGAGAGTATTTGAAAGCGAGGGTCAAAATCAAGATATAAAATAGCTTTTTATGTAAAAATCTTGATAACATTATAAGTGGATCTCAGAGAACGTTATAAGTTGTTTTTTTTATTTTTTTTATTAATGCAGTTCATGATCACTTTAAACCTGCTTCGTTCAGTTTGGCTGAAAAACACTTCCCATAGAGGGCTGTGAAAGACTATCGCAACCTCCGGTAAGTTAACTTTAAAGTATTTGATCCACAATTCTGTCAATAATTGCCCACTGTCTGTCTGACCAACATGTAAAGCAGCAAACCACAGCTCCATTTTGTTTCATGCTGTTTAAGCAAATTTAAAATCAGGCAGTGGGTCAGGAAAGTCTATGTACACCAGAGGCACTTTTAAAATTCATTCCCCACACTATTGCCTCAGACAGCACTAATACAGAGTGACAGTTTCAACACCTGAGACCTCGCCTCACGCACACGCTGCAATGCTGTTAGGAGTTTGTTGCAGATGGGGAATATTGCCTAGGAATAGCACTTGAGTCCTATTAGGCTAATCTTGCTTAACAAGACTGGGGGAAAAAAATGACAAAGGGATATCTTCAAGCCTACCTAAAGCTGCAACTTTAGCCAACTCTTATATCACATCTTTTAGCCAATTTCTGGCAACAAGCTAAAAAAGTAATGAGGACACATTAGCTAATTTGATGAGGTCAAGCTTAAAATTGGTTGTGAAAATTGCAAAATAATGACTAGTGGCTCAGAGGCCGTAGGTAATGAGATATTGTATAAAGACAAAACACACAATTAGCCGCATGTGAGCTGTATGCATGCGGCCTCAGGGCTTTCTTTCTCCCTCAGCTGCTCTTACAATCTGTCAGAGTATAAATCTCTCTCTTGATGCATTTAAATCTATATATATCAGGGATGGGGAAAACTCGGTCCTGGAAGGCCACTGCCCTGCATAATTTAACTTCAAGCCTGATAAAACTCACCTGCCTGTAGTTTTCTAGTAATCCTGAAGGCATTGATTAGCTGGTTCAGGTGTGTTTAATTAGGGTTGGAGCTAAACCAAAGAGCTTAGGGCTACGTTTACACATGGGCGGCTATTTTCATAAATGGACATTTCAACCTCTCCGGTTTCAAAAATAACATTGTGCACACATGTCAGTTTTCAGAAAAGTTTTCATTTACACGTACCCGTGTATGTATGACGTCAAGAGTGTAACGAGCAGTTCAAGCCCACGTAAGCCAATCAGAATCCCGAAAAAAAATCCCGAATTCCTCTTGAAGTGATTCGAAGTTGTTGCAAAATTGCTGATTTCCGAGCACTCATTCATCTCTGCTCCTCAACATAATGGAGCAGCTGTATTTGCAAATGCAAACACACGAGAAGAGTTTGCACCAACATAAATGCGACTGCTACTCTAAACACTTCCATGATCACATGTAAACATAGGTCGCACTTTTGACATAGGTGCGAGCTCTGGCGCAGACTGTGACGTTGGCTGCCTAAACACCCGTTTGTCTCAGTTTACATGCAAACGTGCAAACGAAGATTTTCTAAATCTCCACTCTGTCCGGAGTTTTTAAAAAGACTCGTTTTCAGAGGCGAATTCTCCATTTGCGTGTAAACGAAGGGCACAAACGAAAGGAAATGTCTCAGTTTTTCAAAATAACCATGTACGTGTAAACGGGGCCTAGAACCCAAGAGGCGACACTTTGACACTTTTTGGGTAACAGCCACTAGATGGCGCTCTGGTAGCGCAGCCGCCATTATGGGGTGAAAATACTAACTGGACCATAGAATCCTTCACATCTTACGCACCACAAATTGGCAAATTTCACTGCCAAATCAGAAGCTCAAAAGAACATTTATCAAATTAAATCATAAGTAAATTTTATGGCACCTACAGTAAATGTTGTATTGTCTTATATATGTTTTATTTTACCAGTTGTGGAATCCAACCATTCACCCATCTGAGGTAACGTAGTTAGCCTACTTTATTGAGTACTTCCATTGTATGCAACTTTACACATTTATTAATAGTAAATTAATAATTAATAAATTTAAGATCATCATGTTTGCAGCAAACCATTTCAGACCTAGTGGAGTAATAGTAATAATAGTATCTAGGTCTGAATTGAAATAGGCTATTGTACGTTTTAATGGATCACGCTACAAACATAATGATCTTATAATACATGATGCATTGTTGTCATCATTCAGGTTGGATTTCAGCTTTAATATACTTTTTTTCTTTTTTTTTAACAAAGCAGCTGATATTGCCATAGAAACTAGTGGACTGCCGAGTCACTTTCACCACAAAATGGTGGAAACGCAGGGCTGCTGCTGGGCGCCAGTGTTCCAATGGAACGTTCTATTGAGTGTCGCTTCTTGTTAGTGTATATTCTTTGGCGAAACTCTGTAGGGCAGTGGCCCTCCAGGACTGAGTTTGCCCATCATTGATACATATTGTTGGCTAACATGAATGACGTAAGATAATTATTTGGTAGTAGTAGCTATTCAAGCAAATGTACCACTAGTTGTGAAATAATAATGTATGATATACATTATACATTGATAATGTGATATATACAGTGGCCCAGTAGTGCACAACACAGCGAAATTAAAAAAGCAAACATAAGTTCACAACACAACGAAATTGAGCCACAACACAACGGAAACAAGCCACAACACAACGAAATAAACCCACAACACAACGAAATAAACCCACAACACAACGGAATAAAGCCACAACACAACAGAATAAAGCCACAACACAACGAAATAAAGCCACAACACAACGGAATAAAGCCACAACACAACGAAATAAAGCCACAACACAACGAAATAAAGCCACAACACAACGGAATAAAGCCACAACACAACGGAATAAAGCCACAACACAACGAAATAAAGCCACAACACAACGAAATAAAGCCACAACACAACAGAATAAAGCCACAACACAACGGAATAAAGCCACAACACAACGAAATAAAGCCACAACACAACAGAATAAAGCCACAACACAACGAAATAAAGCCACAACACAACGGAATAAAGCCACAACACAACGGAATAAAGCCACAACACAACGAAATAAAGCCACAACACAACGGAATAAAGCCACAACACAACGAAATAAAGCCACAACACAACAGAATAAAGCCACAACACAACGGAATAAAGCCACAACACAACGGAATAAAGCCACAACACAACGGAATAAAGCCACAACACAACGAAATAAACCCGCAACACAACGGAATAAAGCCACAACACAACAGAATAAAGCCACAACACAACGAAATAAAGCCACAACACAACAGAATAAAGCCACAACACAACGGAATAAAGCCACAACACAACGAAATAAAGCCACAACACAACAGAATAAAGCCACAACACAACGAAATAAAGCCACAACACAACGGAATAAAGCCACAACACAACGAAATAAAGCCACAACACAACGAAATAAACCCACAACACAACGGAATAAAGCCACAACACAACAGAATAAAGCCACAACACAACGAAATAAAGCCACAACACAACGGAATAAAGCCACAACACAACGGAATAAAGCCACAACACAACGAAATAAAGCCAGAACACAACGAAATAAAGCCACAACACAACGGAATAAAGCCACAACACAACGGAATAAAGCCACAACACAACGAAATAAAGCCACAACACAACGAAATAAAGCCACAACACAACGGAATAAAGCCACAACACAACGAAATAAAGCCACGACACAACGAAATAAAGCCACGACACAACGGAATAAAGCCACAACACAATGGAATAAAGCCACAACACAACGAAATAAAGCCACAACACAACGAAATAAAGCCACAACACAACGGAATAAAGCCACAACCCAAGGGAATAAAGCCACAACACAACGAAATAAAGCCACAACACAACGAAATAAAGCCACAACACAATGGAATAAAGCCACAACACAACGAAATAAAGCCACAACACAACAGAATAAAGCCACAACACAACGGAATAAAGCCACAACACAACGAAATAAAGCCACAACACAACGGAATAAAGCCACAACACAATGAAATAAAGCCACAACACAACGAAATAAAGCCACAACACAACGAAATAAAGCCACAACACAATGGAATAAAGCCACAACACAACGAAATAAAGCCACAACACAACGAAATAAAGCCACAACACAACGAAATAAAGCCACAACACAACAGAATAAAGCCACAACACAACGAAATTAAGTATGTAAACGTTGTATATCGACAGGAAATATTAATTCAAAATCACTTGAGTGCACAATAGCTTCATATTTATACTTGTGAATGATTTCACGTGCTACCATGGATGAAGGGAACGTCTGACAATTCCACCAAGTGGTTAAAACGTATAATTTATATTCATTACAATGACTTTGTTTAACATTTAAAAACAGACATGTTCAGATTCCAAAGCTTGTTACTTCCTGTTGGTAAGACTGACAAGCTTTGTAACTTGAACATGTCTGTTTTTAAATGTTAAATGTAATTATAATGAATACAAATTATACGTTTTAACTACTTGGTGGAATTGTCAGACGTTCCCTTCATCATTCGCCATGGTAGCGCATCAAATCATTGACAAGTATAAATATGAAGCTATTGTGCAAGTGATTTTGAATTAATATTTCATGTCGATGTACAGTGGTTATATAATAGTTATATAATAAACTAATCGTGGTACTAACTCTATAAAACATTGGCAAGGAATACTAACAATACCGAGCTCTGAGAGCCCCCTAGTGGTCGGGAGCATTTCTGTTGTGTTGTGGCTTTATTCCGTTGTGTTGTGAACTTATGTTTGCTTTTTTAATTTCGTTATGTTGTGCACTACTGGGCCACCGTAGATATATATCACATTATTTTCCAAATGTATATATATATATATATATATATATATACACACACACACACACACACATATCAAAAGAACAGCATTCATTTGAAATAGAATTATTTTACAAAATAAAATTGTCTTTACTGTCACTTTTGGTCAATTTAATGCATCCTTGCTGAATAAAAGTATTAATTTCCTAAAATAAAAACTTTGAACGGTACTGTATAATACTAGTAATAGTTCGTTTTAAATATTAACAATAATTAAGTAACAATTGTCACTGTTTAAATTCACTACTGAATGTAATTACAGAGCAGACTGCGAATACCTCTTAACAAACAAAGCAGCAACGCATTGAGCATTCACTCATAATTTAGAAGTGCCACACAACAACCATTGACTATTTGTATTTAAGAGCTCACTTTTATTCTGGTATTTTGCAAAACAGGAACACTAACTGTCATGAAAGAGAAAACAAACCTCTCTGACTAAAGTGCACAATGCAGGGCTGCTATCTTGCCCCTCTGAAGAGCGCAGGGAGAATTTAGTGGATATGCGGGCAGCGTGTAATTACAGCCATCCCATTGTCGTGTGGTCTGGGCAAAGTGACCCAAACCTGAGCGGATCCAATCAGTGAAACATTTAATACAACAGCGATGGTCAAACGGACTTAGATATGAAATATATACACAGACAAATACACAGTAAGCTTTTGAGGCTGGTGAATATCTATCTGAAGTTTCCATAGACTTTAGAGCAAAACGATGACATGACTATATGTTACTACATACTGCAATCTGCTCACAAACAAACTGTGCATTGCATTTTTATGAGAAGTTTTTTAAAGGTCAACATAAAACCCATTTTAGTAATTTCTGAGCGAAACAGAAAACTCAACAAGACAAAATGTAGGATAGGACATTATAATCTATCAGAAACTGATTGGATTGTGAACAAAACGTGATACATGTTGTACCAAAAAAGCATTTGTGATGTCAGCAAGTCAGAAAGTCATTTCATAGGTGAAATTATTACATTTTAATAAAAGATTAAGAAGACATACAAGCAGAAAAATAAGAAAACATAAGGTTTATGTTGTAAATGTATAAGTACAGTAGGTCAAGTTCAATAAGTATATTAGCATGTAGACATTAGCAGGCAGCGAGACAGTGTAACCCCAAAATACTGTCCCACAATGCCTTTTTACCCCATTAAACTGGGATAAGAGGGGTAAGTGCAGTTCCAAGAGCGTCTGTTCCCCACTGGGACGTGACAGTTAGGAGCCCATGATCTGATTAGGAGATCACAAAGGCTTCAAAGATACCAGTGTCATGAACCAGCATGTTGGCACGGTTGTATGCCAGTAAGGAACGCGGTAGGAAATGTCTGAGAGTGCCAGTGCTGCACAGCCCTGTCACATCACACACCACATGCTGTCACTTCATCGAAGTTCAGATTAATGTCACTGCTTCTGTGCCTGTGTCAGCAGCAATACTCTCTGACTACCGCTGACTCCATCTACAGCTGTACTAGGTCATTTCCATCAACACCATGTCTGCTGTCTACACAGGCAGCATCCTATGTCAAGTAGCTGGTTAGAAAATACTCTGTAGGAAGCAACTCTGTGTGTTACAAAAATATTGCTTGATTTCACATCGATATTGACTAAAAAAGTCATTTGTTTCGAATCAGCTGGTTCACTGCACCAAAATCACATGATTTCAGTAAACGGGGCTTTGCTACATTGTAAGTGTTTTGAAACTTCAATAATTCACTTGACTTTGGCAGTTTGATACGTGCTCCGAACCACTGAATCGAAACAAAATATTTGTTAAGCTTGCTACTGTATGTGGATGCTATGTGTTATGTGGATGATACCAAAATGTACCTTCCTGTGAAGTCAGGGCACTTTAAATTCTTTCTTTGATTGTCTGTAGGATGTTAAAAGTTTGTGGTTAAACTTTTTTTTTTTAAACAATGAAATGAGAATTAGACAGAGATGTTTTGGACAAAACGAATGCTTACATGGTGTTTTAGACAAACTTGTGGCCAAAAGAAGTTATTTTACTTTTGCAACAGCCTTTGCTTCAGCAGTGTGGTTATGATGTTTAAATGGTTCCTATGTAGGCAGCACACTAGGTTTTTGGAACAGAGTCTTGATATATGATCTTCATCCATCCCCTTTCTTCCACTACCTCATGCTGTCTTTACAGATATCTGAGTTTGTAGTGGACAAGCAGGCACATGATTGCTTCATGTTGAAACAACTTCAGCTGTGAAAAGCATGCCTTGTTTAGAATACTGTAAAAAAGTAAATGTTTATATGATTCATCTCTTATGTTAGCTTGAGCATCAATTGCGAACGTTTTTGCAAAAGACGTCAATATTGTAATACGCCTACACAACTGCTTTCGCTTGAAAACAGCTCAGCAGTTGTGTAGGTGGACTTCAATTTCTGCTGTAAAAATAAAGGGGTTTCCAAAACCACTAGCGCTAAGTATTAAACTCATCCTGGAGCGATTGTGCTACAAACATGAATGATGCCTCAAATCATGCAGGTTGTTGAGAAAAGGTGTGCTGTAACTTTTATAAACATTTTTGATCATCATTCATATTTCTTTTTACTTTTTTACAAAATCACCTTAGTGTGATAAAACCTCCATAAACACCCTATCATTATAGAGCAAGTTTTGCACCAGCAAATGTCACTCATATCACTTTATAAAATATAAAAATATAGTTTTTCCTGTATGATGAACCTCCAAGGAACGTTGTTGTAAAGAAAAGGAATTAGTCAGGAATGATTGTAGGCTCTTGTGAAAAAAAGTACACTTTAATTGACTTTTAAAAATAGTAGACTCAGGTACTTTATATAGCTGTTCACAAGGATAATGACTTGAGGAAATCTTCCTAGGTTTTCAATCACTGTACCTGAACAACAACCAATTTACTGGCTGAGTGAACTTGCTTATAGATGCAAGCAGTCTGTGTTTATGTGTGGCTCAGGTTTTCAGTATACAATGGAAGGACTAGGACAAGGATTGTAAAACTTAACACCACCTACATTTTTTGGAGCAGCCAGAGGTACCCATAAGGAAAACAGCTTAATAAACATAAAAATAATATCTTAATGAAAATGTAAAAAGGGTTACTTTTAGAAGTATGGGATAAAATATATATTACTAGCTTAGTATAAAACAATAGAGGTCAATGTAAAGTCCTCACCATGATAGACAAACAAATTGTGTGTGTGTGTGTGTGTGTGTGTTTGTTAGGGTTAAATGACTGGGTTACTAATGTGAATGGTGTGTTGGCCTTAGCCTCAAAACACCTACCTATAAGGCATCATTGTTGTATATCCTAAAATAGTAATATCAACACTTTAATCCACATCGACAGCCCTGTCAACTCACTGACAACACGCATTGTCTGAATACCATCTGAAGGCATGGCATGGAGGCATGATTTAGAGGGCAGAGGAAACACCATTAAAAATCCCATGAAACTACTTGTGTTAAAATGAGTCATCAATATTTCACACGATGTGCAAACTGAATTAATAGCTGCTTTTCCATCATCTTGCCAAAAGGTTTTCATTGTGGAACCATGCCGTTTCATGCCAATTTGGGTCAGCTGTTCTTTTTTCACTACACTGCTGCCAGATGTACACACCGAAAAGTAAAAGTTGCCAGACTAAAGTTTATTGGCATAACATGATATTAGAAACATATGGATGAGCTAGCATTATTTACCTCACTGAAGAATAGGTGTGTAGAAAAAAGCATTAAAAATTCAGTGTAAAGACTTCAGGCCCTAGTATCAAGGTATAAAGTTGTAATTGAGTGTAAATACATTTATGCCCCCTCTGAACAGCATTAAACAGTCTAAATGCCATTTTTGAAGCGCTTCTGTGCCACCTTTGCCAAATTTGGTGCCACTACTACAAAGCCATTAAAGCAGTTACAGCGTAGTTGAGTACAATTAGTAAACTGTGTTGAGAAATATGGACTTGGAATGGTTTGTACCAACCCAATCTGGTGATTTGGTGCCAAATTCATATGTATTCGGTCATATGAAAACATCCAATTTTTAGAAAAAAAAAGAAAGAAAAAAAGCACATTGTACAAAAAAGTGTGAACAAAATTGTATGAATTCTTCGTCGACAATGTGACAAAATTATTAGCAAGCTAGACTGTAGGTGACTAAACTATACTCTATACTACTCTATACTCTAGACTATACTCATAAATAACAGCCAGTCATCTAAAGGGGTTCACACACCAGACGATATATATATATATATATATATATATATATATATATATATATATATATATATATATATATATATATATATATATATATATAAAATGAAAGTTATGCATGATAAACACAATATTTGAAAATAAATAAATAAATAAGTAAATAAATAAATAAAATTGCCAAATAGCTCATGACTCATCTTCCCCCAGGTAGTCTCTTGAGTCAGTTGGGCTCCATGTGCAACTGATATCATGTCAGGGAAGGGCCAAGTTTTAATGTTGTGTTTACAAACAGTCACTGAAAATTTCTGCATAGTGCATCTTTAAAAGGCCTATGGCTAAATGCATGAATCTATATTTAGTTAGACAATATGATTTTTTTTTTTTTTTAATTTATTCTTCAACTTCCATGGGCGTCTGATGGTAAACATGCCCATACTCATATTTTGAAATACATAGTGAGGTGTTTGTTTTTGTTTTTTTTTCCAGTGCTGTACATTCAAAAATAGGTGTATTTTAATATATAGTACATTTTAGATATTTCATATTTAGTTCAATGAAGAAAAGGTTTTTACACACTTGTATGGTCAAAATTATGTATGTATAAAATTATCTTTAATTCTAACAAAGCAATACTTTTTGTGCATGTGTCATTCAAGCCTAAATTAACAAGAGCAAACCACCCATACCTAACACAGACACAGTTAATACATTTTTAGAGACCCTTACCCTGGTGTTTACGAGTGTCTGGATGACGACCAGGACAGCTGAATGCCTGACACTCACCTCTGCAATGTGTCACCCTTCAACAACTACACAACAATAGTGTTTCATAAATCATTAGTGGCAAACAGAGAACTGGCGTTTGAACCTGCCATGCATTCATATATCCATATTCATGCCTTGTACTTTGATTTACTAAGCGAATAAATGTTTGAATACTGAGTTCATTTCTGGGATATCCTCTGATTATTCAATTGCATCACATCAGAGATTAATTTCAAGTAATTAAGATCAGCACATTCATTAAATTCACAAGAAAACTGATCATAACTGACCATATAAACTGCCTTAATATACTTGACTTGGCTTTTCTTCTGATGAACAACAAAAAAAAAAGTTTTAAAATGAGAGTCAATGGGGTCTAATGTTGTTTTGGCCTCGATTCACTTTTATTATATGGACAAAAACAGTCGAAACATTCTTTAAAACTTCTTTTGTGTTCATAACAATAACATGAAAAAATGCTGCAATACAAAGTGCCAAAGTTGTCCAGAAAGTACAAAAGGCTTTGCATCAGACAATGTAGCTGCATGTAATAAATGGTTTTATATAAAGGTATGTTCTTAAGATTTGGAAAAGCTCTGTCATTTGTCTGCAAGAATCCATTAACAGCCCATTTGCCGTGATTTTCTGGGATTTCTGTCTGCCTGCAGATTGTTCCAAGGATTTTTACTTTTCACATGATCCCATATGCTGAACATCTGGAGGTATAAAGTATTTTTCTGAAGCTTTAAATTGAATTCATATTGTTCATTAGAAATATTCTATAGGCATTAAGTTAAAAAATAAGCCTTTGATATTATGATGAATCTCTGTGACTTGTTGTTTTGCAGGATACACAGACACAGGCGAAACGTCAAAGCATCTTGTTGAGAAACAGAATTAGTTCTGCCATAATTCTGTGTGCAAATAGTGCTGATAATATGTAATGTGCTTGCTAATGCCCTGAATGAATGCTATATGATAAAGAGAACATGGATTATTCCATATTTCTATATTTTCAACGATGTAATTGCATTAGGCAGACACACACAGGGTTTGCATAAGGCTGTATTTAGCCCAAGTCATCAATATTTAACATAGCCTCCATTAGCCTCACTTAACAGTCTCTGGTGATTTTTGTGCACAATTAAGTAAAATATGGATGCATGAAATGTGAATTAAAGAGTCCGACAAAGAGCGAGGAGAACAGATGGGAAAAGAGAGAGTGAAAGGATATTGTATTAGTGTCAATTTATATAGAGAGGTACTTTACTGAGAATTTGTGATGTGACAGTTAACTCCCAGTTCATCATAAGACATGACGAATGGTGTGAAAATGGCACATTTAATTAACATTAACACTACTTAGAGGAAGCAGCAAACTTAAAGCCACAAGAAGTTGTTGCTAGTTTTTAAGGGCACATCATAGTCACAATAAGGTTCTGAGTGGAAGAAAGTTCTCTACGAGCTCGCTTAACAATATCCTCCCAAAAAAGCACAAAGGAGCGCACAGTTACACTCAACACTCAGAGCGAGCAGGGCTGGATTTACTCAAAGATTACAGATCCCTTGTCAAATGCCAGGAAGATTTTCCAGAACCACAGGAAAGGGTAGAATATTGAGTCATCTTTACAGAGGTAGGAAGGCATCAAGGCACGTCCGAATCCAATGATCGTGTCACATCCTGTCTACTGAGACACCTTCAGTTGATTGATTTGTGAAGGCAGCATAGATTTATCTTTTGCTCCCTATATAACCCACAATTCTATGTGAGCTTGTTTCTGCCACAGAATAAAATAAATAAATAAAAAGATAATTGCAACTTTTTATCTCACAATTCTGACCTATAAACTCACAATTCTAAGAAAAAAATCTTTTTTCCCTCAGAACAGGACTTTATAACTCGCAATTGCAAGTTTTTTTCTCACAATTCTAACTTTATTTCTCAGAATTGCGAGTTTATATCTTGCACTTCACGCAATTATGACTTTATAACTTGCAACTTACATCTGAGGAAAAAAGTCAGAATTCCAAGCTGTAAACTCGCAATTGTCAGAATTGAGATAAAAAGTCACAATTACCTTTTATTAAATTTTTTATTCATTGGTGGAAAGAAGCTTCCATTCAATCCTGTTTGATTCTGTGACAGTTTAACCAAATAAATAAATAAATAAATAAATTAAGTAATAAATAAAATGGCATCTAGAGGTTGCAGTTGGTGGTCAGTTTAATGTATGTTTAAATGCATAAATATATGATTTTGACCAACAATTTTCCACTTTTAATTTGTTGGTCAGGACTGCCTCTTGACCAAATGTCTTGTGGTTTGAGCACCTTGTCAGCAGTGTTGGGGAAAGTTACTTTTAAAAGTAATGCATTACAATATTGGGTTACTCCCTGAAAAGTAACTAATTGCATTACTTAGTTACTTTTTATGAAAAGTAATACATTACGTTACTTTTGCATTACTTTTTTCCCACCTGGGCTGGGTTTGCTTGTTTGTTTTTTAAAAACAACAAAAAAGTTTTATTTTTGGCAAATGTAAAGGCCCTTTCACACCAGAAGTTAAAAGAAAACACTTCAGGCTGAAGGAAATGCATATTTACCCCTGTACAGTAGAGGGCGCAGCTAAAACAAACCTTTCAGCTGTGCTGCTATTAATTTTTCTTATTAGTATGGTTGAATTAGATCATTGAAGGTCAGCAGCAAATACATTGGTTCATAAAGTGAGATTAAATACATAAAGTATATTTATGTAATTTAATATAGTTAATTATTACAGGTTTGCATACAATTCTGATATTCCATTTCACTGTTTTTATTAATTTTGAGGAATATTGAATATTTTTGCGCATGTCAGATGAGTAAATGGATGTTCACAGTTAGCCTAGAACTACAATAACCATCATGTTCACACACCGCACACACAACACCTCTGCACTTTATTTGTCTCAGCATGGGGACAGGGGAGCTGTCAGTCAATAAATGTGAAAAAATTAACATGTTACTTATTTGAAAAAGTAATCTGATTACATAACTCAAGTTACTTTAATGCGTTACCCCAACACTGCTTTTCAGCATTGATTTGTGTATAGTATGTGAGCTGCTACAACAAGACAACGACAGATGACACAAAACCTGGCGCCACACTGAATCACACAGTCCTGAAGTGTGAGCTTGTCTTAAGCTTTTAGAGGCAGCCAAGATTTCAACTTCAGAGAGACTTCTTGGCTTTGGGTACACAGTTTGCATCCTGTTCTGATTTGTCAAATCTGATCTTCTACATTTTCATCTGACTTGTGTTTCTATTTTTTTTTTTTTTTTTTTTTTTGCAATGTAGCTCCCAAAAGTTGTTTCTCAACCTACTACTAAGCAGTTGGAATACTTTATGACTATAAATAACCAAACTCAGACTTATAAATAAAGTTTGTATTATGTATTTATACACTATCATTCAAAAGTTTATAGAAGCAAAAGAAGCAAAAATGTGCAGAATGGCAATAGGATGGCAGTAGTAGTAACAGCTTAGAGGAATAAGCTGCAATGTGTTTGTGTGTGTGTGTGTGTTTCTCCAGTGGTCTAAAAAAAAATCATTCCCCTCTGGTCTCCTTGGATTTAGTGACTTTAATTCAGTCGTGCCCTGGACAGAGTGCCAGAAAAAAGCCTTCGGCAGTTGATCTGGTAATGAAAACAGGGAACAAGACCTGCAGCCCCGACGGCTCTTGTGACCTTTTGAGCTCAGCTCAGACTCCCAGGCGCTCTCGTTTCTTCCCTAAACTTGAGTCGTTCTTCACCTGCTGATTACTCATCACAAAACCTCAAATGACTCGGACACATGCTGTTGAACATACATAAGAAACAAATTGATCCAGAGAGCACCTTTTTACAACTGCATCTCTGGTCAGCTAGCGCTCCCATCCAGGTCACTTTGACATTGTATGCATGTTGGGACTTTTACTACACTTAAATTGACAAGAAATAAGGGACGACAGGGTGTTTTATCCCAGTGATCCACTATAGAGACAAAAACAACAGATTATCAAGCACACAGCATGTTATCTAAAGGTTTTTTCTGTATCCAGCAGAGAAATCTGCATGGCTGTGGATTGTAAGGATGAACTCAGATATCCTCTGGGGTTACCAACAGGAGAAGCTTCAAAAACATATTGCACAAGCTTATGGTCTTATAAGAACAGATGGGCTGCACTGCTAAAGGTAAACCATGGGGATGTTAGAATAGTCTATATTACAAAGGTCCAGGGCTTGTGAGGATAAAGTGTAAGACCTTTCTGAATTCATCTAGCCTCAGTTGCTCTTTTCCCCACAGTGGCATGTTGAACTAGATTTGCATTTCATGAGGGGAATACTGTACCAGTGCATGCAAGGTGTTAAAGATTTAGGTATAGGTTTTAAACAAATCATTCTTGTTCACTTTCAGGTCTCTCTCTTTCGACGTGCCTGACTGCTTTGGTGGCCTATTCCAGCAAATAGGTACAGGGCTAAATTTAATTGCAAAAGTTTATGGAGCTGTTCAGAACAAATCCTATCCTGAATGTTTGAGGAATATTAATATGGCACTGCTCTGCAAACACTATAAAGAAATTCATAGGATGCTTTGACAGAGTGTCGTTCTCTTTTAACTCTTTTAACTTTAGTTTGAGAAGATTATCATGATGGACAAAAGGTGTGAGAATCATAAACTTTTGTTGGTCACAGAGCTTATTTTATGTGATAATCCAAATATCTTATTGGGTTTTTGCCTTTGCTGCTGAGAATATAAAAATAATCTTTTGTAAAAGAAAAGTTAAAGGGTTAGTTCACCCAAAAATGAACATGTTGTCATTAATTACTCACCCTTATGCCGTTCCACACCCTTAAGACCTTTGATAATCTTCGGAACACAAATTAAGATATTTTAGTTGAAATCCGATGGCTCAGTGAGGACTCCATATCAAATCCTACAATCCAGTGACATTTCCTCTCTCAAGATCTATAAAGGTACTAAAAACATATTCAAATTAGTTCATGTGAATACAGTGGTTCAATATTAATATTATAAAGGATTTCAACCAAAATATCTTAATTTGTGTTCTGAAGATTAACGAAGGTCTTACAGTTGTGGAACGGCATGAGGGTGAGTAATAAATGACAGAATTTTCATTTTTGGGTGAACTAACCCTTTAAAGGTGAAAACAGGTAGTCTCACCTCAAACTCACACTATTGGTTGAGCCCGATGTTCAATCAAACAAATAAAGTAATGTTTTTATAGAGAAAGTCAGTATTTATACTTTTCAGAAAAAAATCTGAATGGAATATTTACAGTATACTGATACAGTATTTTAACATTAAAAAATGACACACTTCAGCTTTAATTTTCACAGAGAAACAGCAACACAGAATGGGGTAAGAGTATCACAGTACTAAAGCACTATCAAATCATCCTAATCACTCCAGGAATGTGCCAGGACGAGAGGATTTGGACACCAAATGCACAATGATTGTGACAGAAGGGATGTGTGCTACCCTACCATTTACTGGGTAGACTATCAGATAAAAGAGATTAAAATGCACAGGGTACAGTGTTTCACTTCCCCCAATTTTTTATTGAACAGTGCTTCAAAATTAAACAGTGGCTTCCAAAATGAAGTGGCCTGCAAATACCCCCAAAAATAAGCTCAAGTGTTGGGGGTAACGCATTACAAGTAACGTTGATTAATCAATCAGATTACTTTTTTCAAGTAACTACTAAAGTAATGCATTACTTTTAAAATATCTAGTTACTTTTTCAAATAAGTAACACAAGTTACTTTGTTTTCCCATTGACTGACACTTCAACTGTCCCCTGTACTAATTAACCGTATTAAATTACACAAATATACTTTATGTATTTAATCTCACTTTATTAACAAAAGTCCTTGCTCTTGACCTGATCTAATTCAACCATACTAATAAGCAAAAATTACTTTAGATTAGATTTAGAAATAAGAGTGATGAACTTCATTCAGTTCAAACATGGTCAACATAGCAGTGCTCTGAGAATAATGTTCTTTGATTTATCCAGTGCCTTCAGCCAGCATTACTGGAAAGAAAGCTAGAAGTAATGCAGGTTGATACCTCTTGCATCACTTGGGCTGTCACAGGCTGTTAAGTTTGGATGCAGTTTTGCTTGGATTATTTTATTATTACGTTTGGGATCTGAACCTGGGTCCCTGCATTTGGCAGAGGCATTGTCCAAAATCTGTCCAAAATCGCATACTGTTTAGTAGGTACTACATTTAGTTTGAAACTTACTCTCCCGGTGGCCTCATGGGATAAAGTGTACATCAGATACACAATTCAGAATCTCTAAGTAAAAGTAGTAGGTTATCCGGGTACTTTTTGATTATGAATACTATGAATTTGGACATCTTTTTTCATCTACTAGAATGAAAGCAGGCATATTCAGATGCAGCACTAGTGTTTTTAATGTTCACATTTATCCAGTATGTGCATTCCCTGGGAAACATAGTGTTCCCATTAATAGTGCCTTGCTCTTGTTTATTTCCTCTGTCTGTATGTAGAGAGCAAAACATCACTGTTATTGAACAGCAAAGCTCCCGAGCTGCAAGCAGCCTGTGTCTGTGTCAGATGACACATCATTTTTTTAAACAGTGCTTGTTTTAAACAAAATACCATAGTAATCCCATGTTCCAGTGTCTGATGATACTGGTCTTCATCAAACATGGTGTGACTTGCCCAGACTGTGACTGTGAGTATGAACAAAATCCCTTTAAGGAAAGTCAGTTCCCTGCAGCTATTTTCCATCTAGGCTATAGACAGGTACAGCTCTTGAATGTGAAAAGAGCAAAATCTCCAAAATTGTTTGCAAAGACTGTTAAAACAAATCTATACACAATATGGTAGCAAGAGTCTAATTAGTTGTTATTAAAATGATGTGGCCATGCAAAACAACAGGCCTCATTTTCATTGTGCAAAGTACAAAAAAGTTTTCATCTCTTTCAATGAGATTGACCAATATGTGTTTATTAATACATTGAAATCACTGCATGCAGTTAAGAAAGGTTTGGAAATCATCAGTGAATAAAGCTAAGTCTTTTATACTTGCACTATACTGGATGTCAGGAATAAGAAATAGCTTTTTACTATATATAGCTTTTACACTCCATATACATTATTTATGGAATAATGTAAGATCATGATCAAGGGTTGAGAGCAGGATCTTCTGGAATGACAAGGACCCAAAGAAATCGCCCTAAATGACCAGTGGAACGAGAAACAGAAAAAAATGATGTTGACTATAGCGGTTAAGAGAAATAAGAAAAGTAGACAAGCAGTGTACTTTAAATCTTTAAAGGTTTTTTTTTTTTTTTAAAAAAGCTACTTGCTGATTATATAATATCACTGAATCATGAGTGTATTTAAAAACAAAGTACATTTTCTTTAAAAAAAAAAAAAAGAGTAGAGTTTTTTTTTAGTCTTTTTTTTAAAGTACACTTTTTACTAATGTCAAATTGAAAGTATTACTTTAAAGTACCTTTTTATTCAGTGTTTTAATAATCTTTTGGCATGCTTTACAGTTATTTTGATGTTTTGACCAACATACTAAAGCACATGTAACGTACTTGATTATATTTTAACTGTAGTGTTATTCTGTATTACATTTAAAGTTCGTTAATTTTAAATGTGCCAAATTGCAACATCATTATAAATGTGTAAATACAAATTACATGCATTTAAATATGACATATGCTTTTCAGTTGTCAACAGAAATGACATTACAATATAATTTAGCTTACCAAAAATGCTTGTCAGTACATTTTAACCTAATTTAAATAGAAGTAATTATGAAATTACACATATATATATATATATATATATGTGTGTGTGTGTGTGTGTGTGTGTGTGTACTTAACTCTTACTTTAGTGTTTCAAAAAAGCACTCTAAAGTTCAGCAGCTAATTGCATTTAATATAAATTTTAACTATAATATATTCTAAAATTAATCGTTCAATTTGTTCAATTGTCGTTCAATTGTCTGAAAACATGATCATTTAAAGTATATATTTCTGTAGTTAGTATGCTAAAGTGTACTTCATTTTTTACAAAGGTATAATACTGAAAAAAAGTGGTAACCTAAAAATGGTAATTTATATATGTTAATTTAAAGCAACAAAACAATTTTTAATAAGATAAATCAGGTAGAAATCACACTTTAAGGCAACAATTGCAGGTTACCCTTGTACACTTCAATGTGAGTCTATGTTTTGTCCACCAGATCATAACTGTAATAGCACACCCCTAATCAACAACCTTTTACTAGGCTAAAGGTTCTGTATAAGCACTCCTTGTGATCCAGAAGTCTATGTAAATCACCCTGCATTCTGACATGTAAAGAGGAGTTTTCAGGGCTTTAATCTCTCTGACATGCCCAGTGCTCCTGTAGCATCGACTGGAAATTCCCATATGGATCTCTCAGTTCCACTTCTGTGGAATAATACAATTGCTTTCTGTTTTGTTTCATTTGGTATTTTCTTTGTAAGTGGTTTCTCCTCTTCTGTCTTTCTCATTTTGTGTTTCCCTGAATCACACTTCTACTCTATTAGAGACATGCTCCCATATGCCCTGCCAGATGCTCTCACATACACTTATGTAAACCACGTCGAATTGCCTGGGGACTCTTGAACTTCCATTCTTATTTTGGGCAGTGAGGAAGGTCCCATTTGTTCCCAAATGTTTTGGAGAGAAGCATAGTTTAGGGTGACACTGCATCTTGTCTCTCCAATGAAGTTTTCAGAAGCTGGCATACAAGCGCCTCAGAACATAAATAATGGATTTATCAAGTTAAGCAGCCAGCTATTCAGCTGTACATACCAAGCAATGTTATCTTCCCAGTAACCATATAATGTATCTCCCCTTAGCACGAACCAGTGCTGAAAGCGATTCTGAATGGAATTTTCCTTTAGTAAAGGTAGAGGACTATGGCAGAGCAACTCATTCCTCCTTTAAACTAATGTTTCTTGAGGGGTTGTGACCAAAAAATGGAGGTATTTTCTGAGAAGGTCACGCAATGCAAGGAAAAACAATGCTAAATTCAAATAACTAGATACATCTAAGGATATAATCATGCATATGACTCATCATATCTGTTGTACTTTATTGGGACTATACAGAATCACTCCACCACTGAAGTCATCAAGTATTTCTTATTCAGTGCACCTAAATCTGTGTGCGCCTTGAAAGTCTGAGCTTGAATAATTTAATAAATAAATGGTGATAAGATCTTAAAAAAAGGGAGTGTCAGATCAGGTTAGATTCTTACCCGCTTAGCTTCCAATGATTGTTTATTTACTATCCCACTTGGTTATATACAAGAACGCTAGAAATGTGTGCCTCCAGCTCACTGGTAAAGCATGATAGCAACACCAATGTCACAAGTTCAACTCCATGGGAACGCACTACCGTTAAAATGTTTGGCATTTATTTGATCAAAAATTCTGTAAAAACAGTAATACTGTGAAATATTACTACCATTTAAAATTACTTTTTCTATTGTGATATATCTTCAAATGTAATTTATTCCATTACTGATGGCAAAGCTGAATTTTCAGCATCATTACAGCCTATTTTTCTTAACATGTATTTTTTGAAATGTATAATTACTTTCATCCTCTTGGCATGACGTTGCTTGTGAGGATAGCTTCAGCTTCTCAAAGACAACTGCGATTACATTTCACTGCAACAAGAAAGATTGCTGATGGCAAAACTAATGCCAAGGTGAGCCGACCATCCCTCACACGGATGGATGAGCACATTTCCGCTAGGGGCGACAGTCCAAAGATGGCCAGTTTGACATGAAATGTAAACGGTGTAAGCTAGTGTGAGCGACAGTGAAAGGTGGTTGCATTCATTCATGCCAATTAGCTGGGATGCATTCCAGAGCAAGTCTGGAAAAATATGACAGAGCTAGAGACACACAGAGTAAGAATGAGAGAAGGCAGAAAGGACAGGTGAATGCAATCAACCATAACAAAGTTCTTCACTCATTTTTTTCAGAAACCTCAGAAATGTGTGGTAAACAGATAGAAGGTATGGGAAATGCTGCACTTATTTTAAGCAAACAAGGCTGTTTGAAATGGTAATTTTCAACACAAAACGTGCAACATTTTTGCAAAACTCCAAAAACATACGTATGTATATACACCCATCAGCCATGTTATAAGGTATACCTTGCTAGCACTGGGTTGGACCCCCTTTTGCCTTCAGAACTGCCTTAATTCTTAGTGGCATAGATTCAACGAGGTGCTAGAAACACTCCTCAGAGTTTTTGGCCCTTATTGACATGATAGCATCACCCAGTTGATGCAGATTTGTCAGTTGCACATCCATGATACTCATATCCCATTCCACCACATCCCAAACGAGATCTGGCAACTGTAGAGGCCCTTTGAGTATAGTGAAATAGTGAAACCAGTTTGAAATGATTTGAGCTTACGCGATCCTGCTGTAAGTAGTCATCAGAAGATGGGTACACTGTGGTCATAAAGGGATGGACATTGTCAGCAACAAAACTCAGGTAGGCTGTGGCATTTAAACAATGCTTAATTGGTACTAAAGGGCCCAAAATGTGCCAAGAAAATATCCCCCACACCATTACACCACCAGCTTGAACAGTTCATGGATACATGCTTTCAGACCCTACCATCTGAATGTCGCAGTAAAAATCAAGTGGCGTCAGACCAGGTAACTTTTTTCCAATCTTCTGTTGTCCAATTTTGCCGATTGTAGCCTCAGTTTTCTGTTCTTGGCAGAAGTGGCACACGGTTTAGTCTTGTGCTGCTGTAGCCTATCTGCTTCAAGGTTCAACGTTCAGAGATGCTCTTCTGCAGATGTAACACTATCTTATATGTGATACTATTACCTTTCTATCAGCTCAAACCAGTCTGGCTACTATCATCAAGGCATTTTTGTCCACAGAGGATCATTTGAACATCATTTGAACATCTTGCTCTCAAACTTTGTTAATAAAACATCATTTCTTAGTAAACCCTAAAAATAGTTTTCCGTGAAAATCCCAGTAGATTGTCAGTTTCTGAAATACTCAGACCAGTCCGTCTGGCACCAACAACCATGCCATGTTCAAAGCCACTTAAATCATGTTTCTTCCACATTCTGATGCTCAGTTTGAACTTCAGCAAAATCACCTTGACTAGGGGTGCCCAATCCTGTTCTTGGAGATCTGCCTACCAGCTGAGTTCAGATCCAACCCTGATCCAACACACCTGTCTGTAATTATCAAGTGCTCCTGAGGATATTAATTAGCTGGTTCAGTGTTTGTGTCACACTGGCTCTTTGGGTCTGACTCGGCTATGCCATTCAGTTCACCAGACGTCCACGCATGTTCAATGGCATCCTTTTCAGTGGCAGGCAAAGACACCCCTGTCCTGCATATAGAAACTGCAGTCCTTTTGGCGAAAAATGCAACAAAGCCTATCCCTCCAGCCGAGACGAAGAAGGGATTTTACAGCTTTTATTTCATCATACCAAAGAAAGGCATGGGTTACGGCAAATCTTAGACCTATAAGTTTTGAAACTGGCCCTGCACAAGCTCCTGTTTAAGATGTTGACGCAGAGGAGCATTTTTGACATGCGTTCAGGATTGGTTTGCAGCAATAGACATGAAGGATGCATACTTCCATGTCTCGATTTTACCTCAACACAGACCATTTCTTTGGTTTGCTTCCAGGGATCCCCTAGAATTAGTGTCCAAGCATGTTGTTGTCACAAAATAGGTGTCGAAGTCAGGCTGGGGGCTTTATGCAAAAGGGATGTAGCAGGACCTTGACTACGTTGGCAAATCAATTACCTTGAGTTGCTAGTGGTACTGCTGTCCCTGTGGAGGTTTTGGTCGTCGATCCAGGGCAAGCATGTGTTGCTCTGGAAGGATAACATGGTGACGACTGCATACAATAATTGTCAGGGTGGTTTACCTTCATGTCGCATGTCATGTCACCTGACTGAAGTTGCTGGGGGCCACTTACATCCCAGCCAAGCTCAACCATGCAGCACATGCACTGTCACGACAAGTGTCAGTCCAGGGAAAATGAAGGCAGACCTATCCTTAACATTGCTGTGTCCAGTACGTGCCCTATGGGTCTTTGTTTGTATATATATATATATATATATATATATATATTGAATAGAATATCAACACTCTGTACGAATTCTGTCATATCTGCTCTGGTTTATTTGTGTTCACATATCTTCACTGAACAGCATCCATCAGGGCTCTTAATCCAAAAGTGCACATATTTGTCAGAATATTGATTTATTCTTACATGTTTGCAAAATATTTTGTCATACAGGATACCATTTCTATTCATCTTCCAGTGAATTATGCGATCTGAAGAGCTGAATATAACTATAAGTTATTATCTCAGTGCTTTCTGTCAATCATCTTGACCATATTCCTTGCCCTCCTGCATGATGCTGTCCTGTGAGGACTCATGAAATGTCCTTATATTTCATGTTTATGTCATAATATCAGTGTAATACTTATGTTATTATATAAATTTGTCACAAAAACGCACGCGCGCACACACACACACACACACACACACACACACACACACACACCAAAAG
This sequence comes from Chanodichthys erythropterus, assembly GCF_024489055.1. Classification (NCBI taxonomy): domain Eukaryota; kingdom Metazoa; phylum Chordata; class Actinopteri; order Cypriniformes; family Xenocyprididae; genus Chanodichthys; species Chanodichthys erythropterus. Next base: position 22,696,867 of record NC_090223.1, on the reverse strand, counting down.
AAGAAGAGGAAGAAGAAGAAAAAAATAAATTAACCTTTCCTCTCATTTTCTTTTTTTCCCTAAGCCACCACCCAAGCCATCAGATTTAAGATCCAGGTCACGGCAGCACATAATATCATGGTGTTGCTCTCAAGTGATGTGTGTGTCAAGACACGGTTCTGCTTTACAGTGTGCACTGAGCAAAACTGTGCCTTATTCATGTGTGATATTTATTCTTTTCATTTCAGTTCACAAAACCTGCAGCTTTAAAACCCTTATGCAATAAACTAACATTTGGTTTGCCATCTTATGGTTAATTTTAAAAATGTAACCTATTTCAGTGCATTCAGAGAGGCTAGACTGTAGGAACTGCATGTCTAAGAAATACTGTTTATTAAACTTGCTCCTGAGTGAAAGCTTAAATCTTTTTTGACAGGATTTAAATTTTCATTCAATAAATTTGCACCTAGTTGGATTATCCAAATGTTTGTTCCACCCAAATAATTCAACAAAGAATGATAACTGTACCAAAATAGCCTTGGCCTTGATCTTTTGACATACATATAAGAGTACAATTAAAACATTCTGCAAGTTTCAAAGCTTAAAGGCACAATGCGTAAGATTTTTGGATTCAAATATCCAAAAAACACTAGAACAGTGTTATATATTTTGTTGACTTGTGTACTTACATTATCCCAAATGTTTCCAAGAATGCTTAAATCTAGAGAAAGTTTAAATCCAGAGTTTTTGACACAAAGTTTTAACCAGGACACAGACCATGTCCATGCATCACCTATCACATGGGCAAATACATTTACATATGACTGCCTCCAGAGCAAGACATAGACAATTAGTTATACATCATCACACCATAGGCTTCGCCCCCTGAAATTCGTCACTTAATGGCTGACATTTGCTTACACTGGATGTAAGTATTCTGTGGTGTCAAAGGCAGTGTTGGGCACATTACATTAAAAAAAGTAATTAGTTATAGTTACTAGTTACTTCTCACAAATAGTAACTGAGTTAGTAACTGAGTTACATCATTATAAAAGTAACTAATTACTAGGGAAAGTAACTATTACTTTAAAAAAAAAAAAAATCAAATATGTCAATTAACTTGGATGCCCCCAATATTAAATATGTCCAAAAATAAATTATAATTTATTGATTTTGTCCACCTCACTAATTTTGTTTTGTAGAAAGCCTTTCTTTAAAGTGAATTTTATTTTGTAAAATTGTATCTTAATTTTAATCAATGTTTCATCAACCAATTGCCAGGATTTAATAAATAAGAAGCAAATATAGCAGAAAATATAATCATGATAATATAATCATGGCGCCGGCGCGATCACTAGCACGTGAACTGGAGCGCGTCTTATAGGCTAAATGAACTGAAACTCAGCGTGTAGGCTGCTTGCCTCACATACATGAGAAATATATCTATAGAAAGCTTGAAATGTCTACTTTAAAACTAATTAATTCAAAACGAAAAGAAATAGGCTACTCTCTGATTATGTAATCTGAATGAAATGTGCATGCTCTCTCTAAGCGCGTCCACGGAGATGATGATAGTCAGCAATGTCAACTTCATCTTTGCAGCCGACACAGATTAATTAACAATTAAAATGTCTCCTTACTGTTTTTGTCACATTCATAATCATTACTTTTGCCGGTTCTTTATGGTAGGCTTTATGCGTGTGCTTGAATGATATATAGCCAACGTAAATGCTCATTATTATTCTCTCCAGTATTTAAGAAATCAAATTAATATAAATGTGATTAGTCAACTAATGGCTTACCTGAACAACTACTAGTCCAACACACACATTAGAGAAAAAAACCTTTGCAGGTCCTATGGCTGACAGAGAGCCTCAGATGAAAACCGCTTCAGTTAGCTCAATTATAGTAACACAGCATTTTTATTTTTTATTTTTTTTGTCAGTAATGGTGTTGTAAGGGGGGAAAAAGTAATTAGTTTGATTACTCTTTACTAAAAAAAGTCACGCCGTTTATTTATAATGCCGTTATTGCCATCACGGTCAAAGGCAAACAAAACCCATTATAATCACTGATGCTGTCTACACTAGATACTGTATACAGATGCTCATTCAGTTTCTGACATCACGCACTTGAGTCTGTCGACAACAGGACAAATAGAAGAGTAAAGTAATGTTTGCTTTGACATGTCCAGTTTAAAGGATCACCTCAAAGACAAATTACTTATTTGACAATGAGAATGAATAGAGGGTCTTGTGCTTCTTTCGTGTCACATTTCAAACATGTTTGGTGTAGGTGTGGAACTCTTTGTTCTTAATGTGAACTAGTATAGCAGAGGGCACACTCTTTACATAAAGTGTGTGTTTGAGTCCAGTAGATCAGGGCTCAGCCATCAGCATGTAGGGCATAGATCAAGGTCAGGTCTTCCTGTTTGTTTACACAATAACACAGAACACGCTAAACACATCACGGACATCAGGAGCCCACTCCGATGACGCAAGTCACCATGATGTTTTTCAGCCTCTTGCTGAGTGCCACTCATGGAAGTCCAATTTAACTGAATAAATGCCACGCGCGCTGACAGAAACACTTCAGTCTGTGCAAGAGCTCCGGTGCATTGACAGGTTCTCACACAATTAAACGCACATGTAATTAATTGCAGCCAAAGATGGGATGACTGTTATTCATCAAGCTGTTCATGAATAATAGGTTCAATTATGAAAAAAAAAAGAAAAAAGAAAAAAAAGGCATACGATTTATCAAGTATTTTGGCATTTTGGAAAAGTGCCATAGTGCAGAGTACATGCACTCACTACAGTACCATGGCTCCAACATGTTCAGTAAATTTAGTTTTAAGCATTTTATTAAAAACAATAATGATAATAAATTGTCAGGATAAACTAAAAAGGATGCTCAAAGTAATAGTTTACCCAAAATTAAATAATGACTTAAATCTCAGCCTGGAATAAATCCATATGGAATAATTTCACAATAATATAATGGTTGTTTTTGTTCTTTTTGGAGCTCGATAGCCTGCCTTTCCTATGAACTATTTTTTTATGTAAAGAGCTGCATGAAGGTTCATCAAAACATCTTGTGTTCCACAGAAAGAATGCTCCCACTTTATATTAAGTGCATACAATGCACTTACTGTATACATCCATGATTTTACATTGTCCTTATATAAAAAAAAAAAAAAAAAAATACCTCCATGTAATTACAGCTGTAATTAATTTCTGTAATTACATCTATAATTGCAATATTGACTTTTCCCTTACACCTTAACCCACCCTTAAACCTACCCATGCCACCAAACCTGTCCTATCCTTACCAGTATCTCACCTCAATAGCAGCACAAGTGTTTTGCAATACAACATCAACACAATAAGCACAAAGTTAAAGACACCTAACATAAAGTGTGACCTAAAAATAAAAGCATACAGGTTTGGAATCATTGAGTCTTAAAGTCTATCTCAGAGCAAATCATCAGCTGTATCATATGGTTCAGTCACTCTCTAAAGGTAAGATATGATTATAATTAAACAACACTTGCCCTTTAACACCCTTTGTAAACACTTGCTTGGTACTTCCGCCTACGTCATGTGTGACCTTTCCAACGTGATTACATAAAATCGCAGAGCAGTGCAAGACAAGCATTTGTGGTTAAAAGTATATCATTTTTATTTCTTTAGAGAATGGCAGATCGTTTCACTAAATAAGACCCTTATTCCTCTTTGAAGCTGCATTTTGGACCTTCAACCTGTTGTACCCCAGTGAAGTCCACTATATGGAAAAATATCCTGGAATGTTTTCCTCAAAAACCTTAATTTCTTTTTAAGACATAAACATCTTGGATGACATGGGGGTGAGTAAATCATCAGGAAATCTTAATTCTGAAGTGAACGAATCCTTTAATGACTGCATCTTAAATGAAAATCATTTCCCAGACAGCAACATAGTGTATCCCAGATCCGGCACACATCTGGTACATGTGGATTACACGCGGAACAGATGCGGGGCCGGATCTGAGCCGACACTATGTTGCTGTCAGGGTTATATGAACAACTTTACAGATGAACAAATCCTTATTTAGTTTATGAATATTTCATTTACAGAATTGTTGGTTGATTCTTTTGTATTTATGATCAATGAGTTTGATAAAGTTGCCTCATTCACTTTATTTGTAATGATAACATTTTATTCTATTCTGTTTGGCTACAGAAAGGATTACATAATTTTACAAGACTACTTTAACATCTTAAAATTAATCAATTGTATGAAATTATTTAACCATGAAATAAATTACCATAAAATACACCATAAATGCATAAATTGATCACAAAAGTAATCCATTTTATTGTTATGCTTTAATCATATGATTGCATTTTGTGAGGAACTCAATCAAATTCAACAATCTTCGTCTCCATCTTTGGTAGCAACAATAATCGTCAAAACTGTGGTCAGACAAATCAAAATTTGAAGTTCTTTTTGGAAAACTGGGATGCCATGTCATCCGGAATAAAGAGGACAAGGACAACCCAAGTTGTTATCACCATTCAGTTCAGAAGCCTGCATCTCTGATGGTATGGGGTTGCATGAGTGCGTGTGGCATGGGCAGCTTACACATCTGGAAAGGCACCATCAATGCTGAAAGGTATATCCAAGTTCTAGAACAACATATGCTCCCATCCAGACGTCGTCTCTTTCTCTCAACAATAATTGTCAAAACTGACCGCCTCAAGAAGCATTGGTTTCACTGTAGGTATATCAGTGCTAAATTTCTTCATCCCTAACTACAACATGCCATATTTTACAGGGATTAGTTCACCCAAAAACTTAAAATTCTGTCATCATTTATTAACCCTATGTTGTTCCAAACCTGTATGAATTTCTTTGTTCTGTCGAACACAAAGGAAGATATTTGGAAGAATGTCAGTAACCAAACATATCTCGCCCCCATTGACTATCATAGTATTTATTTTTCCTACTTTGGTAGTTTGGTGAGATCATTTTGTTGCTGACATTTTTATAAATATATTCCAGGTTTGGAACTACTTGAGCATAAGTAAAGGATGGCAGAATTTTCATTTTTGGGTGAACTATCCCTTTAAATGATTTATGTGGAGTGAATCCGGATAAGATATTCAGCCATTAACAACTTTTTACTCTGTAGCTCACACTGTATGCCACCAGAGAGTACTTTGAATGCAACACATTGTCGTTTGAACAATTTTGGTACTGCTTTTTTCTGATATGGAAACATTTATGCATTTATGCAACATTTTTTTTTTTTTTTTTTTTTGCAGTTTTTGAGATTTCTGGATTTTCCTGTTTACGGAGGCATGGTGAATTGACTTTCTTCGAAACCAGTGGTTCTTCATGAACAAACCATGCCAGGAAAAGCTGGGGTCATGAATATTAGTTAGGTTATGTGATGTTTACACTGATTTGCTGAACAGCAGACGTTGTTGCGTGAGTGTGCAAGCCAAAGAGGGATTACTTTGTACCGATGACACATTCATTCAGCAGATCACAAAACTCGCAAAACGCCCGAGTTGATAAAACTTCTGTACAAAAGTAATATCACACTTGCAATGATGACGCTGTTCTGGATGTCATCATGGTTGTGATTATCTGCAGCCGAATCAGTGTCATACTGATATTCAACACAACTTAATGACTGAATGTGATATTGCTGGTGATAAAACTAATACACTGACAGAGTTTGTTTTGTAGTAAGGACTGGAAAGTTTCAATCTCTGGTTACAGAAGTTCGCATTGGTTGTACAACATAAGGCATGAGTTTATTGATGCAACAACAATAAATGTGTTGAAAATGTTAGCAGCAATGATGACAGATGTTATGTGTCCTGAGGACAGATGAGAGAGTAACTGCTGTCAATGTACTCCTGTAGAGCCTAAAATATGTGACGCTGTAGGACTGTCATAAGTTATTGCGTCCAGCGGATCTGTCTCATCATGCCCATTTGCGTTAGCATGAAAGGGATGGTTAAACAGGTTTAGATTCATACAAAACCCATTCCAAAAAAGTTGGGACGCTGTACAAATTGTGAATAAAAAAGGAATGCAATAATTTACAAATCTCATAAACTTTTATTTTATTCACAATAGAATATAGAAAACATATCAAATGTTGAAAGTGAGACATTTTGGATTTCATGAGAGCTACACATTCCAAAAAAGTTGGGACAGGTAGCAATAAGAGGCCGGAAAAGTTAAATGTACATATAAGGAACAGCTGGAGGACCAATCTGCAACTTTTTAGGGTCAATTGGCAACATGATTGGTATAAAAAGAGCCTCTCAGAGTGGCAGTGTCTCTCAGAAGTCAAGATGGGCAGAAGATCACCAGTTCCCCCAATGCTGCGGTGAAAAATAGTGGAGCAATATCAGAAAGGAGTTTCTCAGAGAAAAATTGCAAAGAGATTGAAGTTATCATCATCTACAGTGCATAATATCATCCAAAGATTCAGAGAATCTGGAACAATCTCTGTGCGTAAGGGTCAAGGCCGGAAAACCATACTGGATGCCCCGTGATCTTCGGGCCCTTAGACGGCACTGCATCACATACAGGAATGCTACTGTAATGGAAATCACAACATGGGCTCAGGAATACTATAGGAAAAACTCTATAGGTCAAAAAAGAAGCCATATCTAAATATGATCCAGAAGCGCAGGCGTTATTTATTTATTCTTGGAGATTTTTATTTTATTTATAGGAAATTGAACTGAGAGATCAGGATGTGACCCAGGTAAGACTCAAACCTTGTCAGCCAACACTTCCTGAGTCTCTATGCAAAGCTCTGATGAAAGCAATTGTGAGTAACTTTTCCATGCTCTTTACTGTATGAATGTGGATATTTTTTTAATAAAAAAATACACTTTCTTGTATGATAATGGGCTTTCAGCTGTTTTCCTTAAAGTACCCCTTTTATGCTATTTTAAAGTTTCTTCATTTTGTTTTGGAGGTCTCCTACAATAGTTATATGTGCATCCATCACTCGATATTTGAATTTCAGCTCTGGATCTTCCTCAGTACAACACATTGATATAAACAGTATTGATGCCAACAGTTTTACTGTAGCAATTCAAGCCTCATTTGAGTCCTCATTCCTTGGAAGTGTATCAGAGTGAATTTGCTTTCACAGTGCAGAAAACAGCATCTTCTCGACATGTTGTCAACACAAACCGAAGTCTTCCAGGCCTCAGCTACAACTACAGTGTTTGAGGGACAAAGCAGACGTTGTTTGTGGGCAGCCAATGAAGACCACAGGCTGGCATTATGCAAATGTGTTACCACATAGGTTCCTACCTACGTAGGTTTGCGCAGAAAATAAGACTGGAATTACTGATGACTAATTTCAGGCAGTTCAGAATCAGTTATTACTTTTGGAAGAAATAATTCAATTTATCCTGCACTTTGATCTTTGAAACTTTGCAGACATTTTCCATTCATATCTATATTACACACTACATTAAAGGTAATATCTGTAAAAGCATAGTAGTGGCACTTCAAACTCGCACCATCACATACATAATGAGCCTCCATCTCTATGTGAAACTGTCACAAAACTTAAAGACACAGTGATTTTTTTACTTAAATGTTTAGATTTTCCATACATGCATTTGCCACATGGAATCCTGGAAAACAATCCTTAAAGGATTAGTTCACTTTCAAATGAAATTTAGCCCAAGCTTTACTCACCCTCAAGCCATCCTAGGTGTATATGACTTTCTTCTTTCTGATGAACATAATCGCAGAAATATTAATAAATATACTGACGCAGCCAAGCTTTATGATGGCAGTGAACGGGACCAATGACTATGAGCTAAAAAAATATATATCTCCATCCACATCCATCCATCATAAGCGTAATCGCCACATGAGTCTGGGGGGTAAATAAAGGCCTTCTGAAGCGAAGCAGTGCATTTGTGTAAAAAAATATCCATATTTAAACTAGTTATGAAGTCAAATATCTAGCTTCCGTCAGACCGCCTTCTGTAGTTCTCTCCTCTTCCTGATGCGACGCCAGTTTACACTTTCTTCGTATTCTTCGTGACTAGAATACAGAAGGCGGTATGGCGGAAGCTAGATTTTTTACTTCATAACTTGTTAAATATGTATATTTTTTTTACACAAACGCATTTGCTTCAGAAGGTCTTTATTAACCCTCCGGAGCCATGTGGAGCACACATTTATGATAGATGGATGTGGATGGAGACACGTTCTTCAGCTCATACCATACCCGTTCAATGCCATTATAAAGCTTGGATGTGTCAGGATATGTATTAACCCTTTAAAACCGGATGTTTCGTCGGCGACACGTCCAGCCAAGCTGTATTCATGTTACCGTAACTATTGAACCATTTGCGCCTTCATAATAATTCAAATTGCTACAGACAGTAGACAACAAGGGCTTTTCGGCAATATAAGGGTTATTACGGTAATTTGGACGATGCTTTCCATCAGCAAATGGCAGCTGCTTTTGGGGAGAGCGGGTGGAAGGAGGATTTGAATGGAGAGATATGGAGCACGGCAATTTATGAAGTTTTGGATCGCATAAATAATAAAAGAAACAAACAAAAACATGAAGGAAGGAGTACACGGTCAATTGTGATGATTTTTTTATAAGACTTGGGAGGATGCTAAGTGAGACTAAGTTTTTTTCTAAATAAAAATCAGAAAATGTATTATTATAATTTTTTTTTATTTTCGACTATTTAAATTCTATTTACAAACTCACCATATACATTAATGGTCAATAACTGTAATTTATTGAAAGCCAGTTGTTTTCTGAAAAAAATGACACCTTGCACTTGAAGATGGCGCATTGATAGAGAATTTTATAATAAAAAAAAAAAACATAATATGTGAAAATGGGCTATTTTAGCTTTAGGTTCTAAAGGGTTAATATCTCAGATTATGTTCATCAGAAAGAAGAAAGTATATATAAAATATACACCTAGGATGGCTTGAGGGTGAGAAATCTTGGGCTAATTTTCATTTGAAAGTGAACTAATCCTTTAATTTGCCAAGTCAATAGAGGCAGAATATAAAACAACATACAACTGCATAGTATTATCGGTAAACCTTTAGAATACTGATCCTTCATTAATGAATAACTATACAGGAATAGATGAATAATGCACTATTAACACTCTAGTAACTACTGTTAACTAACACGAAACTCTGATTAATGAGTTAGTAAGTAATAGTGCTCAGTTGTAGGTGGTAGTTCACTATTAGCTAATCAGTAACTACTGTTTTTTCATTCCTCCCAGAGAACTACTAAGAACTACTATATACCTGTTCGTAATTAATGTGAATAATGCATAATGTATAATTAATTCTAAAGTAAAGATCATGGTAACCCACAAGTAATTACTTAAGTGTTACCAAAGATATCATAAGGAATTACTGTACAAAAACATCAAAAGTTTACAATGACTACAGTAGTTACTAGAGAGTTATCATGCTGTTCACTTTAGAATACTGATCCAAATAATTAGTAATTCCTTCTTAAGTATTTGGTAATACTTCACTCATTACTAGTGCATTACCATGACCTTTACTTTAGAATTAATTATACATTATGCATCATTCATGTTAATTATGAGCCTGTATATAGTTCTTAATAGTTGTCTGGTAAGTATAAAAAACAGTAGTTACTGATTAGTTAATAGTGAACTACCACCTTCAACTGAGTTTTTTGTTAGTTAATAGTAGTTACTAGAGTGTTAATAATGCATTATTCATTTGTGTAGTTATTCATTAATGAAGGATCAGTATTCTAAAGTATTACCATATTATTATTATTAGATCTAAAATCCAACTCCACATAACTGTACATTGAACATCAAACAAGTTTTGTTAAGCCGTGATAGTGTCATCACACTGCATACTCGCTTCAGTTTGGATGGATGAATCACTTGTTGCTGGACACTTGTCGCATCACGCCTGGTAAGACCGATTAAGCTACAGATGACAGAGGCAGATTGCGTTAACGTCATGAGTGTCTGTTCCTCCACAGGACAAATGACAGCGGTAATGTGATTTCACAGGGAGATAAAGAGCATGTGTGTTTGAGAACGTTTTATTAAATGAGCGCTGACCAGCATCCAGCTTTATGCACAGTGTTTCATGTACTTGGACAGATTTAATAAACTCAGAGCTGATCCGTTTAACACACCACAAGAAGGAAAGCAGGAATGATTGGCAATAAAATTTGAGCTGGTTAAAAACAGAGTAGTCAATGCTAATTCAGTAAGCGAAGGATTATTGTTTCCTACAGCTCTCAGGCACTGTTTGTACTTGTTGAACACCTGTAAGTGCACATACAGCACACATGAACACTGGGATACAAGAGGTTGTAATTATCTCGGGTTATGTGTGCTGCAGCACGTGTGATCACTGAACTTGTAATGAAACTCTAGGTGAACTTGTGGACCCCTGTGTAACCCCTATGCTGTAGATCTCATAGGACAACTGGTGCTAACAACCTCACGCAACACCGTGTTACACCTAATTCCAATTGAGTGATCAAACTGTTTTAACAGCAGTGGGGTCCACCCTAGTTAGTAACGTTTGTCTCAGTGCCAAAAACATACTTCATGCAAAATGACAAAGCCCTTTTCTATCTGGCAAGCTTGAATCTGATTGTTTTTACAATAAGCCTGGGTAGAAAATCTGAGACTAAATTAAGTACTGAGTCATGCCTAAATTTGGCGCAGTCTCTTCTCTTTTAGGCTTTGGTGCTCAGACAAACAGAAACTATTAATATGGCTTTTCTTTTTTTTTTTTGCATTTTACTTATTCCATTTGGTTTCAAGAGCTCATGATGAACTCATGATAATCAGTACTATGGCAACTGTAAAATGTAAATCTGCTATATAAAGCAGATACTGACTACACAGCCTGGTCTCATTGTTAATCCCCAGGTATTAATACTTAACATTTTCAGCCGCAAAAAATAAATTTTGTACATTTGGATAGATGCTTACAATATGAACGTATTGACAACATTTAAATGTAAACATTATTTCGTATTTACAGCTAAAGTATTAGTATTAAAGTATTAAAGTATTACAACTAAAATATTTACAAATCTTTTAAATCATAAGGATATATTTGTATAATTGGGTTAACCTTAAAGGCCGTTGCACACTGAGTCTGAAATTGTGTTTTTAAGTATTTGTGATACTAAAAATTTGTCACGCACAGACAGATTGCACACTGAGTCTGATGCGTATTAATGAATCCATTATGAAAATATTCGCAAAACGAGAACTTCTTAAACAGAGAAAAAGAAGGAAAATATTGGGTCCATCCAATCTCGAGTTTGTGTAGAGAGGAAGAAGAGTTCCACCTCATTAAGGAGCGTGATTATCCCAAGCGTTTCAAAGTTTACAGGAGGTCGGTGGCTCAGTTTGACGCTTCGCTAGCGATACTGGCACAATCTTCGCTTGTATGGAGCATTCGCTTGTATGGTGGCTCTGAATTGTCAAACCGTTTCTCAAAACGCATGCCAAGGATGCGAAAAACACAGAAAAACGAACCTGATCCATTTTTTTTTAATAATGGGCGAAAGTTTCGGAGGCAGTGTGTAAACGTGATTGATACAATGTGAGGTCGTATATATTTTTTAACGTGCGAAAATTTCGGACTCGAATTTCAGACTCAAGCCGCCTTTCCACTGCACACGACAGTCCAATGGCTGTCGTTTGTCGTGTGTAGTGGAAAGGTGGCTTTAAAGACCCTTTTTACCTTTTTATAGATAAATTGTAGATCCCTCAACCCTACCCCCAAACCCAAACATAACCATTTTATAAAGAATATAAAAAATATATAAAAAAAATTTATGCCACAATTTTTATTAATGCCACAATTTTAATATTGATAAATAAGGATTCACACAGCTATTTGTTAATACATACATAATTTATGTTTTAGTTCTAGATAAAAAAGCTTTGGATAAAAGCGACTGTCAAATGAAAAAATGCTGTCAATACATCAGTATTGTATGTTTCAGTGTGTATGAAAACGTAAGTAAATGTATGTGTGGTAGAAACACACTTTATGTAAACATACATGAATACTCATGAGATCATGTTGGACTACACTGTCTGAACAAACAGATACGGTTATTGTGTACAGTCATTCGAACTCGCAACTGGGTGAAATCTGAAGTGAACTCCACTATGACATTTTTCTTTGCCTCAAATACTCCCCTCTGTCTGTTTGACAAACTGTAATAGGAAAACGAGCAGTGTCTGGACAGAATGCATGGCACAGAGGATAAAATCTTCCTGTCTATCTTCCCCTTTGCTGTGTTACCTGATTTGGTCCTATGATTCACAGAGGAAAATATATTTTTAAAATATCCTCTTTGCTGCCTTAAATGGGAGAACTAAAAATATCCTATTAGGCATAGACTGGTAGCAATGAGAAAACTGCCTTCAGAAAAGTGAAAAACAACAATAAACATCACAGGTTCAATGTGATTCTTCCCACCTCACAGTGTGATATATCAGCCTAAAGCCGGGTGCACACTGTATGATTTATAATAGTCCTTTACGACTGTTGTTTGTCAGACTGTACTATCCCTGTTGTAAGCCATGTCACACTTGTCATTAATGTCAGACTGTACTTACAGCAGACAAGATGTATTAAAAATGGACGCACACAAGACTCTGAGTTTTACATCAGCAATTTATGAAACTTTCAGAGATGTGAGCTGCATATAAATGCACAATAGAAATGATGGCTAAAACAAATCAAAATCAAATCTCTAGCATTAATTATGAGCATGGCTTCACTTGAAAAGAAAACTGAAGAAAAAAACAAAAAACAAAGACAGTGTGTGTGGTTTGTTGTTTTCTCACTAAATCCGTTATCAGGTTCGGCACTCTCATTGGTTTTTGATTTGATGGTTGTCATAAGAGAAGCCACACTGCAGGACTGTTTGTCAAATTTTCTGACACTGACATTTTGATTGCAATGTCATCAATCTGCTATCAGTGAACATGTCAAGTCAAGTCAAGTCAAATGTATTTATATAGCGCTTTTACAACTGGTAATTGTTTCAAAGCAGCTTTACATATTAGAAGCACATGTCAAACTAGACTTCAGATTTTGACCTATAGGATCTGACGAATCTTTAGGATTCACAAAATTTGTCTCAGACAGCCAAATTGTGGCCAAAATCTTACAATGTGAGTCTGGCTTAAAGCATCTCTACTCCAGGAATAGAGGTACCAATATTGATTAAAACATGAACTATTCTCATAGGTCCCACAAGTATGTGGTTTCCACAATTTACATCCATACCTTCAGACTCGTTGTGAACAAAACCTATAATAAATGAATAGGCTAAATTAATAAATTATTTATTCTCTCATGTCAATGCACTAACTCTTAATTTCTTACTTAAAAGTCTGAAAAAAAAGATGAATAATGCACAAGAAAAATCACTTTATAGTGTGAGCTCTGAATAAGCATTTCATTGATTAGACAAGCTTACACTTTCTACATTACTGAAATTCATAATTTATTTATTTTGGCCAGGGGAGTTATTAGACATGAATTACATCTGGGGTTTAGTACATTAATGCAAAGCAACCTACAAACATAAATAATTTGATTGCACTTCATCGTAATGGTTCAAGGGAAACACCAAAAGCCGAACATTCCCTAGTAGGATGAAGATCACAACCAAAATGAACAGTGCAGCACCAACCAATTATGTGCACAACAATTGTGTTTTGTCTCCTGCTGCTGTCTGTAGAATTCGGATGCACTGATGCCATCGCATCACATCACATGTTAGTCAGCATTCTGAGCAGATTCAAAGTTTTTGCATTCCATACTCTTTTGTAGATAGAACCTTTTTGTTTTCTAAAAAAGTGCCAAAAATGTAAAACAACATTTGTTCATTCTTATCAATGTACAAAACATTTCTTCACTCAATTAGGCAAAGCCAAGAACTTAAAAATGACTCCCATGCCAATGAAAAGGATGGCACCATCAGGGTATTTGAAAAAATGTATGGCTGTTGTCTCTTGAGGTTTCCATATAAAGAACAACCGAAAAGGTCCCCAGTTACAAATGTCATCATCATTATGGAGATTCAGCCTTCATGTTCAGCAACAACAAGTAAAGCATATGCGAGATATAACTTGTCCTGAAGGTCTATATGATAAGCAAAATTCATGAGAGACGAGGACTGTTGAGGTCTGGTTCTCAGTGAGAAGAAAAAATGAGAGTGAAATAACACAGAATCGTTGTCACATACGCTCACTATCCCAGCATGTAAATTTAAATAAGATGTAAATTGCTCAAGATTATTCAAGTGTAGCATGCCTTGAGGTTTATACCCTATGAACCGAAAGACCTTTTCTGTAGAACTTAATTGCTTGTTATGAAATACTATCTTGTCTTGTAACAGCTTCTGTGTGATGCTGTAGCCGGTAGAAAAACCTGTAAAAGTCTAAGTGCATCAAATGGTTAATGGCCACTTCAGGTCTCCTCAAGCACTAAAACAGTCTGGATGGGTTTATGTTTGCATTGCAAACATAGTAAACATGTGTACACTCCTCATAGTTAATTCAGATTTTTTTTTTTTTTTTTTTAGGTACCAGGAAAAAGCAGATGTTGAGACCAGATATGACATAGAAGCAACCAGTGTTGCCAGCTTAACTGGTTATCTGCTTAAATAGGCTGGTTTTGAACAAGGAAGTATATAATATCTGGAGAGAGCTATCCATTATCATTTTCATTCATTTCAATGGCAGTTGCTTGGCTGGCGCATGCAGCCCAGGAAGAACTCAACCTGGATGCTTCCGTCTTTTCTTCATGTGCATTCAGTTCGAGAAAGAGCCATAGGTTTTTTTTTTTTTTTTTGGTCCATAGTGTATTTTCACAGGCCTTTCAGTCATATTTTGTGTTCTGCATGACAATGTTTGGTCTTAGTGGAATAGATCTGCTACACTGCTGCTGGTGTTGCAGAGCAAATATGAGACTTCTTACTGCCAATACATACACGACACACTGATGCTGCTGCTGTACAATATAGCATACATGAATTACCCATATAATAGATCTATACAGGTGGAGCTGGGGAAGGTGGAGGGTTTCTGAAAGCGCGCTGCAACTGCTACAGCAAATGCTGACCAAGTATTTGAAGGTTGAGCAGTGAGCTCATTGGCTACTGATACAGCAGGAACCAATCAGCTGTGCTCTATAGAGAATAATGTGATTGCAAGCAGTTAAAGGGGCTCTGTGTAGGAATGACACCCAGTGTTCAAAATAGGTACTGCAGTCCAAATTCAAAATATTGTTTTGCCCGCCCCCTCGTTAAAAGATGCAGGTTGCCAGCAACAAGAGGAAGTGCAATTGACAATGAAAGCTGAGGAGACTTAAACATTGAAACTTATGAGTTGATTAACCCTCTGGAGTCTGAGGCTGATTTGGGGCTTGGAGAAGTTTTGACATGCCCTGACATTTGTGCTTTTTTCAGTTGTTCATAAACATATTAATGGAAAAAGTGTCATTACACTGTATTCAGCACAAACTAGGCTACAATAATATATGTGGAACATGTATGCACATGTTTGTGTTTTTGAAGGAATAATGTTTATGCATGGTTATTGAAAAAACAAAAAACTTAAGTCACTGAAATAAGGCCAAACAAATATAGTAAATCTGTGTTTACAAGACTTCTGGGTATTGGAGGTTGTAAACTAGAGTTTTTGCTTCAAAATTATGTAAAACGTATGCTGCCTACTCCTTCATATAAAACAATATATTGATTTAGTTTTTGTAAGACACCTTTTGCCAAGAAACACAGTACGCGTGGAGGTGTGAATCACCACTGAATAATGGGCCATTCTCACCTGAGAAGACAAAATAATTGGATAATAATGAGCTGAAATGACTTGCATATTAATGAGGTATTTCAGTCAGGTAGGCTGTGAAAAAAACCTTCTGTGATGTCTCAAGCTCATCATGATATATGAAACATACAGAAAAATATTATTACAATATAAAGTAATGGTTTTATATTATACTTTAAAATATAATGTATTTCTGTGATGCAAAGAGTCTGAATATAGGCTTTTAGTTTAAAAGCATGCAGCAATATTGGATTCTGATATGCTTATGTCAATTTTTCTATACAGAGGAGTTATATTTATTTATTTTATGTATCTATCAGCCTGTGCCATCTAGAATTTCATGACTGAACTATGTATTTTTGGGTGAAATGTTACTGTAAAGAGGTCGCACATTGAACAAGAAACACTAGCCACATTGTGTCACGCAGGTAGGACAAAGTGCAGGTATCACACATAGAATGTGTTGTTCTGTTTTGGTGAGCTCAAGTTCAAAACAGTGAATCTACTCACTATACAGGAAAAAGTTACATACAAACATTTTTGCATTTCAAGCACGAATAAGTTTCCAGGTTGAAATATTCATATGGATGAAAGATAAACACTTCTAGACAGTTTGTGTTGAATATTGCTTCACTTAATGACAGAAAAGAACACAGAACAAATACCAACATAACACAACCACAACTGTGAAAACTCACGTAGTGACAGACAGCCTACCGTTTCCGGTGCTGTGCCGAATTCCTGCCAAATTATTACCCCCCTTGAAGTTACCTGACTGCCTAATCCTGAGATAGAATAAAGGTTACAAAGAGCAAGCATATTCGAGTTTAAACCAAGTTTATATATCGCTACATTTAAAAACTAAGTGGTTCCTCAGTTATTACAGCTCGCGCTTCGCGTCTTTGGTGATTATTTCGCTTATTTCGCCTATGAACGGTGAAAGAAAGGAAGGCTCTGGAAACACTATTACTCTAATTTTACAATGAACATTAAAATACAATTAAATGGCCAACTTAATTTTGGACAGATAAAATGTCATTAACTGGTCCTGTGCGCGTGATTCAATTCAAACTGTGGAAGATAATATTGTTTAATCTAAAGTAAACTGGCTATCTTCTTAAGCAACTTTAAAATTAAATTGAATGACTTTCATTACACATATGCAGAATACAAAATAGACGTGTAAAAGTTTCTCTTTGTGTTCACATGCTACGCATACAAAAATACATAGGCTAATCATTCAGTAAATATTGTATAGTTTTCTCTGGGTATATGTAACGTACTGTTTTGTCCTATCACAGTCTCCTGCATTGATAAGAATGAGGTTAAGCAATCAGACAACTTGTTTTTAAGAGTTGTCTTTCGCAAGAGTAACCTACATAAACCGATAGATTTTACTTTAGGTGTTACTTATTTTTCTCCACACACACACAAAAAAACAGTTTGATAGGTTAAAACATGCGCATTGATATTAGGAGCCTTAGAATAAATGTCGCTTTAATTGAACTTCAATTTTGCTCTGAAACACAAAGAAAAAGAAGCAACTTCTTGTGCAGTTTACCTATCTAGAGCAAACTACTCGTAAAGGTCACAGTTGAGGAATAAATGTGTGTGTTTACCTTTAGCTCGTTTAATTCCGCGAAAGTCCCCAATCTGCGTTCCACACGCGGGCATCTTCAGAGGAACAAAACTGAATCCCAGTGCAGGATTAAACACGTAATCCAATCCTGAATGGATTGATGCAAGAGGAGTCCTTCAGAGAATATCAATCTGCTCTTTCGGTGTGACTGGTCTGTGGTGACACACATACACACACGCGCGAGTTCCAGCGCGCGGACAGAGTGAAGCGCTCAAAGTGAAGCTGCGGAGCGCGCGTCTGCATCGTCAGCCTGACGTCAACAGTCAGCCCGGCGACCACTGCTAACTGAATTATACATTTAACTAAAGGACGGCACGAATTATGCAGTCAACACAATGAGACTAATGTGAGACAATTTAATGTAGAAAATAACGTCCAACGTCTGCAAATATGATACTGAATGTGACACTTTTATTCATATTACCTCTGCCAAGTAACATGTTTACTACACACTGGGGACCAATTTTCACTTGGACATTGCTAGCAACTTTCAGAAACAATTATAGCCTAAAGAAATGGCATGTAACAAATGTGAAATTTTAAAGTAGAAAAACTGAAATAATATTTTCGTATAAAATACTCCAATAATCCTGTTGTATTTACAACTTAGAAATGGTAAATTCTTTTACTCTAGTAAGTAATTCTCAGGCTAGGTTTATTTAAGGTATTGTATGTAAAGGCACACATTTTAAAGTCTGGCTACAGAAAAAAAAAAAAAAAAATCACCAGCATGAATGTAAAAAGTAACAAAAAATATCAACAGTAGTAATAGTTACCAACAGTAACTATTACTATAAATATTATATTGTATAAAATGAAAACATATAAAATCTCTTTGTTTATATGTGATATAGTTGACTGTTATCTAAATGTCAGTGGGTTTATCCAACAGCTATTAAACAATGTTGCACACTTCTTAGGCACCTAAAGCTTTAATGAAACTGAATGGTCTCTGTTTTATATGATAAAGGGTAAGACTGAATCGAATACACACAAAGAAACTCTCCATTTAGGGGCCTAAAGAAAATCCAGGCAGTGCTGTTACTCACTTGTCATATGTGTAACGACACCATACTGTCCTCTGCATGTAAACATTGTGTTTATCAACCTAAAGATTAGGAAATGGAAACCATCACAAAGTCATCATGCAAAAAACACGCAGTGAATGGGATCCATTTCTGTGTTTCGTCTGTGGAAATCTGCCCCCCTCTGCTGTGTGAAGAATCGCTGGGAGGTCCATCAATACACTGAAAGTCTCACACTGGGTAATTGCAACATTTGCTTAGTCGCACAATCAAATGTTAATATACCATCATTGAACATTGTTTCTTTAGAGGTTATTCAAACACTATTTTATATATATTTTATTTATACACACAAATATAATCATATATATACATATATACATACATATACATTTGTAAATACATTTATAATGTCACAGAAGATTCCTATTTCAAAAAAATTCATCAAAGAATCCTGAAAACATGTATTACCTTTTCCACAAAAATATGAAGCCACGCAACTGTTTTCAACATTGATAATAATAAATGTTTCTTGAGCAGGAAATCATCATATAATGATTTCTGAAGGATCATGTGACACTGAAGACTGGAGTAATGATGCTGTATCACGGAAATAAATTACATTTTTAAAATAAATTAAAATAGAAAACAGTTATTTTAAATTGTAATAATATTACACAATATTATATATATATATATATATATATTGTGACGCGTGTCCCGAGCTCTCATCAGCGTCGCCCTGGAAACTGAGCAGGCACACCTGCACCTGCTCATCACGGGCTGAGTGGCCACACCTGCGTCCCATCAAGCACTGCTCATTTAAACCCTGCAAGCAAACACAGAGGGGAGAGATGTCTCCGCAAGACTCGGCTAACCCTTTCTTTCATTGTGCCTACAGAGAGCAGCGTGTGACCGCCAGCCCCAACGCCCACAGGAGAGCACGGACCCACACTGCACCAGCGCACCCAAAACAAGGAAGCTGAGCACCGAGCACCAAACCACCCTTTACTTGAATAAAAACCACCCTTCGGGGAACTTACCCTCCATCCTCGACTCGTGTCCTACTTCACCCCGTCACACTGGTGGAGAATGCGGGCAGTACAGTGAAGAGGACATAGACGACCCCACCTCACACGGCGTTCTATTATTGAACTCGTTTGCTTTGGTTGTTTTTTTTGTTTGTTTTTTCCACTCTCTTTGCCTCACGTATTTTCTCTGGTTCCTCAGGTGGCGCTCCTCCTCCAACGATGGAAGAGCTGTTGAAGCACCTCACTGAGGTGAGCATCCGCCAGCAGCAAATTATGGAACACATGGCCTCCCGGCAGGGGGAAACCGACCGTGAGCTGGCCGCGCTCCGTCTCGCCACAGCCCCGCGAACTCCGCCCCCTGACCCCCGTGTCCAGGCAACACAGCTATTACCCAGGATGACGGCACATGATGACGTAACGATGTATCTCCAGATGTTCGAGACCGTTGCCATGCGGGAGGCGTGGCCCGAGGAGGAATGGGCACGCATCGTGGCCCCACTGCTCACGGGAGAGGCTCAGCGTGCGTACTTCGCGCTTCCCCCGGAACAAAGTACCTCCTACGAGGTCTTACGGAAGGAGATCCTGGGCCGAATGGGGCTGTCTCCGATCAGCGCTGCCCAGCTATTCAACGAGTGGACCTTTGACCCGCGGCAGCCGGCCCGGGTTCAAGCCGCTAGCCTCTCCCGACTGGCCCAACACTGGTTGCTGGCCGGGGGTCCCACCGTACACCAGGTAGCGGAGCGCGTTGTGGTCGACCGCCTCCTGCGTGCCCTTCCCCGTCCGCTACGGCAGGCAGCCGGTATGCGGAACCCAGCCAACGTGGATGAACTGGTCGAGGCCATAGAGCTGGCGGAGGCCACCCAACACCGGGATGTAGGGGAGAGAGCGCCACCGTTTCCCCGAAGGGTGGTCCAGGAGCGGCGCGCGCCGGAGGGCACACAGCGACCGGTGAGCAGGCCGGCGGTTCCCGGCCCACAGGATGAGCCCATGCCCACAGAAGCACCCCGCTCCCCAGGACGACCTTGGCTGGCAGGCTGCGCCGTTCACACAGAAAACGCGCCGCGGGTGGAGGTGAAAGTAAACGGCCGCCCATTCCTCGCCCTTCTGGACTCTGGCAGTGCGGTCAGCCTGGTCAAAACATCGATCCTACCCCCACGGGCCGAAGCCAAGACTAAGCTCCCCATTACCTGTGTGCACGGCGACACCAGAGAAGTGCCGGCGCGGTGGGTTAACATCGCTGCGTCAATCGGTGCCTGGCCAGTAGACGTCGGGCTCGTCAGGGATCTACCAGTGCCGGTCCTTCTCGGAAGAGACTGGCCAGGGTTCGACCGCCTACTCGCCGCCGTCACTCAGCCTGCCAGCCTTGCTGGGAACCGCCCAACCCGGAAGCCCGGCAGGAAAGCCCGACGACGTCCCGTGCTGCTGGCCTCCGACAGTCCCAGAGGCGGTGAGTCACCCCGTCCACCTCATAACCTCTATTTTGATTTGTTCCAGCAGGTGACTGGAGCCGGGGGTTTCTCCAAGGAGCAGCACGAGGACGATCGCCTTAAGCACTGTTGGGGGCAGGTGAGGGGTTGCGGAAGGAAAGGAGCTTCAGCCAGCACCCCACCCAACGCCACATTTTGTCGTGGACAATGGCCTGCTTTACTGTGTCGCCCAGCGGAGGGGGAGGAGAAAACCCTGCTGGTGGTCCCGCGCAGCAAAACGGAGGCAGTGATCGAGATTGCCCATGCCCATCCGATGGCAGGCCACCTGGGGGCCCAAAACACGATCCAGCGTCTCCGCGACCGGTTCCACTGGCCGGGCCTAGAGGCAGAAGTTCGACGATTCTGCCAGGCCTGCCCAACGTGCCAACGGACGTCACCTCGGACACCTCCCCCCAGCCCGCTGATACCGCTGCCCATCATAGAGGTGCCCTTCGAACGGATTGGGATGGATTTGGTGGGGCCGCTGCCGAAGTCCGCCCGGGGGCATGAACACATCCTCGTCATCGTGGATTATGCCACCCGTTACCCTGAGGCCGTTCCCCTCCGTAAAGCCACCACGAAGGCGATATCCCAGGAGCTGTTCCTCCTCTTCAGCCGGGTTGGCATCCCCTCCCAGATCCTGACTGACCAGGGCACCCCCGTTCATGTCCCGGATGATGGCGGATGTCTGTAAACTCCTGAAAGTCCAACAGCTCCGCACCACGGTGCACCACCCCCAGACCGACGGGCTCGTCGAACGCTTTAACCAGACCCTCAAACAGATGTTGCGCCGGGTGGCGGCCGAAGATAAGCGGGACTGGGACCAAATGCTCCCCTACGTACTCTTCGGGGTTCGAGAGATCCCTCAGGCCTCCACCGGCTTTACTCCGTTCGAGCTGCTCTTCGGCCGACAACCCCGCGGTCTGCTGGACGTTGCCCGAGAGGCCTGGGAACAACAACCGGCGGTACACCGGACCACCATCGAACATGTGCGCGAGATGAGGGAGCGAATCGACCGAGTTATGCCCATTGTCCGGGAACACCTCGTCAAGGCGCAACAGGCGCAGCAACGATATTACAACCGGGCGGCCCAACCACGGGAGTTCCAGCGAGGAGACCACGTCCTGGTGCTGGTTCCCACGGCCGCCTGCAAGTTCTTGGCCACCTGGCAAGGTCCCTACACCGTCACAGAAAAGGTCGGTCCCGTCACGTACCGTGTGCGGCAACCAGGTAAAAGGAAGAAGGATCAGCTCTACCACGTCAACCTTGAAGCGCTGGGTCGGGACCGGGCCCCAGCTCTCGGCCTACACCAGCTCGACTCCCGTGGTTGTTGATATGGATCCCCAACTCTCCGCCGCCCAGAAGTCGGAGCTGCAACACCTGGTCAGTCAGTTTTCGGATGTGTTCTCCCCCAGCCTGGGCGGACCCACGTCTTGGAGCATGACATCCGCACACCACCGGGGACCATCGTCCGGCAGCGGCCCTACCGTGTCCCGGAGGCTCGGCGACACGCCATCGAGGACGAGGTACAGGAGATGCTGAGGTTAGGGGTAATTGAACCATCGCGCAGTCCCTGGTCCAGCCCCATCGTCATGGTTCCAAAGCCCGACGGCACCCTCCGCTTCTGTAACGACTTCCGTCGCCTAAACGAAGTTTCAGAATTTGACTGTTACCCAATGCCCCGCGTAGACGAGTTGTTGGACCGTCTGGGAAGGGCCCGGTTCATCTCCACTCTCGACCTTACCAAGGGCTACTGGCAGGTCCCCTTGACGGAACAGGCCAAACCAAAGACGGCCTTCTCTACCCCAAGTGGCCACTGGCAGTACCGGGTCCTTCCCTTCGGCCTACACGGGGCCCCGGCCACCTTCCAACGGTTAATGGACATCCTCCTCCGGCCGCATCAAGCATATGCGGCGGCCTATCTCGACGACGTCATCATTCATTCGGAGACTTGGGAGGACCATCTGGAGCGGCTGCGGAGGGTGCTAACGGAACTACGCGGGGCTGGCCTAACCGCCAACCCCGGAAGTGTCATCTGGCCCTCGCCGAGGCGAAGTACTTGGGGTATCAGGTGGGTCGCGGCCTCATTAAACCACAAGAGAAGAAGGTGGCAGCTATCCTCTCCGCGGCGCGGCCCACCTCCAAGACACAGGTACGGGCCTTTTTGGGGTTGGCGGGGTATTACCGCTGCTTTATCCCTAACTTCTCCTCCTTAGCTTCTCCCCTGACAGACCTGACCAGGAAGGGGCAGCCGGAGAAGGTCCCGTGGACCCCTGAGACGGAAACGGCATTCCACCGGATAAAGGCAGCCCTCACGACGGAACCAGTCCTCCGAGCCCCCGACTTCAACTGCCCCTTCCTGCTGCAGACGGACGCCTCAGACACCGGGTTGGGAGCCGTCCTATCGCAGGACCATGACGGTGAGGAACACCCGGTGATGTTCATAAGCCGAAAGCTGACCCCTGCGGAACAACGATACGCCACGGTAGAAAGGGAAGCGTTGGCCGTCAAGTGGGCAGTCCTGGAGCTCAGGTATTACCTCCTCGGCCGCCACTTCACCCTCGTAACCGATCACGCTCCCCTACAGTGGATGGCCCGAGCCAAGGAGACGAACGCCAGGGTGACGCGGTGGTTTCTTGCGCTCCAGGACTTCAACTTCACCGTGCAACACCGAGCGGGGACGGCCAACGCAAACGCCGACGGACTCTCCCGGCTGTGGTCGGCTTTCGCAGGTCTGTCAGGTTCCACTCCCCACCCTCCCCCGATCTCCCCCGCTTCTCCATAGGAACAGGACGACGCTTGGGGGGGGGGAGTGTGACGCGTGTCCCGAGCTCTCATCAGCGTCGCCCTGGAAACTGAGCAGGCACACCTGCACCTGCTCATCACGGGCTGAGTGGCCACACCTGCGTCCCATCAAGCACTGCTCATTTAAACCCTGCAAGCAAACACAGAGGGGAGAGATGTCTCCGCAAGACTCGGCTAACCCTTTCTTTCATTGTGCCTACAGAGAGCAGCGTGTGACCGCCAGCCCCAACGCCCACAGGAGAGCACGGACCCACACTGCACCAGCGCACCCAAAACAAGGAAGCTGAGCACCGAGCACCAAACCACCCTTTACTTGAATAAAAACCACCCTTCGGGGAACTTACCCTCCATCCTCGACTCGTGTCCTACTTCACCCCGTCACAATATATATATATATATATATATATATATATAATTTTTTATCAAATAAATGCAGCCTTGTTGATCAGAAGACATTGCGTTCAAAAGCAACAACAAAAACAACAACAACAGCAACAACAAAAAATCGTACTGACCCCAAACTTTTGGCAGTGTGTGTATGAGTTTTGACATAAAAATTTTGACATTATGGGGCCATTTGGTTGGCCGCATGAGGAAAACAGCTTATAAATCATACCTAGTAATGCCTGAAAATGTAAAAATGGCGAAAGTTTTAGGTTTAGGTGTGGGGTTGGGGGATAGAATATACAGTTTGTACAGTATAAAAACCATTATGTCTATGGAAAGTCAACATAAAGATATAAAAACAAGTTTGTATAGGTATGGCATAGGTATTACAAGGAGAGGGTGACTTATGAGGACATTATCCCATGTCCCCACTTTTCAAAAGGCTTATAAATCATACAGAATTAGTTTCTTGAGAAAGTAAAAAGTTTCCTCTGATGGGTCAGGTGTAGGGGTAGGTGTAGTGTGGGGGATAGAAAATATGGTTTGAACAGTATAAAAACCATTACGCCTATGGAATGTCCCCACAATTCACAACTACGAACGTGTATGTGTGTGTTTGTGATTTTTGAAGTAGCACCAGTTTCTCAACCAACGGTATGAATTGTGGGTGGGACTATCTGTTTGTTTAACCAATAGCAGACTGATGAGGGTTCAGGAAACTATTTTATTTGTTGACAGCACTGACATATGCTGAATTCGACTGCATACACCATATTATTACAAGAGGTATACTAGTACACAGTTCCGAATTCAGCAATAGACATTACGCAGTGTAATGGAAAAGAGCTTCATGAAGATTCTTCAGCAATTCTCCTTTTGTGTTCTACGGAAAAAATAACAACATACAGGTTGGGAATCACAGGAGGGTGAGTAAATAATGAGAGAATATTTATTTCTGGGTACACCGTCCTTTTAAAGGATTATTGAAGTCACTTCCCTCCAACAGTTCTTCCTTTAACCCCACTGCCCTGACTAACAGCCTCATAAAACTCGCCTGACTCCACTCAACCTGAACACTGTCCTTCAGCCTCAAGCCATTCACGTGTAGAATCGTGATCCCTGCTTACGGTGACACCGCAGTAATTGCCGCTGTGTGGGAGTCATCAGGCCCACGGATGCATCTGTTAGTGTGTGCCACTGAAATACCAAGCAGAAATAAATACCGATGTCATGGGTTATTGACCCCATGATGAGTGACTAGCCTACTAGGGAAGTATTAATAATTACCAAGCAAGCTTGTTAATTTGAGAGGAGAGGCTGTGCCTCAGTTCGAGTGATTAATTTCAAACAATGATTTTTCACTTGGATTCATCAGGGTCTGGGTTTTGGGGTAGACTGTGAATTTAAAAATTGAAGTACTCAAAATGTATTTTTCATATGGCCTTCACTTTATAAAAGCCTTCTGTTTATGAGCTGTTTATAATTCAGTCCTCATTTATTTTCTTTTTTTCTCTTTTTCTTTTTTGGAATCTTCTGGAATCTTGTATTGCTTTTCTTGTAGTGTTCACTGTCGTTGTCATAAGCATCAAATTTTCTAAAGCCACAATATTCCCAGACTCTCACATCCATTTTCTATTGCTCTTCTGATCCAAGCATTTATCCACTGACCCACAAAATACTGAGACAGATGTAAGTATGATGTTATCAAATTAAACACATGTTTGAGTCATTGAAGTGATGGTCAAAAAGAATGCTGGCATCCAAAACTCAATCTTTAAACATATTTAATGTGGAAAAACAGCAATTCAGGATGTCATTGCAATTACTGGTTTTTGTTTGTTTGTTGCATTTCAGTTTTGAATTGGAAATTAACAAATTATCTACCTAAAGCCTGACCTTCAGACCAATAACAAAAACAAAAGCATCACATGACTATTTCAAAACTTGTTACATCGCGTCATATTTGAGGAGCACAAAGTTTGATATTGCATCACAATGGAAGGTTTGCATGATGGTATACAACCTAACCTAATTAATATTCATGAGCTAAGCTTTTGCATTGCTGTGACATTGCCTGGCCTGTCCCCACCGCTTCTTAAAACAAAGTGACACACATGCACTGAAGGATAAAAAACAACATAGCAAAACTTCAAAAGACATAGTATTCCTCCCCAGGTCCTACATGCCCCTGTTTACGGTGAACTCTGTCCCAATACAAAGTTCATTGCCTCATTTTGAAGATAAGCTTTGGTGAGTCAAACTACTCTGAGTGAACAACACAGACCACAGTTTATTCTTTCACTGTTTCACCGTATAAGAATAAAAACAGTTTTTAGATCAAACTTTAAAGAGCAAGAATGATTTTTAATGTAATTGCAAAACAAATTAAATTACAACAAACATTTAGTTTAAAATCTAGGTAACACTTTATTTTAGGGTCTTTTAACTAGTTGCTTATTAACTTGCATATTACTAGAATATTGGCTGTTTATTAGTAATTACATACATATTAAAGGTGCCGTAGAATTAAAAATTGAATTTACCTCAGCATAGTTAAATAACAAGAGTTCAGTACATGGAAATGACATACAGTGAGTGTCAAACTCCATTGTTTCCTCCTTCTTATATAAATCTCATTTGTTTAAAAGACCTCCGAAGATCAGGCGAATCTCAACATAACACAGACTGTTACGTAACAGTCGGGATCATTAATATGTACGGCCCCAATATTTGCATATGTCAGCTCATGTTCAAGCCATTAGACAAGGGCAGCCAGTATAATGTCTGGATGTGTACAGCTG
The DNA here is from genome assembly GCF_024489055.1 of Chanodichthys erythropterus. Lineage (NCBI taxonomy): Eukaryota > Metazoa > Chordata > Actinopteri > Cypriniformes > Xenocyprididae > Chanodichthys > Chanodichthys erythropterus. The sequence goes on along the minus strand of NC_090223.1, from coordinate 22,669,823 downwards.
AATCATCAGACTAGGTAAGCAAGCAAGAACAATAGTGAAAAATGGCAGATGGAGCAATAATAACTGACATGATCCATGATATCATGATATTTTGAGTGATATTTGTAAATTTTCTTTCTAAATGTTTCGTTAGCATGTTGCTAATGTACTGTTAAATGTGGTTAAAGTTACCATCGTTTATTACTGTATTCACAGAGACAAGACTGTCGTTATTTTCATTATTAAACAGTCTGTATAATTCATAAACACAACTTCATTCTTTATAAATCTCTCCAACAGTGTGTAACGTTAGCTTTAGCCACAGAGCACTATCAAACTCATTCAGAATCAAATGTAAACATCCAAATAAATACCATACTTACGCAATTAGACATGCTGCATGACGAACACTTTCACGAACAGTCGCGAGCTCAGGGGCGGGGAGCACAATAATTTAAAGGGGCCGCAGCCTGAATCGGCGGATATTTAATGATGCTCCAAAATAGGCAGTTATAAAAATGAATAAAAAAAATCTATGGGGAATTTTGAGCTGAAACTTCACAGACACATTCAGGAGAGACCTTAGACTTATATTACATCTTTTGAAAACACGTTCTATGGCACCTTTAATGCCTTATTCTCCATGACCTTATTCTACATTCTCAATCCTACCCAAAACCTAAACTTAACAACTACCTTACTAACTATTAATAAGCAGTAAATTAGGAGTTTATTGTGGGAAAAGTCATAGTTAATAGTTAATATGTGTTCCCTATACTGAAGTGTTACCAAAATCTATAATACATGCCCTTATATACTGGGGTGGAGCTATTTGTTGCATGGAGAAATTGTCAACATTTCAGCAACTACAAAGTTCTTAGTCAAAAGTCCAATAACACAAATGTTTGTTTTTCTCTAGCAGTGGATTTGTTTTCATGTCCAGCATTGGGGCTTATTGTTACAAAAGTTCAGATTGTGTTTAATGAGAAGTTCAGTAGGTTATTATATATATATTGTATATATAGTCAGTTATAGCCAAGTTTATAAAAAGGTACCTATACCCTAAAAAGCAGCATGAGAGCTAATAAATAAAACTGATTGCAAGCAAAAAAATAAATAAAAAATTAAGTCATTAAACTGGCACCGGGCACACTATAAAAAATGTCTTTGTTACAGTAGAAACCTGTTTATTGGTTAACTGGCTGAACGTGATCTCACCAAGCCAACATGTTTCTGGATCAACATCTTTATTGATCCTGGGACAACATTCCAAACAACAAATCAGATTCGAGGAACATGTCTACAGTCAAGTTTAGGTTTACAACCAGGGATAGGTGCTTCAACATCACCTGTCATTTCCCTCTGATTTTAGGGATAAGTTATGGGTAGGGATATGGTTAGGGCTAAATTTTCAGACAGGACTGTTGTTCTAAATATGTTGACCCAGGAATGCATCTAACTCAGCAAAATCAGGACATGTGGAAGTTACCTGACCATATACATTGAAAACTGCAAATGGTTTATCATTGCATTAAATGTAATTTCACTGTAAAATACTGTCACAATAATATATTTAGTTTAGGGTCAAATTCTAACTATAAACTATACGCTTATTAGCATGGATATTGGCTGTTTATTAGTACTTATAAAGCAGATATTAATGTCTTACTATGCATGACCATATTGTGCCCAATACCTAAACTTAACAACTACCTTACTATTAATAAGCAGTAATTAAGAGTTTACTGAGGCAAAATTCATAGTTAATAATTAGTTAATAGTTAGAATTGGACCCTAATCTAAAATGTGAATGTAATAACCATATAATTAACAGTAAAAAAGTGCATTCCTAGTCCCTGCGTGACAATCACATATGATTAATAAATACCGTAATGTTTTGTCTATGTGTGTATGTGCACTGTCTACATAAAAGTAATCACCATGTTTTCTGGACAGCCCACAATCATGTGGTTTTTTTTTTTATTATGGTGGTTATAAGTAGATTTTAAGGTATATTTATAGCAGATTTTGCAGTGAACGGTTATATGAATACGGTTATATGTTGTAAAATATGTATGTTGTAAAATATACCAATGTTCCATCCCCTAAAACCTGAATTTCTGGCCAATTTTTCACCTTAATTTAACAGGATATTTTTTAACAGGGCACCTCTGCTAATCAGCCAAGCAGGTAAAATCCCACACACAAAAAAATACTGTCAAATTAATCTATTACTACTCACTAAAGCTGATAATATTTCTTTCTTGTCCAATATTTTGAATAAACGTTGACCTTCAGCCAGCATGTACAGTAGTTGAATGGGAATTGACTATTCCCTAAGGTGTATTTCCTGGCAGGTCCAGCTGTTCAGATTCCCATGCACACCAAAGGCGGCAGTGAACTGTGAAAAAATGTGACTTCTCTCAGGCCTGATAAAAAGCTACAGGAGCCATAAGACTGAACGTGACATTGACCGACTACAACTGGCAAGCCACTTTCAGATCAAGGCGTCAGTAAATGAATGTCTTCTGTTTTTTAAAGGATTACAGAGTTCTCTGAACTGACAGTGGCTGTTAAAGTATGAGATTCCTTATAAATGGTGCTGAGTACTTCCAGAGTCTGAGTTAAAGGTCCAGAACTGCTGCAGTTTTCTGTGAAAATCCATCATCAGGCCTGAACCATTAAGGATATTATGTTCAGTTCTGAAAGAAGAGCTTTTTGAATTGGATAAATGCTTCTTCCATAGTCTTCCAAAGATCAGTGTATCAAATTGCTTTGGGCTTTTGAGTCATTCGCCGGAATAGACTGATTAATCTACAATGTTCTTTGAAAAGGCTCTCTCATTTCTATGGAAAGCGTGTTACAATAGCAGCCAGGTAAATTATATAAATGTAATTTTCAGAGGCATTGGCACTGAAGACATTAACATCGCCCTTGTGACCTTTGTTGTACACACTACGAATTGTAGTAAAAGTGCTACCTGATAAATAAAGCTGGGGTTTGCAATGCAAGTAAATTTCTGTTTTGCTTTCATATGCCAGAATGTTTGCATATCAAAGTGTTATCCTGCCAAATGCATTACTAGCGTCTGGAATTTAAAGTGCATTAGAGTACTGAAGATAAGCTAATTTCAATCTGTTTAAAGGCAGTTTCAAATCAGCACAGCAACAAGTAAATTGAATTTGTCGAACATACATTTACTCTTTGATTCCTAACAACTGCAGTCTTGCAGTCTCGTCCATACAGATGCTAAATGTGTTTTCTAAACTCTACTGAACATTGTCCTTAAATGACTCCACAGCTAAGAAACCAAAATCGACTTGTGGCCGTTAAGGACATCCCATTATTCCTGAGCTATTGTGTCATGTGGAGTTTGTTGGAAACCTCAAATGAACAAGCCCTTCAGAATCTCAAAATGCTATGGAAATTGCAATTGGAAAGGCTGAATGGTCACAATGATCTTTTTAGTTTTGGCACTGTGATGGAAGTGTAAGCGGCTCAGATTTTCCAAACAGATGGTAAAATAAACAGATAAGAGGAAAGAAAAATAAGTGAATTCCGTTAAGTGACTAAGTGCTGAAACTCTGTGGACTGTGGAGATGTATTTATAAAGCAGAAGAGAGTTCCCCAGAGAATTTCATCTCATGTGGTGAGAAAGATAACAGGCTAAAATGTCCTTCATCAAAACTGCAATTCAGAAAGGAGCTGCCAGGGGGAGCTACTGTTCAGAGCCAGTGCAAATGCCATCCACTCACACAAATGTTGCTGTATATGTTACTAAAATGTTACTTTGTTTAGAAACTACACAAATGTATTGAGCAGTGGGCCAAAGAGTTACAAAATGAAGTCTAGCATGTGCTTTCAAACGTTTTGCTCTCTTCAAAACCCCTCATTGCAATGACGTGTGCCAACCTGACAGACAGAGAATTTCTGTTTCTGTCCAGGTTTGTGTTACAAAGAGTTACAAAATGAAGTCTAACATGCGCTTTCAGACGTTTTGCTCTCTTCAAAACCCCTCACCATGCCAACCTGACGGACAGAGAATTTCTGTTTCTGTCCAGGGTTTGAGTTCTTAGGAAACACATTTCAGTGATTTCTATCTGGTAATGGGGATTACATGAGTGGGGAGTCATTTAAAGCACCGTTGAGGCTGTAAAATATGACTGGAAGGCAACATTTGTTCCTCTGCAAGCATTCAAGCATTTTCTCGTTTTGATGCCTTGAGAATGCCAATAAAGAGAGAAGTACAAAAGCCAAGTGTTGGCCAGACATCAGGTTTTAATACTTTAAGGAACCCAGAGTAGTTTTATCAATGCCAGTTGAAAGTTTATAAAAAAGGAGTCTTGGCAGATAGGATGAAATGAAGATAAATTTGTATCAAAGGCCAAATAATACATTTACTAAACAAACTTTACCAGATTGTAACAGGCCATTTACAAATGCATTTGTCTCACGGCACGTTTTCTGGAAATAATTGTTCTTCACTCTGAATCCTGGCCAAAGAATGTGTCTTCATTTAAAATGTTGGCAGATGAGCAACCCAACAACTGAGTTCAACTTGCACACTATGAAACGAAAACCAGGACTTTTAAACCAGGCCTTTATATTTATTCATGCTATTAATTAAAGGGTTGTAAAAAAAAAAAAGTAATTTACTCACTCTAATGTTGTTCCAAACCTGTAAGACTTTTGTTCATCTTCAACCATAAATGAATATATTTTAATGAAATGAATTTTAATGAGAGATTTCTGTTCCTCCATTGACAGTCCATGCAACTACTTCTTTGATGCTTCAAGAATTTCATAAAGAGATAGAAAAACTAATCCATATGAATGATGAATTAATGATGATGATGATTTTAGTCCAAATTTTCTGAAGAGACATGATTGCTTTGATGAACAGATAAAATTTAGGCTTTTATTTTAACACATTAATTCAAGCATATAAAGGATGCAAACTGCAATGAAAACAACAGTATTTTTTATTGTGGAATTAACATTTGTATTAAAAACACTACAAACTCAAAAGATTTTAGAACAATTAAAAGTCTTGAACAGTGAGCAAATACTGTATGAATATCTGAGAGTTTTTAATAAAGATTTTGATATTTATATTTTTATTTTTTAGAAAACACATTTTTGTTTTTTGTTTACATTACATGCATTATATAGCATTCATATAATAATGATAATAATAATAATAAAAAACATAAAAACCACAGCTACTAAATTAAATAAACCTAAACACTGAAGCTTTTTTTTTTTTTTGTAACCAATAGCCAAACCATCAGGAATCCTTGAACTCAGGTCATGTCAGAATAAGAATGTGCATTCATAAATGGGCACGGCTGGTGCAAATGAGCATCAACATGGTTTCTAAATATGACAGATAAACACTGAGTTTTCTGGACGGCTTGACTAGAAGAGGGCATCAGGGCTTTTTGCTCTAATTATCATGTTTTCACAGCACTGCAATTGTAAGTGATTTCTCTGCCTCTCAGTTTTCCGCGTTCTCTGCAAGCCTCAACGCAACCTGTCATACAATCTAAAGGGAACAATTAGTTCAACTAAAGAGATTCGCTGTGTTGATATTCATAAAGCAACATTAGTCAGTACAAGAAAGCATTAAGCACTGTTTTTAGATGGATGATTTCATTTATATAGATCAGTGGTTTTTTGGCACATCTCTTTTGGGTGGAGGAGGTTGGAGGACACAGAGAAAACTTTCATTTGTCTCCATCAAGGAGATGAGTGTGCAGCAGCATCAAAGCAAATGGACCATTTGACCCGTTATCTGTGTATTTTTTATATTCATTATTTTTTATGCTAATTTAAAAATTGAATGAAATCACAAACTCTCATTGAAAATATATGATGTAATGTGAATTTGTCAATGTAAGTCACTGTCAGTGCAAACAGACATAGATGACTTTATGTTCATCAATATGAGACTGATTCAATGTCATGTGCAAGCTATAATCAGAATGAATCCTCTTAAAACGTTTATCATAATTCACCCTTCTGTGCCACATTGGTGTAGCGGTAGGTCATTTACTGTTTAGCAATTTCATAATTTAGAAATTCATTTGTAAATAACTATATTAGATTGCAAATTGTTGAAAATGTAATGCAAATGTAAATTACCAAAATAGTGAATATTTTGTTTTTAGAAGTGTAAGCACAAATTCCATGAACAGATCGGTAGACTAGATAAACTATTATCTACTATAAACTTATCCTATAAATAAAAGTAGAACATAAAATGTTTGAATCACCTCAAAATCCTGTTTTTGGGATGTCCCACCTCAGAATTCGTGACATTATCATAATGACATTATCATAATTTTGATAAAATCTTATCCAAGTCATCATAGTAAAAACTACTACTCAGCTGTATATATTCATCAAGCTAACCTACTCAGTCATGTTACCCACATCATAAATATAAAAAAATAAAATAAATATATAAAAATATAAACAAATTTAATTCAAGAGAAATCCAATATTAGATCTAGCGCATGACAGTTTAATCAAAATCTGCAACACTGTAATTTGCAACCTTGTTACCCTGGCATAATATTTTTTTTCCTCATTTTAATTTAAACCTCATATAAAATACATAGAGCAATAAAAGGTCTTAAAATATTTAGTTTCCCTAAAGGTGCATGTCCTTGACCCTTTGTTGAAAAAAAAAAAAAATGTTTTAAGAGTTTCAGGCTCTATATATGCAGAGTATGAGTCACTGATGAGGTTCATGCAGAACGTGTTTAATGGCATGAAACCACCAGAGTTCCTATGAATGATTCAAATCTCATGTTATTCACACTTCTGTGCTCCTGAAATCAGTCTAGACAGCTACCATTGTTTTACAAAACTAGACAAATCCATCATATGCCATCAAATAGCAATAGGGTACAAGTTTGTCACTCACACCCCCCATTTATTTCAGTCTTCAGTCACGCTTAGCAAGACATCTAGGGATAAGATCAGTTTTTGGCAGATTGTGTCACTTTATCTTCTATTTCTTCCCCCATCCATTCTTCATCCTCCTCAGTATCACTTTTAAATTGAATATATATTAACAGACTTATTCTGGTCAAGAAATGACCACTGAGACAGGAAAGGTCTGTCTGACTGACATGAAAATCAAACAACCAGGGGTGGACCATAGCCAACTATGGTCGTAAGTCCCATTGAACTCTAATGACGGAACTTGCGACCAGATTGCTTTGGGTAACTCACCCCAAATTTTAATTCTGAAGGCAACTAAGCCTTTAAATGTTTTTCATCAGTGTTACAGATTGAGCTGCAAGGTTCCATTGCCTAAAAACGTAGATATGTGTATGTACAGCTGGCTGATGAGAAGTTTGTATAAAAGGTGTTTGTTGTGTATTGTGGATCATGTCTGTCGGAGCAGTGTTGGGGGTAACACATTACAAGTAACCCGAGTTTGGTAATCATGTTACTTTTTTCAAGTAACAAGTAACGCAGTACTTTTAAATTTACAACAAAATATCCAAGTTACTTTTTAAAAATAATATAGTAACTTTGTTTTCCCATGTGTCTTGATCATGAGTAAGTGCAGAAGCATTGTGTGCGCTGTGTGTGAACATGATGGTTATTTCTTTTCCTACATCCTATTCTTCTGCAATCCAGAATGGCAGCACAGCTAAAGGTTTTGTTTGAGCTGTGCCCTTTATTTTTAGTTTGTTTGTTTTTTGTTATAAAAAAACAATCAAGCCCAGCTCTGGTGATAAAAAGTAATGCAAAAGTAATGTAATGTAACAGATGTAGGCGCTCTAGCAAGTGACACTAAAGACTGCAGTCTTTAGCCTCCTCGTTAGAGCACCCGACTCCCATGCCAGCGGACCCGGGTTCAAGTCCCGCTTAGAGCAGGCAGTTCGTACAGAAGGGGCTACATTGGTGCCGTGACCCGGATGGGAGTGAGGTTTAGGGGGGTGAGTGTAACAGACGTAGGCTAGTAAGAGCTGTGCGTGTAAACCTCACTCCCCTGAACTCAAGAGGCACACAAGAGACTGCGGTCTTTAGCCTCCTCGTTAGAGCACCCGACTCCAATGCAGGAAGACCTGAGTTCGAGTCCCACTTAGAGTTTGAACAGGGGTTACAGTAACACATTACTTTTCACAAAAAGTAACTAAGTAAAAAGTAACTTTTTAGGGAGTAACACAATACTGTAATGCATTACTTTTAAACGTAACTTTCCCCAACATTGGTAGAGAGCGTGTGAGTGGCAAAAAGCTGTAAAGGAAAGGCTTCACAAAGCTCTTATATTGAGATGGTTTGGGTGCTGTTGCTCATTTACAAAACTCCACATTCATTAACATTAGAAAAAGGTTAGGAACAAATTCATGTGGTGACGCACGTGCTGTGAATTAGGTGGAAATTTTACGTGAGAAGTTCTCCTGTGTGTATAAATATGAATAATCCATGCAATTATTAGTGAATGAGACCCATTTTCCCACAGAGAAACAACCATTATAAAGTTCACCAAATGCATTCAGATGAGAGAAGGCTAAAATTTCCCAATTCTTATCCCAAAGAATTTTGCCAATGGTTATGACAGACTTAAAATAAACGTGCACAAACAAAACCCTCCATGAGCTGAAGGTCACAGGCTGTTGAAGTGTTTGTCCAACAACTCGGCGTTATTAATGTTTAAGATTGCGGTACAGATAAAGAGCCATTTTCATTTTGAAATTGACAGTGGTAACAGAGGAAAAGAATATGTGTTCGCTCTGTCAGGAAGCTCTCAAACAGTGCAGTGTATAATAATTTTGAGAGACTGGGCAGGTGTTTATGTTAAGAGACAGCTGAGGGACAATGCTATCCCATCTTGGCCAGTGGTTGAGGTCTTGGCCCCGGCCCACATGCCTGGAAGTAAAAATAACCCACGGCTCCAGTGCACGTCTCCTGTCATCTGTCACAACATGCTAGAATGACAAGAGCTCACTCTCACATATACTCATATGCCCACATTCCCCGCCTTTTCCATTATCAGACTACTTATACTTGATTCTACAGCTCGACGGTAATGCACTTTATCCATTATAAAAATAATTCATGTTCTGTAAGTCTCTTGCCTGTATGTATTTTTATATTTTGCTATTTAATAGTTTCTATCAACAGGAAAAACATTTGTATTACCTGAAATAAGACTTATAAAACACAATATAAAAAACAACAACTCAATCATGCTCTCTAAACTATACGTATACTCCATAATAAGGTATTCTCTTGCCATTTGAGCTCTTCAAGCTTAAAGTGCCATGTTCATGTTTCTTCAAGTGCGCAATCACCACAGTTCACAGTTCTGCTACTACATGCATCATGCCTCACCGAACCACACACATCGAGAGCAGATGCACAGAATGAGTCAGGAGTCGCTTACGCAGAACTTTGTCCTACATCAAACACAGTTAGATATAGTGCAGTTCAATGAAAAAGAAAACAAAGGTCTTAAAGGGATAGTTCACCCAAAAATGAAAATTTGATGTTTATCTGCTTACCCCCAACTCATCCAAGATGTAGGTGACTTTGTTTCTTCAGTAGAACACAAATGATGATTTTTAACTCCAACCGTTGCAGTCTGTCAGTCTTATAATGTGAGTGAATGGGAACACAATCAATAAGAGTCAAAAAAACTTGCATAGACAAATCCAAATTAAACCCTACGTCTCGTGACGACACATTGATGTCCTAAGACACGAAACGATCGGTTTGTGCGAGAAACCGAACAGTATTTATATTATTTTTTAACCTCTAATACACTATTATGTCCAACTGCATTCAGCACTCAGTTAGTGAGGTCTGATCGCGCTCTGACAACGGCAGTGATGTCTCGCGCATATACTTCAATGAGTGCAAGACATCACTTCAGTTGTCAGAGTGCAATCAGACCTCACTAACCGAGTGCTGAACACAGTTGGACATAGTGGTGTATTAGAGGTAAAAATTATATTTACTGTTTGGTTTCTAGCACAAACTGATCATTTCGTGTCTTAGGACATCAATGTGTCGTTACGAGCCGGAGGGTTTAATTTGGATTTGTAGCAAGTTTTTTTTACTCTTATTGATTGTGTTCCCATTCACTCACATTATATGATTGACAGACGGCAGCGGTTGGAGTTAAAAATCATCATTTGTGGTCTACTGAAGAAACAAACCTACATCTTGGATGAGCTGGGGGTAAGCAGATAAACATCAAATTTTCATTTTTGAGTGAACTATCCCTTTAAGTCGCTTAAAATTTTCAAAGGGTTTTAAAGGGTTAGTTCACCCAAAAAGGAAAATTCTGTCATTAATTACTCACCCTCAAACCCACAAGACAATTTAACCACCACTTTCAAGGTCCAGAAAAGTACTAAAGACATTGTTTAAAAAAGTTTATGTGACTGCAGTTCTTCAACCTTCATTTTATGAAGTGACAAGAATTGGCTGACACTGTTCATGTGAGCAGCACAACGCATGCGCGTGATGCTGAAGCAGGAGCCGGCCAATAATTAGTTCTAACGTAGAACCTGGAAGCACTATGAAAATGACAGAAAAGAACATTTTGTTGAATAAAGTCATTATTTTTGTTTTGTTTTTGTGCGCAAAAAGTATTCTCGTCACTTCATAAAATGAAGGTTGAACCACTGCAGTCACATGGACTGTTTTAACAATGTCTTTAGTACCTTTCAGGACCTTGAAAGTGGAGGTTGCTGTCTATGAACAAGTCATATACCTCTCGGATTTCATCAAAAATATCTTAATTTGTGTTTTCCGAAGATGAACAAAGGTCTTACGAGTGTGGAGCGACTTGAGGGTGAGTAATTAATGACAGAATTTTCATTTTTGGGTGAACCCTTTAACTAACATTTTCAGGAAAAAGAAAATTCTCTCCGGGTTAAAATGACCCGAACACAACATGAGGGACACAGTGTCTTAAAACGGCACTCATGACTGTGCTGAAAAGCAGTAACAATAAGAAACAGTGCAATGCCAAAGATGTCCTCTAATGCACGTGTGCTGTGCACAGACCACCAATTAAAAAAAAAAAAATATTGCACATGGAAAGACAGAAAACTTGATTTCTAAAATAGATAACTGTGGAGTGTAGGATGATATGGAAAACAAATAATACTGTATAAGCCACTGAGGTTTTCTTCTTTTCTAATCTGCCACATTAAATGTGCCCTAGAATTAAAAATTGAATTTATCTTGGCATAGTTGAATAACAAGAGTTCAGTACATGGAAATGACATACAGTGAGTCTCAAACTCCATTGTTTCCTCCTTCTTATATAAATCTCATTTATATAAATCATTTTTTAAAGACCTCCGAAGAACAGGCGAATCTCAACATAACACCGACTGTTACGTAACAGTCGGGATCATTAATATGTACGCCCCCAATATTTGCATATGCCAGCCCATGTTCAAGCATTAGACAAGGGCAGAACGTCTGGATCTGTGCACAGTCTTTCTAAATGTTTCGTTAGCATGTTGCTAATGTACTGTTAAATGTGGTTAAAGTTACCATCGTTTATTACTGTATTCACGGAGACAAGAGAGCCATCGCTATTTTCATTTTTAAACACTTGCAGTCTGTATAATTCATAAACACAACTTCATTCTTTATAAATCTCTCCAACAGTGTAGCATTAGCCGTTAGCCACGGAGCACAGCCTCAAATTCATTCAGAATCAAATGTAAACATCAAATAAATACAATACTCACATAATCCGACGCATGAGTATGCATGACGAACACTTTGTAAAGATCCGTTTTGAGGGTTATATTAGCTGTGTGAACTTTGTTTATGCACTGTTTAAGGCAAGCGCGAGCTCTGGGGGCGGAGAGCGCGAGCAATTAAAGGGGCCGCAGCCTGAATCGGCGCATTTCTAATTATGCCCCAAAATAGGCAGTTAAAAAAATGTATAAAAACTACAGGGTATTTTGAGCTGAAACTTCACAGACACATTCAGGGGACACCTTAGACTTATATTGCATCTTGTAAAAAAAACGTTCGATGGCACCTTTAATGTAATTTTAAACCATGATATCTTAATTTCTGTGTTTATCTCAGCAAATATTGATATATTTAAATGTAATATATTTTTTATTAAAGAAAGTTTGTATTAATACCCCTAATCTATGTCACTCATTTTTTTTTTTTTTTTTCATTTTCCATCTTCCATCTATCATCTATATTTTAATTACATATAGGCATTCACTGATAAATATAATCTTCGTGTTCAGATTTAGTAATAAAGTAATTAATAAGCTGAAGTTATGGTACACACACCCACATACCTTCAATCAAAATTATCATTAAAAAGTACTTTCATGTGTGTGTGTGTGTGTGTGTGTGTGTGTGTGTGTGTGTGTGTGTGTGTGTGTGTGTGTGTGTGTGTATGGCATGCAGCACATTTATACACTAACAAATAAAATTAGCTTCAAACAGCTAAATTAATAACACCCCCTTCACTCCACACAGAAAAATATGAGAGACTGAATTAAATAGCTTAAATTTCCCCGCAGTTACTCAGTAGGATCTTGATGAAACCAACAATAATTGAAATAATGAACACCAAATAATACAAAGAATGAGCAATATTTTAAACATGCAGTAAAGTGGTGGAAATGATCTTTTACATAACAATAATATTTAGTTGAATACAAATAATGTTTGTCATTATTTGTGAGTAATTACTGAAAACCGGGCAATGCATTCCAGGATTAACTGCTCCGTTCATAATTGCCAAACATTCTCAATATTATGAAACTTGTAAGCAGTTGCAATGATTTTTTTAATCTTTTGCTGAATGAACTTTGCCATCTAAATTATATGTTAAATTATAATAAATGTTGCTTTCTCAGAAGTAAATTTAGCCACAGGCAAAAGCACATACTATCTGCTCTCACCAAATTTTGTCTGGTGTTATAAATTTGACTATTTCCCTTCATCAAGCAGCTTTAGGACACTGTGAACAAGCATTATATTTTAGAACTACTGCATAAACCCTAAATGTATAAGGTCACAATAGCCTTAATGTCTACAGTTTGTATATGTAGCTAGTATTTTAATGATTTTACCATGGTTACATCAGTAACACATCTCTTGAGTTTTATTGTCTGTTTTGGTCTGTTTTCAGAGTATTTGTTCCATGAATTTCCACCTCTCTCTCTCAAACCTTTAGCTTGTTTGATTTAATTATGCTATACATAGGCCATATTTAGCATAATGTTCATAACGCCCAAATTCACCATGCATCATAATTAAAATGCAGCCCATGAGATAAATGACTGCATGGGAATGAAAGCAATTTCCCAGCACCGGAGAATAGTGAACAACACAGGAAGGATTAATTTCAGATATTTGGAATCTACAAGAAAATGTTTCAGAAACAAGCTTATAACATAATGATAGATATGTTAATGACTGTTGTGTAATTTTACATAGCGTAGAATGTTTGAGGATACACAAAATGTAAAGACAAACCACAAGATTTTGATTCTCTTTATTTATAACTAATCCTCCTTGACTAATTATGTAGTCCCAATTATGACGTGATGTGCATTTAAGTGATTTTGGTCCATATTTCTTTTTCTCAACAAAAAGGGAGCTTTTTTTTAGCACTATTGCAATGAACTGAAGGTCAAATAATGTTATAGGTGTAACTGAATAAATGTTTTATATAATACTTGAGGAAGATAACTATATAGATAATGATGAATATATAGTTTTAAAAATCATTCTAAATATAAAAGAATGGCACTGTCCACATAACGATATAGAGAAACAATATAATTGGGATCACTTTCAGAACGATAAAACTTTTTTCCCAGCTGCTGAAAGATAAAACACTGAATCCTGAATCCATTCTAATTTAAGGGCTCGTGCATTTAAAATGGCAGACAACATTGCAGAGAAGTTAATTGATGAGGTCCAGAAAAATCCACCACTGTTTGACAAGTCAGTTTTCAATGATACTTTAAAGAAAATGAATATAGTGAAAACAATATGTCATACTCCGGAATAAATGGTGAGAAGTATTAACACTGAGATCATTATGCCAGACTAGCAAACAGAGTAAAATTACCTCAGGAATCCAGCACTAGTTTCAACAACATTGTCTTGCTTCCTTTGAAGTTGCAGTGAAAAAGACTAGGCGTTGTTTTTAGTCCACTATATTGAGTTTGTCAGCTAAATTCACTGCTAGATTAGATCGATTACACTAGCTATTCACTCAAAACATAGCATGCTGAGGACATCTGCTGGTTAAAGCCTGTAAATGCAACAAGAACAGCAAAAACATGTTTTACACACTTTGAAACCGCAATATGTGAGCTTAGAATAAACAGACCGCTATCATTTGTTGGTGTGGATGCAAATACAGTTATCGTTCTTGGTGTGAACGGGTCTTATGTTAGAATCTACTGTATGTTAGAGAAGCTAGCAGATATTGAGGACATATCCGTCAAGCTCTAGATACATGGGGATGAGTAGTTTACTGTCACCAGATAAAAGCCTTTACTGCAGTGTCTGAATATCATTGGTGATATATGTGGGTGTGCTGCTCTCTGCCCATCCATGATAAAGTGAATGATGAAGTTCAGCTGAGTGGAAACCCACACCGCTGTTCCACATCAGAGCAGCTGTTCTTACTTTGAGCGAGGAAGAAAATATGCTTCAAAAAATGGAATTGGTGGACTGGAGTATCTGCATTGCCATGTGACAGGAAAAGTAATGGATTTGCTTCAGCGGAGTCAACTTCTATCCAACTTAAAATTGCCCAGAAGTATCATGATCCCCATTGTGTTTCAGCACACACTGACCCGAAGCTTCGCCATTAGAGTAATTACTGTCTGAAAGACATGGAAAGTTCAGGATATATTAAATTTCAGCTCTTGTACTTGTGCATGCTTAGAAATGCAAGTAGTATTTTTCCATTAATGTTATTGAAATATTTGTTGAACCAAAATAAACTTTGGAAATGTCTTGTGAATACAGATTTAAAAATGTTGATACACGGGTCAAATTTGACCCAGAACATAAAAGGTGTAACAATGTACTTAAAAAAAAAATAAAAAAGGTCATATCTCTTAAAAACACTTAAAAATATTAATATAAAATGAATTGTTTTTAGTATCTTCCAAAGTTTGTTCCCCATACTAAAAACTATGGACTTTTTTTTTTTTTTTTTTTTTTAGGAATTATGTACTTACCCATATGGAGGTTTAACCAAAATGCCAGCTAACTCATGAAAGGAAGAGCACAATCTGGGTGTCATTATGCTTCATTTTCAAATCTATTTCACACTGTCCATTAGTTCCCCCCAAAAAAGGTCACTGGTAGAACATTAAGAATGCAATGAATGATACATTTGCCATTATATTTTACTTGCTTTAGAATGGCTGTCTATGTATAAGGATGCATTTACATCCATAATGGTTCATCTACTAGCAGAGACTAACTTCCGAAGCTACAGTAACTAGTCAAATCCTGACATTGCGTTGCTATTTCTGAGATGCTGGGTAGCCCCGCCCACTCCTGGTCCAAAGAGCCGTTCCTCATAACTGTATACTAACCATTAAAAATGCTCTAATTGGAACATATTCTGGATATACATTTTCAAACACAGTCTTAGCTTAGTGTCATTTTCTCCAGCATGTTGTTTTGCAGAAACCTAACCAGGACATTGTGCTAGATAGTGCTGATTGAATTCTTGTAGCTTTTCCTGAGTGGAGCTGGGGAATTAAGTGCGTAATTGAAATAGGAAGTGATTATGCGCCTGTCCCTGTTTCAGTTCGGAGAGGGAAGTGACCTCCTGGCCTGTTCTTATAGTAATGAGGAGGTAAGCAGTCCCCATGCTGCCATTCGGCAATGACTAATGCTAACTGCAGCCATGATTGCCCATATTTGTGGAGGCCAGAGTATGTGGAAAACAATTTCAGCGTAACAACCGCCTTCCGTCTAACGCCGTGAGAACATATTGTGAAAGTAATGACCTGGTTTCAGACGTCAGCGCTGTTCTGTCCCCGCCTAATCAGATGCGACCAGTAGGACCATTCTGGCACTACAGACTTTATTGGAGATGGCTCAGTCCCTACAGTTATTATGATATACCAACCTATGTATTCATACATATGAATGCGATGTTTTCCTGCTCATGTGGCAGATTAATTTCCCCCTCCCAAATGGCACCAACAATTGGCCCCTGGACACAAAAAGGAAACAAACTATATGAAAGAGACGACCTCCTAATGTGTCTGAATACAAACATCACACAGTCGTTGAATGTAGTAATAGACTGAGGTCAGTCCACAGGCACGTACCTCAGGGCTCTGGAGATGAGGGCTGCAGAGAGAACAGAGGGACAGATGGCTCCGCCACATCTCTAACAGCAGTAAGGACATCATGTTGAAGGAAGCAAAATGGCAAAAATGAATGGCTATTAGCTTAATTTGCCCATTTAGAGCTTTGCTGGTTTAAGCCCATTACATAAGTGGTTCTTAATTGTTTATGCATATGATTTTACACTGGACAACAAGTAATTTCACAGGGGACATAGACAGTTGTTTTACAAAAGTAACAAAAATCTATTTTATTATATAACTTTTAATATATTTTTAGCATTAAATTGATCAGTGACCATAAGACATTAAAGTCACAAGATATTTACAATGTTACAAATTATTTCTATTTCAAATAAATGCTGTTCTTTTGAACATTCTATTCATCAAAGAATCATGAAAAAATGTATCACGGTTTCCACAAAAATATGAAGCGATACAACCATTTTCAGCACTGATAATAATAACATTTTCAGCATTGATTATAATAAGAAGCATATGGAAGCTTGTTTCCACCACTAAATAAAAAATAAAAAAGGTAATTGCGACTTTATTTCTCAGATTTAAACTCACAATTGCTAGTTATTAAGTCAGAATTGTGTGTTATAGTTAGAATTGTGTTTATATCTTGCAATTCTGACTCTATAACATGCAATTGCAAGTTCTAAACTCAGAATTGTGAGATACTGTAAACTCGCAATTCTGAGAAAAAAAATGTATTTTTCCCTTACATTTGAACATTATAATTGTACTATATATTACGGAAGAGGATTAGGGCCAAGCAATAATAAAAAAATAAAACCATCTCGAGATTAAAGTTGTTAAATTACGAGAAAAAACTCGTTAAATTTAGAGAAAAAAGTCGAGATGAAATGTTGAGAATAAACTCATTAAATTATGAGAATAAAGTCATTAAATTACGAGAAAAAAGTCGAGATATAATGTTGAGAATAAAGTCATTAAATTACGAGAAAAAAGTTGTTAAATTATGAGAACAAATTCGTAATTTAACTAATTTGTTCTTATAATTTAACAACTTTTTTCTCGTAATTTAATGACTTTATTCTCAACATTATATCTTGACTTTTTTCTCGAAATTTAACGACATTTTTCTCATAATTTAACGAATTTGTTCTCAACATTTTATATATATAATGTCATGGCAGAAACAAGCTTCAATAGAAATGTTTCCTGAGCATAAAATCAGTATATTAGAATGATTTCTGATGGATCATGTGACACTGAAGACTGGAGTAATGATGATTACATTATACATTATTTTACAATATATTCAATATTATATTGTTAATATAAATTCTAACAGTATTTAACATTTAGCATTTTACTGTATTTTAGTATTTTACTGTTTTTTGTTTCAAAAACAAAAAACAACGACTTTTGAGTGGTAGTGTATTTACTATATATTTCAGTTACATTTATTGTGTGTGCTGGGACAAAATATTAGGTAAATTCAGATTTGAAAAAATTATTTCCTCTCAGGTAAGTGGTGGGTGGTTTGTGTTGATCAAAAGATGCTTGTTAATCTAAAGTGAATGTTGTGTTTGGACTGGTCTTGTCATGGTGGGAGTGTATAACCTGCTAGTTCAGCAGGAAATGGTGGTCTTTAATAAGTTTATTACCAAAAGTCACTGTATAAGCAATGGCTGGTGTGTATTGTGTTCATCCTGTGGGAAAAGAATCTCTGTCAAGGTTCACTAACCACAGTGGTTTAACAAGGCTTGTTACCACCAGCTAAAGGGTCGACTGGCTGTTCCCCAAAGGCTTTCACAGCATTATGTAATAAGACAGAGCATATACTCCCCCAGACATGCTAGATATTTTTCATTGCTTTGAGAAAAACTGTCCCGCCTCAGCCCATGGGATGCTGAGCCAGAAGACTGGAAAATACATTTCTGAAGAGCATTCTCTCTCTTTCACACACACACACACACACACACACACACACACCCACACACACACACACACACACACACACACACACACACACACACACACACACACACACACACACACACACACACACACACACACGCACACACCTACACACACACATAAAACTGGCCACCTGCTCCATGAGAGCATTTCTAGAGAGTGGCATTGGAGACAAAGATAAATAAGAAATGCAATTTCCAGGCATCTGTTGTATTTTTTTTCTAAATAAAAATAAAACCCTGAAAATATGAACACTACAAATTCACAGTGCAAAACCGTTGCTTAAGCACTCACTTGAATCAGTCAGCACAAAATTGATACAAGATTAAAAAGGACTTGCTAAAAATGACCCTGCCTTGAAAAAGGACATAAATATCATTTAAACCTTAAGTAGTCTAACATTCAATATCCATGTGATGGAATAAGCAGTAACAAATGAAATAATCCACTTTAAAATCAAGAGACAATGAACTACATTAAAAAAGGAGTGTGTGTAAAAAATAACAAATCATCCATCTAAGTGACCGAAGATTAATGTGTGATTGCTTTAGCTCTAAAACTGGAGGAGCAGAGAAATGAAAGCATTAACTCTAAACCTGGAAGCGCATCAGAATTAATCTTTAGGGAGATGAGAAATGGATGGATGGCAAAATCAGAAAGAAAATAACAACATGCATTTAACAAATTAGGCATAACCTAAAATTGTACAGCAGATTGTAGTATATAGTGGGCCTGGACAAGTTACAAAAGAGAGCAGAGCTCTGTGAAATCCCTATAAAGCAGGAGGAAGACCCAGAGGAACTGTATGTTTCAAAAGAAATGAATGACACAAGAGTTATTTAACGCCAGTTACAGATTTTGGTTTACACTCAACATGAAATCGAAATGAACCTTATTTGCATGACTGATTGATGTATATTAAACTAAGAATGAATTCCAAATGCTGTTTTTGTGCCCTTGAAGGGAAGGGGACGGCATTTGAAGGGTCATTCCAAAACAAAGTGAACACCTGAATCCCTCCACAAAGGGCCCTTCCACAAGGCTGTTAGTGAAGGGTACATGTGGCAGTCACTTTAAAGAAGTAATTTTATCATTTATGGTCATCTGTGACAGGGTCCTCCTGATTCATTTTACAGCTAAATGGTGGGAGAGTTTGAGTTAAAGTTCACCCTAAAATGAAAATTAATTCATAAATTACTAGGGCTGGAACAATATTGATGCATTGCGCTCTAAGCTAGTTTTTAACCGCACACTCAAATGCTCACGAAGAAGAGCGCTCGTGCATTTGGCTGAGTCTGAGAATGTATTTGCACCTCAGAATGCTTTTATGATGCAAAATGAATGTAAACAGCCCACTGCAAACACCCTTTTAATTCGCTTCAACCTTTTCGAACTTTATGAATGATTATTTTATAGAAGGTTCAAGTGGTGTGTGTAAGGAATTGGAAGGAAGTAGAGTATATATCTTTCTAAAGCACACATTTTCTGTTAAAAAATTAAGCTCAGAATCATTTCGAGAGAGAATCACGATACATACGGAAAATATCAGAATCGATTTAGAATCATTTCTCGATTCGCGATGCATCGATGTATTGTCCCAGCCCTATAAATGTGTTGTTCTAATCCCATATGCACTTCTTTCTATTTCAGACCACAAAAGGAGAAAAAAAAAAAAGATGCAAAAGTATCATAGAATGATCATGTGACTCGTGTCGAATATTCCAAGTGTTCTGGGTGTATACAATATGAAATTTAATGTATTATTTAACAAAAATGCTGACATTAGCCATTGGTCTTTAGTGCTCGGCTACGCAATGTGTTTGTTTGTGTGACTCTATTAGCAACAGCACCTAGTTTACTCCCAGAAAAAACACACAAGTTGTGAAAAATCAAGATTAACAAAAACGCGACACAAACGTCTCGCTTATGTAACCTTCGTTGCACAAACCTGGTCTTATTTTTAGCATTCGTAATAACAAAGAATTTTCTTTGGTTTAGTACAAACAGAAGAATAATGCAAAATAGAATTAATCTTTATTATCAAATTGAAATTACACTGCGGTGCTTGAAAATTGGTGCCAAATTTCCGCTTGTTTTCAACTGGGGAAAAAAAAGCCTAACAGTGTATGAGTCTGGACATGAGGATGACTAAAGAATGATTTTCATTTTTGAGTGAACTAATCTTTTAATGCTGTGTGTGTCTGAGAATCTTGACTGTAAAATGTTAGTTTCCAGTCCAAACTCTGTCATTTAGCCCAAATTCATTAATATACATTGTCTTTTAATACATCAAAGACAACTGAAAAGATAAATGTTTTTAAATTAAACTTATAGATACTGGATAAGTCTGTGTGAAACACAATTGGCCAAAAATGGGCCAGTATAATGTTCCCAGTCTTCCTGCATTCTCCTTAGGGGTAATTATGTAAATATTTGTGACTCAGATTAGCAGGCGGCTTGACTCCAAAGGTTATTACACAGAATCTGGATTTCCTCAATTTCTGGTCATTTTCCCTCCAAAATCCTGTGTCTACTGTAGAATGAAAAGATTTATAATTTTCATAGCTCATCTAGGTTTCCGAGGGGTCATGTGTGGCATTGAGTGGCACTTAATGGGTTGCCGAGTCCTTTGGGGTCATTTTTGAAGTATCTTAAGTGGTATAAGCTATCTCTATGAAATTGTGTGGGTCACTCATCATTCTAATTGAGATCTAGTGATCTGTTTATCTCTTTCTCACACATTCATCACAATTAGAATCAAATTAGTGTGGAATTAATCAGATTAATACAAATGAGAAAATTAGCTGGATGTTGGCAGGTCAAGAATTCATGTTCTGAATATCTTAAAATGTCAAATTGTAATTACATAGCTCATTTAAAACATTTAAAAGATCTTACTGACCTCAGACATTTGAACAGTAAAGTTAGTTCTGACCTCATAGAAAAGTTATAGCACACATCTCCTCAACAAAACATATAATTTAAAGGTGCCGTAGAACGTGTTTTTAAAAGTTGTAATATAAGTCTAAGGTGTCCCCTGAATGTGTTTCCAGCTAAATAAGCAGGCCTCGACTAAATTAATAGGACATGGTTGAATTGCAAACCATACAGATGATCTGAAATATTTAATAGGGATTATGGAAATTTATGTGAGGAACTTTGTTTGTGTTGAATCAGAGAATATTTGAGTTTCTTGATTAGACTAGACTTTGCTGCTTTGCTACTTTGAGGTGGGATATGGGTAAGGTTAGGGAAAGGTTTGTTGGTATGGGTAGGCTTAAGGGTGGGTTATGCTGTAAAGTGAAGGGTCAACTGTGTAATTACAGATGTAATTACAGAAATTATAAAATATACATAAAATCATGTATGTACACAATAAGTGTATTGAATTTAATTAATCATTTAAATGTTAGTACATAAAGGTTAAAGACACTTTTGGGTTCCTTAGACCTATAATAAAAATGCATATTTTTCTCTCTCTACACAGCCAAAGTAATGGTAAAAGTGATTTAGCCACCTCAGTGTTTATTCCTCTATTTTAAAAATACATAGGCTTTGTCATCCAAACTCACTAAAACAATGCAAATGTGTTTTGGGTGGCTGCCACTTGGACTTCATGCAAGCTTGAGCGCATGCTGAAAGCCCCAGTTACTATTTAGTCTAAAAATTCCTTCTTTAGAGGCACATAAGTCACCGAATTCAGCTGATGGCAGTATAAGTGCTGTGCAGTTTTGCTGCTTGATCATCCATAAAGTTTCCATCTCTTTTTCAAGAAATTTTAAGAATTTTCATGAAGCAAGGTGATGTGTAAGAAATGCTTAGTTTGGACTTCTACAAAGATGACTAAACATCAAAACACAGCAAATTTATTTTAGGGTGTTTCTTTTTAATGCTTGAAAATTTAGGCTTCGAGAGAGAGTTTTACACTGCCGGAAAGAATTTTGCATTGTGCTGTTATTTGGGTGGGCATTTTTTCATCACAAATGATATTGTCATCATAATTTAAATTAAAATTAAAATTTAATACAAATATTAATATAAATACTTTAGTATTTGTTTTTCTCTCTTTTGCTTTAATGACAACTCCTGAAAATCTAATGGTCTAATTTGAGAAAACGTGTTATGTCAGGCAAGGCAGGCAAAGGAAGAGAAGGAGAGGTGGATCTAATTAAAGCCGCTTAATATTAATAAACATTAATAATATTAAGCGCAGTCAGCGCATTAGAGCACAGTCAGGGGAGCTAAAGCCCAAGGTGAAGTCAGGTGTGCAGGAGACTAAGGCGAAGTTGGAGGGATGAAGAACTTAGGATGACACCACAGGCTTGGAGGACCAAGTGTTGCCTGGGACTCAGAAGACTGAAGCAGGGCCTGGGGAAGGGGGAGCCTGGTGTAGCAGAAAGGGTGGAGGGCTGAGGTGAAGCAGGAGGCCTGGAAGTCTGTGGCAAAACCAGGGTGATGTCTGACCAAGGCGATGGACCTTTGCGGAGTCAAAGGCATGATGGACCATGCCGGAGTCGACGGTGTGACAAGTCATGGTGGAGTCAATGGGTCCACCAGCTGGGTTGGAGCAATGGTCCCAGAAAACAGTGGCAGAGACTGATGATCATGAAGCCCTGGGTCTCTTGACCAAGGTTAGATGGGCTGGACCGATGACCGTGGTCACTCTGGTGGAGTTGGAGGAGAGCCAGTGAAAGGACGGAGCTAGAGAAACAGATAGAGCCAGCAGAGGAGCGAAGCCAGGAAGCCAGGATGAACCAAAGATGAGGAGATAGGAAGCCAGGCGGGAGCCAGGGAGCTGAGTAGGATCAATAAAGACAAAAGAGCGAGGAGACTGGGCAGAACCAATGGAAACACAGAAGCCAAGAGACAGCAGAACCAACCGAGACAAAGGAGCCAGGAGACTGGATAGAACCAATTGAGACAAAGGACACAAGATAGAGCCAAAGGAGAAGGAAGGGTTTGTCCACTGGAGGGGACCAATAAGTCAAATATATCAAATGGGGTCAGTGGGAACAAATCTATCTTAGGGGTGAGGTTACGGATGGTACTTAACTCCAGGAATACAGGAAGTATTGGTGCTCCTATACCAGGACAGACATGACAGCTGGTTATAGCTCAGTGACTAACCTGTCAACTGGCTCTAACTCTGGGATATAATCAGCCGCAAGCTCTAGATCAGAGGTGGAACTCTCCACTGGCTAGAGGTTCACTGTGGGCATGGACTGGTCTGTGGCAGACAAGGGTTCAGGCTTTTGGTCCATGGTGGGCAACTGGCGAGCACCATCCTCCTCCACCTTACCCACAGTGAAAGAGTAATCACTCATTTAAAAAAATAAAATAATAAATACTCATCCTAATCCAAATCCTAATCCTTAAAATTCCCCCAAGGCCATCCCAACAGACTGGGGATCTAGTTGTTTAATGTGACCATTAATCCAGTCCAACAAAAAGTGATTAATAAGTGGTCAGGGTAGTGAGTTTGGTATGCGAGGTCCAAGAACTCATTGGTGCGGCCCACAAGGGAGTGATCTTCCTGTATGAGGAGGTGAACGGCTGGAAGATCCATTGTAATATCTTCTCTAGGTCCTGTTTTCTGCTATGTAAGGTAAAGGAGGCAAAGGAAGAGGAGAAGGAGATGTGCATCTAATTGTAGCTGTTTTATTAATAAACATGGAAACTAAATGAAAGAGGAACTAAGACATGAGAAAAAAAAGGAACAAACTAACATAAAAGTCCATGGAAAAAGAAACTGAGATTAGACTACACATTACACAATCAGCATCTTGAGTTAAAATACCACAAATTGGAATATCATAAATTTGCTAATTTGATGAGTGACCTAGAAATAGTGCACAATCTTAAATATTTTTAATTAAAACATTTCTTTGTTTAACATTTCTAAAAATGCATTTTTATTTCTAGGTTTAAATGGCACATAAAAGCCATATTGACAAAATGGTCTCAGACTTTTGGACCCCACTGTACACTGTCACTCAGATTAAATGGGCCAATCAAAGGCAATTTGTAGGAGTTCCTATCGCAGGTCACTGTCTATAACCTGAGAGCTAACAGCCTTTTCATGTTACCTCTGGTAGCTTACCAGGGTGCAAGGGTCATTTGGCCAGCTGAAATGGGACAGGGACAAAGTAGAAATGTGTGCAGAGCCACATCCAGGCCTCTATTGGCTCCACTGACTCAAACAGTTTTGCATGTCTGCTGTAGAGTCATCTTTCAGCCGAGCTGTGAAGTGTTGCCAGAGTTCCCCTGGAACACAGTCAGACACAAGAGCCAGAGACTCTGAGAACTGAGATGCCATGGGTGTTACTGTATTTCAGCTGAGAGTAATGCTTTGCACATTCATTTTACAGCTCTATACACCTAATATAGTTTCTTGTTTGTCCAAAGGAATATTAGGATTAAACCCCAAAACTAAGCTGAAGAACCAAGAGAAGAACAGAGTAAATTTAGAGTTACTTGGCATGAATAAAACATTCATGCAGGTTATTCACTCTCCTCACCTTATTGTTGGCCACCACGGAAGACCATTTTTGACCCAGGAAAAACCCTGTTCAATGTTTCATTGAACAATGAGCAAGTCAGATAAAGGGATGATTCACCCCAAAATGATAATTCTGTCATCTTTTACTCTCCCTCATGTTATTTCAAACCTATATGGCTTTCTTTTCTCCATGGAACAAAAAAACAATTTTGTCCAATGTTGACTTTTATTATATGGACATATAATGAAAAAGCATTCTTCACAATATTTTATTTTTTTGTTAGAAAAGAAAGAACATGGAACAAAGAAAGTCACAGAGGTTTGGTCCATTTTGATTTCATGGTGAATTTAAGGTCTACTGAACCTTATTTAAAAAGACCAACTTAGACAAGTATGATTCCATGCTGGTCAAGGCAGGTTGGCTCTGATGTTCACCAGCAAAACATTTTAGGTGGTCGGCCAGGACAGTTTGCTGGCTAAGATAGTAAAGAATCCTTGCAGCAAGTAAACACAACATATGCTGGTGAGTAGAGCCATGACTACTATGACTGAATGACTGGGACAAGGTTTGTTGTTGTAGTTTTGCAAGAATGTATACTTAAGTGCTCCAGGCAAGAGAGAAAGAGACAGATAAGATAAATGCTGTTTACTGAAGGAAGTCTTGAGAATAACACAGATTTCTAAATATGGGAGTTAATAATGTTTCTTTGTAATTATATATAGCATGATAAAGAAAATGAGCAGTTCTAGCAAAAGAACAAACAACAAAAGAAGCCAACTCAAAAAAAAAAAGCAGACTCAAAATAATGATTATCCCATTAAAGTCAGCATGAAATGATAGTTGCAGTTTTTCTTCCTTATGTGTTGTTGGATGGTTGTGGTTTGCTATTGGTTGATCTCATGTGAGTGACAGCTTGTCCCGCCCTCGTGCCAGTTATCACTCATCAGAGAAGAGATGATGCTGCACTTTATTTTGATAAATTTTGATTAAATATTACAATGAATTTAAAAAACAAAATAATGGTTTGCACAGATAAATCATTTATAATAAATACTGGAATATTCCAATAAGAATTGTCGATTTTGATTTCATTGTGTCTTAAAAGGTGCTGTAAATGATGCCAAGCCATTTATAAACCTGTGTGGTTGAGCAAATATCAATCTCTGAATTGGGAACCAAATTAAACACGCTCCCTTCATAATCCAATATTTATGTCAGTCCGAAGCTGTCTATTTTGATTCACATAGAAGCTCTTAGCTCCCTCCAATCACAAAATGTTCTCTTTATTTCATTTCATCATCTTATTTTATCATGTTTGTAAGATGAGCAATCGTGAACTTAGTTCATCAATCGCACTCTCAGCTTCCGGCTTCCCATATATGGACATCCCGAATGTGCTTCAAAGTGTTCTGATTGGCTGAAGAATGCAGAATGTCTGAAGCTTTTAAATGTCTGAAACCTGTCAATGTTGAAAATATTATAAAACAAGGAATTATTTTGCAAATTGATGAAATATTGGTATAATCACCTAGGCTATTCCCAGGGATTACAAGCAGTTCATCTGTCAAACTTCTTTAATGTTCAACTGAAGATAAAGTATGAGATTGGAACAACATTAGTGTGGGTAAACAGTTCAAATATTTAAACGTTAGGCAAAATGTTTCTATATAGGTTAGGTTTAGTGGCATGTGTAGAAAATACCGCAAATGCAATTAGATTATAATATTTAAACAGTTAAAACAGAAATGCATCCCCACCACCATAGAGATGATGTCTGTAGGCTTCAAAGGGACTCCTAGTAAGAATCTGATACTGAGATTAAATAGATGTATGTTGTTTTTTTAGCCAAGTTATGTAAGAATTTTAAACAGAAAAAAAAAAAAAAAATGGATGGCACAAAGGCCAGACAGATTGTAATAGAGATTAGTCCGTCTTTCACGGTATCTCATATATCTCGCACAGCAGAGCGTGTCTCGATGTACATCTCAGTGTTCCACACAATTGCCTCGAATGTGAAAACAATACAGAAAGATCCCACTGATGTCACTAAGGGAAGGGAAACGATAGAATTCCCATACTTTGGCAAAGATCTGGGAATGGAAAATGCAAACAAAACACATGAACAGGCCTCTTGGGAACATGTCACCACATAGTATAAGCACATGTTCAACATTGATTTAAGTAGTAGGGTTTATCTTGACTGCCGTTTGCAATGAGGTCAGTGAATATCTTCTTATGGCCATAATAGCATTTCTCTCTGTTCTTTTCTGTCAGATATTACTGTGCGGAGCACTGATGGCCTCAAACACCAAAACCACAAAAGAAACAAATTTCCAAAACTGTACCAATTGGTATTTCAGTGGTAGGTTAATACATAAATATTGCATTTGTATATTATTTTAAATGTCAGGTCCTTGATTAAAATGTTTTGTTAGCTAAAATGTCTATTAGCATTGAGGTAATCAATAATATGCTATTGTACTCCATAAAATCTAATGAACACTTTTAAAATTTATATTGTCTTCAGGACAACAGGCCAACAATGTTTTTGATTCATCTGGTTTTGACCAATCAAATCTGGCTAGAGTGAGAAGATAAACCTAGAGAACTGCAGTAATTGATTCATTTATAAAATGTGCATACGCACAGATTTGAACTTAGAGCGTGTACACTAAAATCCATGCCAACATTCATATCAATAAAAACAGTCTTTGACATGAAAAAGTCTTTATGTCAAGGTCTAAGCCTAATGTACTTTTCCTTGTGGCAGAGAATCGGAGTAATGCAGGTATTTGGAAATCTCAGGAAATCTTAGCAATTCTTGCCACCTGTCATTCTCAAATAAAGGACTTGGACCAATCGTGGCACTAAAAAGTGAAGCCAAAGTGTCTTGATCGCCACCAGGTGGCTGGATGCAGTATAGGTCATAAACCCTGCCCTCTCCATGTAATGAAATGGGACGTGAGAAAAATTAAACAGTCAAATTACACGTGAAATATTTTTTTCCAAAGATGGTTTCTGTCATTTTAAGCAGTTATCACACTGATGTTAGTTAACTGATGTTAGTTTTTAGGTAGTTATTTGATGCAATAAAATGTGGGTTTTGACATTGTGATTGACAGCTGAGAATGACAGCTTCTCTGAGCGAAGTAGGCTAGTCACCGAAGCACTGGATGTTCGGGAGGAGATTGGAGCTTTAACTTTATTTTACAATTTCTACATTTCCAGAACTGTTTGTAATGAGTTTTTCTGCAGTATTAACCGATTTTTCAGGAGCTTGATCATTTGCGATTTTATAAATGTCACTTCTGGAAGAAAGCACGCACATTTTTTGTGTATATATTAGTTTTCTGAATCACATGTGCGCACATTTAAGAAATGATTGTAAGATCAAATGTAGGATGGTTTCTATGCAACATTTTGAAAATGAGGCCCTATGTAGGCTATTTTTGTAGGCCAATCTATATGTTCACATTGCCCTGGTTTCCAATAAGATTTTACATTGGCTTTTGGATTATTGCAGAAAATAAGCACAAAATGAAATCTGAATCCTAATAACAATCGTCAGAAGTAAAAGGCTAAACGAACTACACTACGGTCACATCACCATTGTGAGATTGTGAAAGTGGACTAGTGAGTAGATGAGTTTATCTGTTCTGCATGATGACGTTAAAGGCAGGGTAGGCAAAAAATTTTGTTCCAAATTTGTTTAAACTTTCTATATATATCCATGCATAATTAAAATGTAAGAACTCTGATAAAAAGAGTATAAAAATCGAGTGACTCTAGACCGTTTAATCTGTATTAAACACTGCTCATTATTTCCATCTGGGACGAAACATAGGATTGGCTTAGGCGACTGTCACTCTTTCGCAACCATGGCAACCACCCTTTTGCCACACATGACCTGCCCACTTGCGCGCGCACGTTTGATTTGGGGAATTCAAAATGCACGCGATCCTAGGAATACCAAAACAAGGGCAGAGAAACAGCAAGCAAAATTCACAGTACCGGCCTATGCAGTTAGTGAAGGCAAACCAGGCAAAAAAAGGAAACAGTAACAGTACACGAAAAGGCAATGAACAAAAAGTCTTTGGATAAACAAAGAAATAAAACGCGAGTTAATATCGGCGTGGCTTTCCAGCGATGGCGAGAACTGAGAGCAGGATTGTGCACAGTTTGCACGCATGCATCAATCGGCATTTATCATATATGCATCATATAACAGTGGCAGGTCCCGAGGCAGGCGCATATAACCACGGAAGGTCCCGAGGCAGGCGCGCATAACCGTGGCAGGTCCAGTGGCAGCTTCCCCTGCCACGCAAAGATTTTACTCCCTCTCAACTGAGGGAACTCAAGGGGCTGAAAAGTGACTCCTTGATGGCTTTATTTCTGCTGGACAGGTAAATCTTTCTTTTTGCATTTTGATCATACATATTTTTTTGTTTATTTTTTCATGAAGCATGTGTCATTAGCACACGTAGCTGCGTAATATAGCTAACATAACATTACTTAGCGAGCCGTAGTAGAGACGATAAATAATCTATGGGCCTAGCTCAAGATCATAGCTATAGTGTTGAATTGTGCATAATTTTGCTTTAGATAACTAAATACATGTTTAACAGATAGTAGGCCTAACGTTACTCCGCATCTAGGAACTTTTCTTAGAACTATATTTACCCTCTAACTCTTTTACCATGTTCACCTGTAAGTTTACCTGTTTTTTTTTTCGCCTTTGTTTTGTTTTTATATTCGCTACCTATGTTTACTGATGTCTTTATCTTGTACCTGTGTGTGTCGTACACACTTTGTTGTATGTGTGTGTTATTATTTTGTGTCTGCAATGCAGTTGTGAGTTGATATTTGAGTGTATGTTACTCTGTTTATCTGTAGAACAACGTATATGTTATGAATCTTACACAAAATTCATCTTCATCACAGTGTAAATGATGGTAATGGAAAAACGTGTATCATGCAACCTGTTTTTAGCTTTGCCTTATAGATAACTAGCTCGTTAGCGAATCAAAAAATATATATTTTAAACTTTACCAATATCAATATGCTAGCTTGATAGTGAGTACTAAAATACATCTTGTTTGTTTATCTTCATAATTATAAAATTTCTATCACATGTGATTCTGACATGATGTCACTACATGCACTGTGCTCCTTCCTCTCCGCTCGTCTCAGGTAAATAATGCGTCTTCCAGCTCAGTGGTCGGAGTCGCGCGTTCATGCGTTTTGGGGGCGTGGCTTTGGAAGGAGCCCAGAAGGGAGGGGGTGGATTGAATGGAAATAATGAGCTGTCTTTAAAACAGTCGTGAGAGGTCTACAGACACTCGATTTTTATACTTTCTTTTTCAGAGTACTTACATTTTAATTATGTATTGATATATAAATAAAGTTTAAACAAATTTTGAAAAAAAGTTTTTTTATACATTTTTTACCTACCCTGCCTTTAAAGGGTTAGTTCACCCAAAAAATGAAACTTAATTACTCATGCCGTTCCACACCCATAAGACTTTCGTTAATCTTTGGAACACAAATCCGATGGCTCAGTGAGGCCTCCATAGGGAGCAATGACATTTCCTCTCTCAAGATCCATAAAGGGTAAACCCAGCCTGATCTGCCGGCGATTTGATTTCGCCCGGCAACTCAGTGTGGAAACCCGTACATTCATTTCTGCTGCTTCTGTTTCACTTTTGCGGGAACCGATCACAGACTGGCTTATCCACCTTGCTCGTTATTGGCGGGTATAACACGATAGAGAAGTGACGGCAAGCAAGACCATCAACCCAATTCCTTTTAACCTCTCGACAATGCTGAATGACTTCTTTAGTTTAGCAAACAAATCGCTTGAGTGGGTGTAAATACCACTCACTTTCATGTTTTTTTGCACAACCTGCAAAAATCGCTCGATGCCATTGCTGCTTCTGCAAACTGCTGATCAATGCTACAAACCAATACAAACTAAAACTGTCTGGAGTTTTCGCGTCGCTTTGCAATGTACGTCACCCAGATCGTTAATCTGATTGGTTGAAGGACTATCCAATTGCGTGAATAATGCTCGTTGATCACGCCTCTTGAGCAGCAGAAAATACATACAGACTCCCCAGACCAATGTTCAATTTTAAATTGAGCTTGGTCTGCTGATAGCCAGACAACCATAAAGGTACTAAAAACATATTTAAATTGGTTCATGTGAGTACAGTGGTTCAATATTAATATTATAAATACACTGATTCATTATGCTCCAAAGCTTCATGAAGCAGTGTTTTGAAATCAGCCATCACTAAATAAGTTATTTTGTTGCTCCAAAAATATTCATGTCACTTTATAATATTAATATTGAACCACTGTACTCACATGAACTGATTTAAATAACTTTTTAGTACCTTTATGGATCTTGAGAGAGGAAATGTCATTGCTGGCCATGGAGGCCTCATGGAGCCATCGGATTTCAACTAAAATATCTTAATTTGTGTTCTGAAGATGAATGAAGGTGTTACAGGTGTGGAACGGCATGAGGGTGAGTAATAAATGACAGAATTTTATTTTTTAGATGAACTAACCCTTTAATGTCCCCGACAAACTCTTTTTAACAACCTTTTTCAAGACAAGTAAAAACTTTTAAAAAAATCACAAAGGGGTGTTACTGATGTTATAGAATAGATCTATCTTGAGCTTGTGTTCATCAAAGACCTTATTTCAGGCTTTTCACCAAAAACTTTCTCACGGAAGCATATGCTAATGTGAACTTGTTTCCAGGTTGCAGCACTCTGTTGGCTAGTAGACCAGAACCCTGTCCTGACTGACACTCACATCAATAGACATCAACACCATGATGAAAGTGTGATGAACCGGATCTTGGGTGGTGGCGTACAGGGAAAATCGAGATGAAATGTTGATTTTTATACATAGTATTTATCAGAAAAGCATTTATATCCAATGAAGGTTGTTTTTTTGTTGTTGTTTTTCTTCACGAAACAGTTCGACTCTCTGACCTATCAACTTACTTTCATAAACATCTTTGCAAAAACATACTCAACCTTGCAAAAATGAGTATAGCATGAACACATACCAAAATGGTGATCGCTGTAATTATGTCATCATATCTCAAAGGCATGGTTATTATATGCAGATACTTCCCCCCTTCATGACAGTGTGCGTTAACACTCGCGCCATTGCGCTACAGTGATAAAGCAGCACTGCCACCTGTCGGACATTACATGTATTACATTATTCATTGCAACAAAGGTGATGACACCAGCAGATTTATGGTTTATGATGGGTCCTCAAATAATAGAACACACAAAATGTCAAACATTAAGATATTGAGATATTATGAAATTGTGTTTTCTGTCAATTTCAGGTAAATTGAAAAAGGTAGTATTTTTCTTATTATCACGAAGAAACAAACATGATGGTCAAGGTCTATCACACAAATGATAAATTAAGTTTAAAACATGATAT
This sequence comes from Chanodichthys erythropterus, assembly GCF_024489055.1. Lineage (NCBI taxonomy): Eukaryota > Metazoa > Chordata > Actinopteri > Cypriniformes > Xenocyprididae > Chanodichthys > Chanodichthys erythropterus. Next base: position 22,637,560 of record NC_090223.1, on the reverse strand, counting down.
AGCAATACATTATCACATGCAGGCAACTTGAATGTCAATATTAATGGCACTGCAAAAATGTATTAGCAAAATGGACACACAGCTAAAGAAGCTATCAAATTTTCTCCTCCTGAATCAAATTCCTTGGCCAGTACTTCACTCGATTCACTGCCCATTGCTCTACGTCCTACTGTGGAGAGTGTCACGCTCTCTGCATATTCTCTTAAGATGCTGTTTTTGTCCTATTTACACCTGGGCCCGGTTTTTCAAAAGTAATCCACTAGGATTTTGGATAACGGATTGGATCAAATCTTGAAAATGTGTTTTTCAAAAGAAAAAACGGATTACATAATCGGATTAGATCACGTAATCCAATCTTGGTTTTGATCCGGATCAAACCTTTAGTTTGGGTTTTTCAGAACTTTTTTGTAGGATTTGGATCACTTTGATCCAAAAAAACAGGATTTTCCTGATCCCAACAACAGGGGGTAGGATTTCAAGGTGGATCCCAGGAGGAAAATGTACTAAAACTTTAAAACTAGTCAAAAAATACAACATTTTTATCATGTAATATACATACACATTTTTATCTTGCTCTTGATTGGTTTAACTGTTTAATTTATTACTTTAATGCAGACATTAGTCTACATATTTAACCTTTCGGTAACCTACTCTAAAGTAAAAAGAAATTTTGGTGCCATAAAACAATCCCTAAGCAGCTGTAAATATCCAACAAAATATATTTAATTCAAAACCCATATTCTTTCTATCAACATGTCCCTTTAGGGCCTCCGTAGAGCACTGGAAATCCAGATTTGGTGATCCTGAAAAGTTCCGGATCCTATCCGGATCAGATTGATCCAATCCAATGTTGCTTTAAAAAAACTGGCTCCAAAAGTAAACTGGATTACGTGATCACGGATCGCAAAAAAAGGATTATTATTACTGTTCCAAGTGTTTCGAATCAATCTTTTAAAGCCTCAAATGACTGGAAAACCATTGTTTTAGCACAATGAATGACTGTCAGGTGAATAGGTGGTCTTTCATGGATGTCCAAATAGGTTTACACTACAAAAGCAAAGTTCTTTTCTGTCCACTGTATGTAGTTTCAGTGATTTGAACACAGAATGTTTTGGACCCCATTAACACCTGGATTTAGTGCTGTCTTCTTGTGAACGGATCACCTGAAACTGATGTTAATACCAGGAGCCTGTGGGTCAGAGTTCATGTAGAGGTGACAACTCTAATACCAAAGTACAATCGGAGCTGCTCCAGAAAGATGAAAGTTAGTACAGTGTGAGGAATCAGACGGATTCCAGCTGGGACAAGACCCTGAGGAGCCAAAAACACATGGTTACTACAAGAGTAACACAGTTTAAGAATGTATAACACACACTTTCATGGCATGAAACATGGTTTTCACCTTGTAGAAAGCTTTAAGTCCAAGTTTTCCAGTGTCGGTCAGACAATGAATCACCCCCTACCACAGAAACTATAGTGTCACAACTGAAGAATAACCATCACAAATTTGAGCGTTGATAAGATTAACATTTTTGTGAAATATTGTAAGAATTTGTGAAATATTACCGGTATTACAATTTAAAATATATATATTCCAACAGAAAACATCTATTAAAATGTAATTTATTCCTGTGATGTCAAAGCTGAATCTTCAGCATAATTACTCCAGTGTCTTCAGTGTCACATGATCCTTCAGAAATCATTCTAATGTGATGATTTGATACTCAAGAAACATTTACTATTATTATCAATGTTGAAAACCATGAAATATTTAGTGGAAACTATGAATTATCCCACATATTCACCAGGATTTTTTGATGAATGGAAAGTTCAAAAGAACAGCATTTTCTTATAGAAACCTTTTGTAACATGATAAATGTCTTTACTGTCACTTTTGATCAATCTAATGCATCCTTGCTAAATAAAAGTATTAGTTTTATGTGTATATATACACACCGATCAGGCATAACATTATGACCCCCTTCCTAATATTGTGTTGGTCCCCCTTTTGCTACCAAAAACAGGCCTGACCCGTCGAGGCATGGACTCCTCTAGACCACTGAAGGTGTGCTGTGGTATCTGCACCAAGATGTTAGCAGCAGATCCTTTAAGTCCTGTAAGTTGCGAGGTGGAGCCTCCATGGATCGGACTTGTTTGTTCAGCACATCCCACAGATGCTCGATTGGAGAATCTGGGGAATTTGGAGGCCAAGTCAACACCTCAAACTCGTTGTTGTGCTCCTCAAACCATTCCTAAGCCATTTTTGCTTTGTGGCAGAGCGCATTATCCTGCTGAAAGAGGGCATAGCCACCAGGGAATACCGTTTCCATGAAAGGGTGTACAAAGTCTGCAACAATGCTTAGTTAGGTGGTACATGTCAAAGTAACATCCACATGGACCAGCAGAACATTTCCCAAAGCATCAGCCTCCCTCTGCCGGCTTGCCTTCTTCCCATTGTGCATCCTGGTGCCATGTGTTCCCAGGTAAGCGTCACACACGCACCCGGCCATCCACGTGATGTAAAAGAAAATGTGATTCATCAGACCAGGCCACCTTCTTCCATTGCTCCATTGTCCAGTTCTGATGCTCACATGTCCACTGTTGGCTCTTTTGGTGGTGGACAGGGTTTAGCATGGGCACCCTGACCTGTCTGCGGCTATGCAGCCCCATACACAACAAACTGTGATGCACTGTGTATTCTGACACCTTTCTATCAGAACCAGCATTAACTTCTTGAGCAATTTGAGCTACAGAAGCTCATCTGTTGGATCGGACCACACGGGCCAGCCTTCGCTCCCCACGTGCATCAGTGAGCCTTGGCCGCCCATGACCCTGTCGCCGGTTCACCACTGTTCCTTCCTTGAAACACTTTTGATAGACACTGACCACTGCAGACTGGGAACACCCCACAAGAGCTGCAGTTTTGGAGATGTTCTGATCCAGTCGTCTAGCCATCACAGTTTGGCCCTTGTCAAACTCACTCAAATCCTTATGTTTGCCCATTTTTCCTGCTTCTAACACATTAACATTGAGGACAAAATGTTCACTTGCTGTCTAATAAAGATACTTCTTTTAAAACATTAAAAAAATCTTACTGACCCCAAACTTTTGAACAGTAGTGTATATATATGATCCTATAGAACCCAAAATTTTTATTTTTTATTTTAAATTGAGAAATTCAAAGACAATCTTACCCTGTATTCCCCTTTCGAATTCATCAGCCTGGTTTTCACCACATCCATGGGCTGACAGAGAACAGTAGCACAGCCTCCCTGTGAACAGGACAACATTAAAATGTTTCTACAGTATGTTAACAAAGATGAACTACTTAGTGGAATCAACATCACACTTTTTACATTTTTAAACAGACAACACTCAAAAATGTCTTGAAGTCACAGTAGCAAAAGGGTGCATAATTCCAAAAGTGAGAGAGAGGGTGGAAAATGGTCATGTAAATGAAATCAAACTACTACATAACTGCTTGACCAACAAGTGGAAAAATAAAATGACGAAAAAGTAAAGGTTATTTTTCAATGTGTTTCTGAAGGCAACTTACCGCAATGAGGCTGGAAAAAATGTGAGTGAAAATGTTATCAGTCACCAGACCAGTTCCCAGAAGCAGCTGCTTGGCCTGGTCATAACAGGAGAGCTAGAAGATCCACAGAACACTAGTGAGGAACTGAGACTATCCTGCTTATTTAAGGGCCAAATGACAGACCACCAAACCATTTTTATTACCTGCCCCACAGTGACCATGGCCCCTCTACTAGCTGCCATTGAGGCTCCAGAGAACAGCTTCCTTATTCCCTCTGTGAGAAAGGGCGGCAGTTCATGAGGCAGGGATCTTACAGACAGAGCTCTATGAATAATTCAAATGACCCCAACCCTTGTCTGTTCTCTCTTTCCTGATGAATGAATAAGTAGCACAGCCCCACATTCTGTTATTACACATTTCCAAATTGCTGTGGGAAGGTTTTAAAGTGCAGACTTTGGCATGCTTAATTCTCTGGCACCAAAGCATCGCTGCAATTCATTCTATACTAAATTTTGCGACTATATATTTTCAGACAGTTCATTCATCAGATTTCTTCTAGTCCTAAGCCAAAATATGCATCTATTTTTATTATTGTGAAAGGATTTGCTTGTTCTCACCTTCATTCCAGACGCGCAACAATCCGTCAAGAGCGTGTGCATAGCTGCAAAACACCGTATACTGTCAAGACAGATCATCATTCTGTTTGGTGTATGGTTTATAATCTTTGAGACTCACTTTCTTCTAAGCTCAAGTGGCAACTTCACATCATTCTGCATTCTGTTATAAAACACAAGGTAGAAGAAAATCATTCAACCTCACAGCACTTTTTATTATTTACAAAAAAAGTACCAAAATAAACCACTTACAGTTGCTCCACCACAAAAACACTCACAACTGCACTGCTGTTCTCACTTATTGTGTAAATCAGTGTCACTCACCTGACATTAACCATGTCTGCTGGCGTCCCAATAAACCCTCCAGTAAGACCTACAGATTAGGAAATTAAATTACGTTTTCTTAATCAGCTGTTCCTTTCCTCCAAGAAGCATATTTTATTGTATGAAAACAGACTCTCTAAGATATTCTGCTTTCTCATTTTGTGTTTCATGGAAATAAATTTTAACAAATGGTAAAAATGACATAGGTTTCAGTAAATACTTTCCATTAGCTATGTTTACATGCACCCAAATCTGTTGAATGGAACTGATGAAGACTCAATTGAAAAGCCTTTATGTAAACACTTCAGTTGATCTGATTGAGTCTGATCCAAATTTAATTTAATTCAGATTGAAAGTGGAGGTGTAAATGTGAAATAATCCAATAAACAGGAAAAAAAAAAAAAAACTAAGCATGTAAATGTTAAAATACGACTGCGGATTCAAAGATTTTTCTTATGTCAAATCAACTTAGATAATTAATGTGGTTCAGATGACATTCATTGTAACATTTATCACCTTCATTGTATTAACTCATTTTTTTAATTTCAATGAACTCAAAATTAAGGCAACCAGGTAACTTACTTTTTAACTTTTTAAGTTAAACCATTAAAAAATTATTATTTTACAGTGTACTTGCATGTATACCAGTGGCCTTTCATCATTAGAGATTATATATGAATGTGCATATGTTTATGTCTTATGAACTGGTCAGTGGAGACTGAATATTTAAATATATATACGCAAATATATATTTGTTTTATAAATTACATATTTGTCAGCTTTTATTTTAGGTATGTCATCAAGGCAAAAATGACATTTATACTCACAGTAGCTCAGGTGAAATTGTAGCTTTCTTTGGTTCTGAAAGCAGTGACTTAAGTTTTGTTTGGAGCAGATAAATACACGCATAAAATGAAAATAGGAATCAGATTCCAAGGTTTAGGGTTCATATAAAAAGAACTTTGAGAATCTGGACTGGATTCAGTATGATTGACAAAAATGAGTGCATGTGAACATACCTATTTTGGGGTGAACTTTCCATTTAAACCAGAGGTTCTCAACTAGGGGGCCTCAGCAAACTTCCAAGATGGTCTCAAGGCGACTTAAAATGACTTAAAATAAGCAAAACCAATAAAAATCAAGAACTGTTTGTTTCTTTTGAAGAACTAGGATTCTCAATGTTTGATACATGTGGTAGCCTAATTTTAAAAGGGTGATTTCTAGTCCTAAAAAAGTTGTGTAAATTAATGAGATCTTAATATGCCATGGGGATTTTAATAAAGATAAGTTATCCTGAGCTATAAACTATTTAATAAATAGATAAATTGTGAGTAAAAAAAATGATTTAAATCCCTAAAGAACATTCCACAATTAAAACTTCTGGAGTTCTGAAACTTATTGTGATTTCAATTATTGTTGTAAGTTAATTTAGTTTATGGACTCCTAGTTTCTGTAAATTAAACAAAAAATAAAACTCACTATTAGCATACATGGAGGCCTTAAAATTTGTTATGGACAATAGAGGGCCTTGGAGTCCAAAAGGTTGAGAACCACTGCTTTAAAAGATGCCAAATAGAGTGAGTCATCTTCAGTTCATCATTTGCTTCACTGGCAATGGTAATTAAAATTACAATGGAAAGAGTCTCCTTTTTACCTCCAAAAGCAGCCAGTAAGATCTTCTGGTAGAAGGGCATGGGCCCCTGGTTTCGACTGGAGATCTTGTCTCTCACAGTTTCATAAATGGCAAAGCGGGTCATTGAGTAAGTCATCTAGAAAAGTAAATACGGCCCCACACTGTCAAAAGTATCTGTATTATTCAGGCTGCCTTGTTGAAGGACCATAAATTTAGCTCAAAAACCTCCAAATGCTCTTCAGAGGCACTAACCTGCCTGCAGAGGGAGGCACTGAGGCCGTTGTAGAGCGCTAACAGCCCATCACTGCGCACCACCTGCGTGGCCATGCTAGTCATCCTCATCTTCACCTCCTGCTGGGTTTGCAGATGAACCTGCAGGTGGAGGAGGAAACCAAGGCAAAATGCAGCATAGACTATACTGTAGACTACATTATTACACATTTTACTGTACTATACTGTACATAAGCAATAAGGCGCATGAGACATGTGACCTTGATTGTCTTTATAAAATGCTTAATCAAAAAAAAAAAAAAAAGGCTGTTTTATTGCCAGGCAAAATAATAAGAAAATATTTCACCATTTAAAAAAAAAAAAAAATACTAGCCAAACGCCAATAAATTGATGATAAAAGTAGCCCTCTTGTGTCACTTCCAACTGTTTAAAAATATGTTTTTGGAAAAATGTGTGCAAAATGATTTTGTGTTTGGCACTGACAAACACATTAGGGTCTACAAAACATTTTTTACTCTTAATGACTACAGCAGATTGGCTAAGATATTTTATCTGGAATTTCTGCTGTAATTATATGACAGTTTGAATTATTATTTTTGTTAACAGAAACTTGAATTGTCCACGATATATTATATAACCACAATATTTTCAGTTTACATCTTGATAGTGTGTACATGTGTGTGTGTGTTTAGCATTTTAGCATTACCCTTTTAGTTCGCTGAAGCCTCCCAGTGGACTGAGAACCACTGTACTAATCTATATGATGCGCTAATACTTGTTCAATAAATACAGTAACATTTGTGATGTAATATAGCCTACTACAGTGGCTCTCAACCAGAAAGCCAGGGGCCCACAAGGGGCCTCAGCATACTTCCAATGGGGTCTCAAGATGACCAAAAATATCTTAAAATAAAACATAATTATTAAATAAATCAAAACAACTAAAATCAAGATATGTATTAGGCTATTTTAATTCACCCCTCAACAAAAACTGTCTTGAAAAACCTGGATATGTGCCTAGCCTCATTTTAAGTGTTATTTCTAGCCCTAGAAAATTAATAAAAGCATAAAACCCCAATGTAGCCTAAAGTTTTCTAGTTATTCCAAGCTCTAAATATTAAGGAGTAGAATTTTCGAATTTTGTTCTGGACAATTGGGATCCTAGGAGTTAAAGAGGTTGAGAACCATGCATACATAGGGAATGGGCTACTTACTATACACTATAATATACTATACTATAGTCTATTCTTTTCTATTCTATTCTATTCTATAGACACATAAAGTTGTTATACACTGAAGACTAAGACTGCAGGTCTCTTTAGAAGAGCTCATGTAACCCCCTCACTCGTACCTTGATCAAGTCCAGTGGGTGAGTGCAACAGGCGGCCGCACACGAGGCAATTCCTCCGAAATACCAGCGCGAAACACGCGTCTCTGTCATGTCCGAATCTGGGTTTATTCCGTGACGACACGATGTAGGAATAAAGTGGAATAACGCGATTCACGCGCGACATTAACCGCTCGGATCTGTGAGTCCAGTGATAATCCTCTACAGTGCAGCTGATGATTTAATGCTGCCGGAAGACCTGTACTGTCAAAAGTAAGCTTGTCAGTATTACTTAACCCGCTATACGTAGCGTTACAAATGCACAGAAAGTCCCTCGTTTGTTAACAATAACAGCGTTTACTGATATAGCGGGTGAAGCGCGCGGGTTAAAGCAGAGTGCGTCGCGCACTGTAGTCGAGCGTCGTGCTGCAGTCTCGCACGCTCCAGGCGACATTACAAGATCGAGCATCTGTCAGAGGAAAGTAGGCTATCATGTGCCACAGCTACATTGTTGCTTTAAGGGGACACGCAGTTGGCATTAGGCCTATTACTCACATGGCACGGTAAGTGTTAATTCAGAAATTATTCTTTATTTGCATTTTTATGTTCAAATGTTTCTGGGGTCTTTTGAATTTATCGAGGAATTATTGAGCCTTGCTGAGTATAGCCTATTATTTAGCCAGTCATTTCTTCAAAACAATTAAATATCTTTACGGTAAGCAAACAAGAGTATTTGCACTGAGAAAGTCATAAGGTGTCAAGCGAGCTTTCAGCTGGTTTCAGTGTGTACGTGACATGTATAAATAGAAACGAGAATTGTTTTACCTCTGTTGGGTTTGTTAAAAGTTTCGAATAAAGTTCACTGTGAAGTGATTGCTGCCAGACTTCGGTTCATTTTTTATTAATATTTAACCTTTGGTAACAATTGCGAGCACTTCCATGTATAAATAAACAGTAATGTGCAAAAAATTCTTAGGCACATCGAGTCCAATTTGGGTTATTCCTACAGTTTGGTGTTTGTTTTTTGTTTTGTTTTTTGTTTTTTTTTTTTTGTCCCCATGAACTGCATATTTTAAAATGTAAAAAATGTAATCGTCCTTCTTGCCACATGGCTTTTCATGCATGGATGTTGTATCGTGAATTAAGACAAATTCATATATAATTCATATATATAATATATTATATATATATATATATATATATATATATATATATATATATATATAAGAAACTTTAAAACTTAAGTTAAAACTTATAAAATAAACTTTTTGAAGCCAAATTCCTATGTCCCCAATCACATTTTCTCAATTTCACTTTGAAAAGTTCGTCTACATATATTTCAAAACACAGTTTTGAGTAGGCCTATTAGTATTTGTCTATTCTTTTTTACATAAAATATTTTTGTAACGTGTAAAACCATTAAATTAGGAAGAAAGAGCCACAGGCAGATAGGTCAGTGACCAGATTTAATAAGCAGGGCAACACAGAGTGCAGGAAATGAGGTCATAGTGACATCAGACCAGCAGAGGGCGCCAGAGATCACCGTGAGGAAAAACAACAACCTGTTCAAAACCCCTGAAACATGCTTCGACTTAAAGGTACAATTTGTAATACTGACGTAGAAACCACATGACAACAGTGCCGTGGACAAATGCGGAAGTAGAGTCTAGCGTCCAGCAAACCACTAGCTTGCTTCAAGCAGTTCCTTATTTACTTCTTGCACGTTTTATGGTGGATTGTGTTAATTATTTATGGAACATAATTACTGTTTACCATCTGCCGCTGGTTCTGTCGACAAGGACAGCTCCCGTAAACTCATGACCGGAAAAGCGGAAGCGGCGCCGGCGACTGTGTCATAATAAAAGTCCCGCTGCTCGTGAGGCGTGTGTTGATCAATCGCTCCAGCGGCCTCGTTCAGCTCCCACAACACTCGGTCCTGCTCTGCTTCATACTACAGTAACGTTAGTAATCGCATAAACGAACATGAGTTCTTCCAGACTCCAATCCCTATTCCTTTGCACCGTCCGTTGAGATGGAGACCACATGTCCTAAGTTTCCACTCTAAAACTTTACGTCATCAAACTACGCCTTTGTTTTGAATAGGCTTCTAGCGACCTCTAGTGGAAAAAAATATCACAAATTGTACCTTTAAACAGAAGAAACACACAGACTGACTGCTGGTATTATTTCAGCATCTTGTAAACACATACAATCTCTCTCGTGAATGATTTGTCTATTATTCTTATCTTCAAAATGACTTAAATCTCTCTGATCTGGCAGATCTTCATTTTTGATCCTCTTTTAATGGGTCAGAAAATAGACTGTTCAACATCTCATTGTTATTGATTTATCATGAAGTACACTCACCTAAAGGATTATTAGGAACACCTGTTCAATTTCTCATTAATGCAATTATCTAATCAACCAATCACATGGCAGTTGCTTCAATGCATTTAGGGGTGTGGTCCTGGTCAAGACAATCTCCTGAACTCCAAACTGAATGTCAGAATGGGAAAGAAATGTGATGTAAGCAATTTTGAGCGTGGCATGGTTGTTGGTGCCAGACGGGCCAGTCTGAGTATTTCACAATCTGCTCAGTTACTGCGATTTTCACGCACAACCATTTCTAGGGTTTACAAAGAATGGTGTGAAAAGGGAAAAACATCCATTATGTGGCAGTCCTGTGGGCGAAAATGCATTGTTGATGCTCGAGGTCAGAGGAGAATGGGCCGACTGATTCAAGCAACTTTGACTGAAATAACCACTCGTTACAACCCAGGTATGCAGCAAAGCATTTGTGAAGCCACGACACGCACAACCTTGAGGCGGATGGGCTACAACAGCAGAAGACCCCACCGGGTACCACTCATCTCCACTACAAATAGGAAAAAGAGGCTACAATTTGCACGAGCTCACCAAAATTGGACAGTTGAAGACTGGAAAAATGTTGCCTGGTCTGATGAGTCTCAATTTCTGTTGAGACATTCAGATGGTAGAGTCAGAATTTGGCGTAAACAGAATGAGAACATGGATCCATCATGCCTTGTTACCACTGTGCAGGCTGCTGGTGGTGGTGTAATGGTGTGGGGGATGTTTTCTTGCCACACTTTAGGCCCCTTAGTGCCATTTGGGCATTGTTTAAATGCCACGGCCTACCTGAGCATTGTTTCTGACCATGTCCATCCCTTTATGACCACCATGTACCCATCCTCTGATGGCTACTTCCAGCAGGATAATGCACCATGTCACAAAGCTTGAATCATTTCAAATTGGTTTCTTGAACATGACAATGAGTTCACCGTACTAAATTGGCCCCCACAGTCACCAGATCTCAACCCAATAGAGCATCTTTGGGATGTGGTGGAATGGGAGCTTCGTGCCCTGGATGTGCATCCCACAAATCTCCATCAACTGCAAGATGCTATCCTATTAATATGGGCCAACATTTCTAAAGAATGCTTTCAGCACCTTGTTGAATCAATGCCATGTAGAATTAAGGCAGTTCTGAAGGCGAAAGGGGGTCAAACACAGTATTAGTATGGTGTTCCTAATAATCCTTTAGATGAGTGTATTTTAGGAAAAATCTCTCTCAATCTATTCTGAAACATCAACACAGTTTCACTGATGATCCAGACCAAACATTAAACCCAGGATAGAGTGGCTGAGTGAATGTGGTCTGGACTGAGTGGATGAGGCTCATTGTGTCTCCAGAGACGCTGTAGAAGGACAGAGTTCCTGCACTGTGATCCACAAACACTCCTATTCTATGACTGATGGACTTTATAGGGAGGACAGTCTCTATGTTATTGTGTCTGAATGAGTATTTGGAGGGAGTGCAGTCCAAACTCCAGGACTGATCATTAAATCCAAACGCACTCTTAATATTCCCTCCCTTCCTGCTGATGCTCTTATATGACACTGATATAAACACATAATTTCCACTCCAGTCAATCTCCCAGTAACAGCGTCCACACACACTCTCTCTACACAACACCTGAGACCACCCATCAAATCTGTCTGGATGATCAGGATACAGCTGGACTGTGTAAGTGAATGTAATCACTCTGTTCTTCTCAGACAGATAGAGGGTTTTATTCACTGTGTTCAGATCCAGAGTGAGCTGATGGGAATCTGATGGAGAGGAAAAAAAAAAACATCAGAATCAGGAATTATGAATCTGTCTGATCTGACAAACCAAAGGGTCACAATGCAGACCCTTTTGGTTTCCTTACTTCACAGAAAAGCCAACGAAGACTGTTCTACAACTAAAACTGCATCAAAATTGTTCCAGCAATTTTAACGGACTTATCAAACATCTTTTAACTACATACATTTTGCATTATGTGTCCACAAGTACTACCTGTAAACAGTTAGGCTTTAGAACACTCACAATCCACGTAAATGTGTTAACTCTTGACTGAATGACTGAAAGTATGCCTTATTTGGACTTAATTTGATTCTTTCCCCCTTTCCTATAGACCTTATGTAGCCCCGCCCTTTTTCAGCACTGCGCTCGTTGTCTTTTGACTCCCGGCTTGTATTTACACAGCGATCTTATGTATTTATGAATGAACTGCTCATTTTAAAATCTCCCCGTTCTACTGACATTTGTTAAGACGCCCGCTTTAAACATTACAATGCTCATGATAACTTTTTTTAACTCTACAACACGTAAATCCACTTCACCAGCTAATTATTCTTCAACAGCGCTGCCATAGAAATATACAGGGCTACCGCGAAAACGGAAGTTCAGAGACAATATTCTAAAGATGGCGGCGTGCATGTTTCTCTAGAAAATAAGGTCTATATCCTGACTTGAATGAGATCTGTTTAAAATGTATTGTATTCCATTTAATAGAAATTATTCTAATTTCTCTGCATGACGAGGGAAATTCACCTTTAAGTCAACGCAAGCAAGTACCTCCAGATGAAAACTGAACTGGTGCATTTAATTAAATTAATGATTCATGGTTCGTTCGGGTCTTTGAAATGCATTGATAGGAATTCTGTTAATCATATCACTCTCTCTCTCTCTTTCAAAACTCTTTCTCTCTTATTTCCTTCTTACTGCAACGTGTATGAATGTATGTGTGTGTGTATGTGCGTGTGTTTGTGTTAGAATAAATAAAATCTCTTGTAGATTTTTTTTAAAGAAAGTGTCTTGTATTATGTCATTCTATGATTTAATGTCTTAAACTGCGATCTTAAGTTACCGGGCTCTAATCAGTGTTTTCACGATTGTTGGATATTTATATCCCCTAGAAGAGCTTATTATGGCTCGAGCAAATGAACGCTAGACAAATCAGTTGCTCGGTCGTAAACTTACAACTCTTTATAATTCCCTAATAAATTACTTCATTTGAGCTAATTTTACTTCTTAGGGTGTTTTCCCTACATCTTCGTGACTCAATGTTCAGCGTATCATCAGTGTCTCAGTACAGCTGATCAGATATCTTGAGCAAATCATCATTTACATGATCAATTATAAACTCTTCTATCATGATTTCTTTCACATGCTACAGGAAGAACATGAACACATTCAGTGAGTTCTTCTGCTTGTTTTCTTAGTGACTTACATTGTAGGAAGTCTTTCCTGGTTTTGGGATTCATGTTGGTGAATGTGACTGTGGAAATAAACAGACATGAACAGTGTGAAGAGAAATGACAATATTAAATGCATTAAGAAATTTCTAGATGATTCGAATATGTTGTATGATGAAGGACTCATTTCTGAGAGCAGATGAATCTTCAGGTGCCTCATTTATGAAACGCATGTATCGGTCCTAAATGATCCTAAATTCCATGGATTTTATTTCACATCATTTGTGCTGGATTGGTCCATAAAGGGATATATGTGGCTGTCCTGTAGAGTTGATGTGCTTGTTCACATTGCATTTGAATTAAAGATGAACTGTGATTTATGAAGTGGGAGCATTACTTGTGCATATGGATGTTTTATAAATAGTAGGAATATTTCAGAAATTCTTGTATGTTCACATTTCGGATCTTTCTACACATCTTTATAAAGGAGGCCCAGGACTTTACCTCTGTCAGAGATCTTCTTGATCTCCTCTTTGCAGAAATCCTCCAGTTTGTCTCTCAGCTGACGGACAGATTCTCTCATGCCGTCAAAAGAGAAGAGAGAACTGAAGGGATCGTCGGGTTCATCTGTAGATTCAGGAGGTGCTGAGAGAGACTGGAAACTCTACAGAAAACACAAATCAAAACTCATCAGCTCCACACTTCAGCCAATAACCTCAAGTCCACTATGATCCATGTTCTTCTAGATCTCTGTTACCTGCAGGAAATGGATGTGATCATGTGTGTGTGAAAGCTGCTCCAGCTCAGCGTCTCTCCTCCTCAGATCATTGATCTCCTGCTCCAGTCGCTCCAGTCGTCCTTCAGCTCGACTCACTGCAGCCTCTTCCTGATCTCTGATCAGCTGTGTGACCTCAGAGCGGCTTCTCTCAATGGAGCGGATGAGCTCAGTAAAGATCCTCTCACTGTCCTTCACTGCTGTCTGTGCAGAGCGCTGTTAGGACACACGTCACAATCACACAGTGGCTTCAGCGGGACTGACAGAGTCAAACTGAGACGTCTCAAACTTCTCTTCTTCTCCAGACTCACCTTATGAGACTCCACAGCCTCTCTCAGCTGCTGAAGATCTTTCTGTCTCTGCTGGATTCTCTGACGGATCTTCATCTGCGTCTCCTTCAGCTGTTTCTGGAGGACAAACCAATAACAAGAAATGACACACAAAACTACTGTCACAAAAGAAAATTAAAGTTACATGAATCCTGAATTGGTGCAGTGGTTAAAGATCAAGCATAGTTAGGTTATACTGTAGGTTTAATCCACAGATTCATAGCTTCCTGAAATGAGATTATGAATGAATACGAAAGTGTCATTATTATTTTATCAGTGCCTAGATTTATACTATTTCACCCTAAAGTTTTAATTCTGTCATCATTTGCTCGCCCACATTGTTGTTCCAAACCTATGACTTTCTGTCTATTGTGGGACACAAGATATTTTGAAGAATGTATCAGCTATAAATATGGTGACGCCTCAATAACATCAAACCTCATTGGTTGTTAAATGTTTAAGTCACATGACTAAACATCATGATGTCATGACACAAACACCAGTGAAGTTTGATGGTTTTGATTTCACCTTATTTGATTTGGACTCCATATACATGAGTTGATCAATGATTTTATTCATTGGTTAATCAAAATATGTGCTTAAAATATACTTTTAATAAAATGAACTACAACTTTTAATGTTTAGGCCAAAATAGATTAAACATTATTTAATATATCATCTTTTACATTCCACTGAAGAAAACAAGTCAAACCGGTTTTGAATGACATGACGTTGAGTAAATGAAGACAGTTTTTCATTTTTGCATGAACAATTCCTCTCAGTTCATACCTGTTTCTCTGTCCTCTGTGCTTCAGTTGATTCAGTGTTGTGGTTTTTATGTTCATACTCCTTACACAGCACACAGATGCATTGTTGATCAGTGACACAGAACATTTCTAGCTCTTTATCATGTTTACGGCAGATCATGTCCTGCAGTCGTGCAGTGGCATCAATCACTTTGTGTGGTTTACGAGAGTGAAACTCCTCATGGTGGTCAAAATGAGTTTGACAGTAAGATTCCCGACACAGCAGACAGGACTTGACGGCTCTGTATTTTCTTCCAGGACAGACGTCACACGGCACGTCTCCAGCTCCAGCGTAACAGTCAGCAGGAAGTTTAGTCTTCTTCAGTTTCTCCACCACTTCAGCCAGCATGGTGTTTTTAGCTAAAGCAGGTCTTGGACTGAAGGTCTGTCTGCACTGAGGACAGCTGTAGACTCTCTTCTCATCCTCCTGATCCCAGCAGTCTGTAATACAGATCTTACAGTAACTGTGTCCGCAGGGAATAGCCACTGGATCCTTCAGGAGATCCAGACACACTGGACATGTGAACTCATCCTGAGAAATCCTGGCTTCTGCCATTTTACTGCATGAATACAGAGAGACACAAACACACAACAGCTCAACAATAATTCAGTTTCTCTTTCTCTGAACTGAGGAGCTGAAATAGTTTCCTGCTTCTGTGTTTGAGTGACGTGTGGAAAACAGGTTGTGTCTGTAAAGCAGCTTCCTCATTTCTGCTCAAGGAGAGTGACTTTACTGCTGTGTTTATGTGCCCTTCAAGTTAAATATATTGTAATTGTCATGATCAACGTCTGTTCCTGTCACATCCCGGACTACATTTCCCATGATCCTCCATTGCTTATCACCTGCACTCACTTCACAATCACTCCACACTATCACCACATCCAGCTGCCATGCATTACCTGGACCATAAAAGACTCACACACTCATCACCTGATCGCGAAGTCTTGTTTTCACTCGTGTTACATTTCTGAGCGTTTCCTTGTATCCTGTTTGTCTATCTGTGATTGATCTTGCCTGATTCCTGTTTTACGACTCATTGCTGCCTGCCTCGATCCTTGCCTGTACCCTGACTACGACTCTGCCTGTTCCTTATTGCTCCTGTTTGTTCCTGTTTGACCCTGCCTGTACGACCACGCTCACTTCTAATAAAACGCTGCATTTGGATCCCTACCTGAGTCCCGCCTTCGTTACAGAAGACTTCGCCATACCCAGATCCAGCAGCTTCGGTGAGCATGTCCAGCCTCAGCATGGACCCAGCATGGTGTCTCGTCAGCCTGCGTCAAGGTAACAGTACTCTCGAGGCACATATCCAGAAATTTTTGGGGATTGCTAATTTATCTGATCTGCCGGACCACGCCCTCATTGACTTCTTTACCTATGGATTAAACGAACCATTAAAGAACTGCTTACTTACCAATGGTCCCCGAGGGTCGCTCATGGAATTTCTGGACTTTGCCCTGTTCACTGTCGGTTCACTTTTTACTGTGGGTATCGCAGAGGAATGCGACACCACAGTGAATCACGTCATGGCGGCCGCTAAAGAGAACACTCACAAAATGGCGGCCACCACAACAACATCACATCACGTCTCCGCTGATCGCCCAGAGCAACGTCACGTCTCCGCTGATCGCCCCAGAGCAACGACACGTCTCCGCTGATCGCCCAGAGCAACGTCACGTCTCTGCTGATCGCCCAGAGCAACGCGTCACGTCTCCGCTGATCGCCCAGAGCAACGTCACGTCTCCGCTGATCGCCCAGAGCAACGTCACGTCTCCGCTGATCGCCCAGAGCAACGTCACGTCTCCGCTGATCGCCCAGAGCAATGTCACGTCTCCGCTGATCGCCCAGAGCAATGTCACGTCTCCGCTGATCGCCCAGAGCAACGTCACGTCTCCGCTGATCACCCAGAGCCCGTTCCAGCCAGTGTATCCGTTCCCGAGCCCGCTCCAGCCAGTGAGTCCACTCCAGTCCAGCATGCTTTCCCTGTCAGTCCTGTGATGGCCAAGAGGGCTGTCTTCACTTTTTATGTCTTGGCTGTCATGCGTGCGTGGAGGATGTACTCGAGCTCTATGGACTTGGGAGCAGTCTGCCAGCCCGAGCCCGCTGTTGTCCCAGAGCAGCCCGCTGTTGTCCCAGAGCAGCCCGCTGTTGTCCCAGAGCAGCCCGCTGTTGTCCCAGAGCAGCCCGCTGTTGTCCCAGAGCAACCCGCTGTTGTCCCAGAGCAACCCGCTGTTGTCCCAGAACGGCCTGCTGCCGTCTCAGAGCAGCCGTTTGCCCCGCTGGCCGCTTCGCTCTCAAGTTCGCCGCTTGCAACGCTCTCAAGTTCGCCGCTTGCAACGCTCTCAAGTTCGCCGCTTGCAACGCTCTCAAGTTCGCCGCTTGCAACGCTCTCAAGTTCGCCGCTTGCAACGCTCTCAAGTTCGCCGCTTGCAACGCTCTCAAGTTCGCCGCTTGCAACGCTCTCAAGATCGCCGCTTGCAAACGCTCTCCAAGTTCGCCGCTTGCAACGCTCTCAAGTTCGCCGCTTGCAACGCTCTCAAGTTCGCCGCTTGCAACGCTCTGCCCGCCGCTTGCAACGCTCTCAAGTTCGCCGCTTGCAACGCACCTCAGCTCTCTGGATGCGATGGACAAGATGGCTGTTTCGCCAGTGCCTACGGGCAAGATGGTCGCCCCTTTGGTGTCAAGGAACATAGGGGGTGTTCCAGCCATCGAGTCCACTCCAGAACCTGTGCTACTTGCCCTGCCAGCGCCCCACGAGCTCCTTGTCCACGAATCGACCATGGCCACCGTTGATTTCCCCAAGAACTTTTGGGGGGGGGGCCATATACCAGAGGGTGGGGAGCTTGTGGGTGGGGACCCTGCACGGCCGCAACCATCAGCGTGCTCCGAACTGCTAGGGCCGCCCATGGACTATAAACCCCTATGGCCATTAATGGACTGTAGGCCACTAAGGCCATGTATGGACTCCGACCTGCCGAGGCTGCTCAAGCCGCCTGACCTGCCGTGGCTGCCCAAGCCGCCTGACCTGCCGTGGCTGCCCAAGCCGCCTGACCTGCCGTGGCTGCCCAAGCCGCCTGACCTGCCGTGGCTGCCCAAGCCGCCTGACCTGCCGTGGCTGCCTAAGCCGCCTGACCTGCCGTGGTTGCCTGAACCACCCGATCTACCGTGGCCGCCCAGGCCACCTGACCTGCCGTGGCCGCCCGAGCCACCTGACCCACCGTGGCTGCCCGAGTTCCAGGGGCTGCATTGGAGATCCCGTTCCTGGCTGCTACTAGATCTCCAATGCACCCACCCCCTCCCCTAGCTGTTCCTTCACGTCGCGAGGACGCGCCTTCCGGGGAGGGGCGTTATGTCATGATCAACGTCTGTTCCTGTCACATCCCGGACTACATTTCCCATGATCCTCCATTGCTTATCACCTGCACTCACTTCACAATCACTCCACACTAATCATCACACCCAGCTGCACATCATTACCAGGACTATAAAGGACTCACACTCACACCACCAGTTTGCGAAGTCTTGATTACTCTGTGTGTCAATTCTAAGCGTTTCCCTGTGATTATCCTGTTTCCCTGTCTGTTCCTGTTCCTGCCTTTGACCCTTGCCTTGCCATCCTGTTCTGTGAATGATATCTGCCAGCCCTGATCTTCTGCCTGTATCTTGACCACGATTCTGCCTGTCCCTCGCTGTTCCTGTTTGCTCCTGATTGACCCTGCCTGTATGACTACGCTCACTTTAAATAAAGCTGCAAATGGATCTCTGCCTCAGTCCCGTTTCGTTACAGTAATTGTGAGTTCTGTTTAAATGAATGACTGATAAAAGTGGTATTTATGAATGAGAAACTCAAAATTTTTGATTTTAAAAATTTCTAGTTTAACTCCAGCTACACTCTTTGTGATTACACACAAAATCATAAAAATATATCTTAAAAAATTACCATATTTTAGAATCATTCCATTGGCTGCTGGTTCATTTTAGAGTTGATTTTAAAATCTTGTATTCATTTACAAGTGTGTGAATAAACTTTGCAACCCTATCTTTCTGATCTTTATAAAGCAAAGGGGATGTTTATGCAGCAGTACAAGCATAACATAAAAGGCAGACATGCGAGTGCAGCTCAGAAACTGTATTGACAAAAGAGCCGCAAGAAAACAACATGACTAAAGCAATCGACTGCCGATCACACGATCCATTACTTCCCGTAACATCCCCTTTTACAAATATAAACTAAAAGAGTCCCCATTTTACAAATAAGAACTAAATAAGAACAAAATACTATATAAACTTTAGACCACATAACTTTTAAAGCAACTGCAATAAACTTCAAATTGGGCACTAATTACCTGAAGTATCGCTGACTATAGAGTCCTTGTTACATTAACAGTTCTTCTCCTTTTCAAAAACTGCCACAGCAGCATTTCTAACTTACAAATCCAGCCTCTTGGGTGGTTTGGACAATCGGCCAGCCCTAGTGTAAGTGTGTCCATCTGATGATGTGGGTTTGACGGGGTCAGGTGAGTCAGCAGGTGAAAGGGCCCCTGCAACACTTTTTTCCAGCAACTGGAGTTTGGTCCTGACTAATGCTTGTGTGGTAGTTGACTGTGCCGCTCTTATGTGCACTTTGTTTCGTCTATATAGGGATCCACCAACATTCACAAGATAAGATTGTGGTGCCACTTTCTGAAGGCAGGTGATGACCTTCCAGAGTGCAGGATTATCCCCTAGAATGGGGACTTCATACGGACCCTTTCTCCTGTGTTCAGCTCTGGCAGATCACGAGCTGACCTTTCAAAATAGGATTTTGCACTGCTCCAAACTGCTTTCAGTCGTGAAGCTGCTCCACAACCCCAGTTACAACACATGGCTCCAGAAACTTGTTTATTACTGGAAGAGAAGTTTTACATCATACAATAAAGTGAAAAGTTGTTGTATGACCAGCTGTTCTGTTGCTCTTTTAACCCTTGCGGTCTTCGTTTGGGAAGTACACTCAGGGTCTTCGAGGTCTCCACAGACCCCAGGCAACAAAATGCAATTTTGTAACAAAATACTTGTTTGTTTGTTTTTAAACAAAATGTTTTTACTCCATGTTTGTGCAGTGTTTGGAGGATTTATCATATTTTTTAAATTTATATAAATAAATGTAAAAATATATTTTTTAAATAGGTTTTTATACAAAAACAGCTTTTTTATGTAAAATTCACTTTATAAAAGTGGAAAATGCAGATATAAAAGTAAAAAACTATAATTTTTACCAGTAGATGGCTGCAGAGCTCCACTATATGCTATGTGCTATTTGACTGACTGAAAGACATCTTTTCACAAGTATTTTTCAGTTGGATTTATATCTAAATATTCTGAAATCACAATTATAACAATAAAGGCTACTTTTTGTCAAAGTTTAGTATTTTTTGTAATGAAAAAAATCAGTTTTTCAATATTGTTACATTATGATGAGACTCCACTTAGAAAATGGACAAAATTCATCCTCAAAATCAATATTTTTTCAACGTATTTTTTTCAGTACAAAAAAAAAAAAAAATGCTAAACTTTGACAAAAAAGTATTTTTTATTGTCTTTTATTGTCATAATTGTGATTTCATAATATTTAGATATAAATCCAACTGAAAAATAGTTGTGAAAAGATGTCTTTCAGTCAGTCAAATAGCACATAGCATATAGTGGAGCTCTGCAGCCATCTACTGGTAAAAGTGATATTTTTTTTTACTTTTAAAACTGCATTTTCCAAAAGATGGGCAAAAATCTTACACTAAACCATGTCAAATTATCCATGTTATCCCCATGAATGAAAGTTAGAAATGTGGGTCTTTTATAAAGTGAATTTTACATAATAAGCTGTTTTTGTATAAAAAAAATTTTTTTTATTTATTTATATAAATTTAAAAGATATGACAAATCCTCCAAAAACTGCACAAATATGAAGTAAAAACATTAATAAACAGAGTAAAATTACATTTGTTTTTTAAAAAAAACAAACATTTTGTTACAAAATTCCATTTCTGAGTGTGACCCCTTTTTTTTACACTAACATAAAAACAAGATATCATTCCAATTTTTTTTTTTCTTGTAGATCTAGAAAGTGTTAACAACTGTACAAAGTTTCATGTCATTTGGACAAAGAGGACTTTTTTTTTTTTTTGAGCAAACGTCGTTTGGGGTCTGTGCAGACCACAGATTGGTCCAAGTCTGTGCGGCCATATCTCATCCAAAATCAGACCAGCCAGTTATGGTCTGTAATCGGGCCGAATGTGGCTAAATGTGCGTGTCTCAGTGCAAAATCGGGCCAAATCTGCACATCCAAAGCCTAGCCAAATCTGACAACAATTACTGGGACAAATCTGGCTCACTTTTGATGAGCCACTGCCAGAACACAGCCAAGTGAGCCGACACTCCAACATGGTCTCACATTACACTGAAGTGTATCAGACGTTAAGTACTGTCTTTTTAACAGAAGTGTAGCTGTAATGTAACAGAAAAACGTTGATGCATTATGTGTCTTGTGACTGCTTCATAGACAGACCAGAAGATGGCCTAAAAGAACAATTACAGTTTTAGTTTAAACACTCATGTAGTAGTAGTAGTAGTATCATTTGTTTTCATTATTTTCTGCAAGTAGCTGCATGTTTGACCAAACTCAGAGAGCAGTCTTTATCTAAAACTGTACATATATACAAACTACTAAAAATTGTAAACAGTGTCATCTGCTAGTGGAAAAAATGCCATTTACAAATTACAATCTTTTGCAATAGATCAGAAAAGAGGATTTCTGTATTATGTTTACATTATAGCTAAATGTATCTTATATGTTGTACATACATAAATTGTGTACATATAATACCTGTATAATGATTGTTTGAATTTCTTCTTTAAAAGGGTATGCAATATTAGTTTCAAAATGAAAATAACCTATTCTTGTCTTTGTTTATTATGAATCTTCAGCCACATCCTTGTATCGCATGATTGTAGCATGTCTGAAACTTTTAAATAAGTCCTATTTCAACACCACAGGAAAATTATTTTTGTCTAATAGTCTGTCAAAAGAACAGGTTTGAACATCTGGTTTAGTCGTATTTAAAAACAAACAAACACAAAAATCTTAAAAACAAAAGTATTTGGTAGCATGATATTCTTGTTTCATCATGCATTTGTTATGATATAGACACGGAGGCAGAGATAAAAGCAATCCAGGTGAGCTTTATTGAACAATATGTGGAACACAGAGTGATAATGGCTGTTATCAGGTTCTTGAGAGATGAATATAAAGTAATACTGTCCTTGTGTGGTTTGGGGATCCAGGAGTTGAGCTGAGATGGAGGGAGACGTTGGAGACACTCACACACACAGAAGGGTAAGCACACGAAGGGACCAGGAGACGAAGGAGATGAAGGAGATCGCTGGAGCAGGTAAGTATGTCGATGGGGAGTCCTTAAGGTAAGCATATACATGGAGTAGTGCAAACGAGACCGGACAGTGAGTGTGTGTGAGAGTGGTGGCTTTGTAGTGCTGGTGATTGCAGAGTGAATGAGGTGCAGGTGGCGGTGATTAATAAGCTGGAGATTGAGTGCGTGGGTACTGTGGTGAGGTGGAGCCTGGCGTGTCAGTGACAGTACCCCCCCTCCCACGGCCCGCTCCTGAGGGCCGCGGACCCCGACGTCGTGGTGGTCTTCCCCTGGGTCGCGGGGCAGGTCTGTCTGGATGGTTGGTATGGAAGTTCTGTAACAGAAGAGGATCAAGGATATCATTCCTGGGAACCCATGAGCGTTCTTCGGGACCATAGTCCTCCCAGTCCACGAGGTACTCGAGTTTACCACCACGGCGCCGGGAATCCAAGATCTCGTGGACCACGTAGGCTGTGCCGTCCTCTAGGAGAAGAGGAAGGGGGCTCGGCGGCTGCCACGTCAGGCTCTGTGGAGGGAACAACAGAAGGGTGGTGAGGTTTGAGTAGAGACACGTGAAATGTAGGATGGATTCTACTATACTGTGCCGGGAGTTGGAGACGATAGGTGACGGGGTTGATCTGCCGAAGGATGGTGAACGGGCCAATGAAGCGGGGACTCAGCTTTTTGCAGGGCAGACGCATCCTGATGTCCCGGGTGGACAGCCAGACCTTCTGCCCCGGCTGGTAGACAGGAGCCTCGGAGCGTCGAAGGTCGGCTGCCATCTTGCGTCTGCGCAGGGCCCTCTGCAGCTGGTGGTGAGCTGAGTCCCACACCCTCTCGCTCTCCCGGAACCAGTAGTCGACTGCCGGAACGTTGGAGGGTTCCCCGTCCCAGGGGAACATCGGGGGTTGGTAGCCGAGTACGCACTGGAAGGGTGTTAGTCCCGTTGATGCTTGGCGGAGAGAGTTCTGTGCGTACTCGGCCCAACCCAGGTACTGGTTCCAGGAGTTCTGGTGGCCGTGACAGAAGGTACGCAGGAAGCGGCCGATCTCCTGGATCTTCCGTTCCGTCTGCCCGTTCGACTGAGGATGGTATCCAGACGATAGGCTGACGGTCACACCCAGGAGGGAGAAGAAGGCTTTCCAGACGTGTGAGACAAACTGGGGTCCTCTGTCGGAGACGATGTCTTCAGGTAATCCATAATAGCGAAAAACATGATTAAACATTAGTTCTGCGGTGGCCATGGCGGTAGGTAGACCCTCCAGGGGTATCAGACGGCAGGACTTTGAGAAGCGGTCCACCACCACCAGGATGCATGTGTGACCGTCAGACTCGGGGAGATCGGTGACGAAGTCCACTCCCAGGTGTGACCAGGGTCTCTCAGGAACGGGCAGAGGAAAGAGCTTGCCGGTGGGAAGATGGCGTGGGTTTCTTGGAGATGGCGCACTCCCTGCAGCCCTGCACGTACCTCCTGACGTCGTTGGCCATGTTGGGCCACCAGAAGCGTTGTTTGAGCAACGAGAGGGTCTCCTTGACCCCCGGGTGACCAGTGCCAAGTGAAGAGTGGATGCTGTGCAGGAGTGGAGTGCGACGTGCCCGTGTGATGTATTGCAAGCCTTGTGGGCAACCCGGCGGAGTGCGTGTGGAGGCATTGGTGGAGGGAATAGTTTCTTCGGACCACTGGATGGGGTTCACGAAGATGGACTCCGGCAGAATGGTATCAGGCTTTTCGGGCTTTTCCTCAGGAGCATAGAGGCGAGATAGGGCGTCAGCTTTCGTATTCTTAGAACCAGGACGGTAGGAGATGGAGAAGTTGAATCTAGAGAAGAACATCGCCCAGCGAGCTTGGCGAGGGTTGAGTCTCTTAGCGGCCTTCAGATATTCGAGGTTTTTGTGATCAGTGAGAACTTGAAACGGGTGAGTAGCTCCCTCCAACCAATGCCTCCACTCCTCAAGGGCAAGCTTGACGGCCAAGAGTTCGCGGTCACCGATGTCGTAGTTGACCTCCGCCGGGTTGAGCTTGCGGGAGAAGAAGGCGCATGGATGGAGTCTACTTGGTGTCCCCTGCTGCTGTGAAAGGACCGCTCCCACTCCGGTGGTAGATGCGTCCACCTCAACGACGAACGGGAGGTCCGGGTTAGGGTGGACGAGGAGGGGAGCGGTGGTGAAGGCTTTCTTCAGGGTCTCAAAGGCATTGGTGGCTTGAGGAGACCAGGACAGAGACTTGGGTTGGTGACGGAGTAGGTTGGTGAGTGGACTGACGATAGTGCTGTAATTCTTGATAAACCGGCGATAGAAATTGGAGAAACCTAGGAATCTTTGGAGCTCTTTGATAGTAGTAGGAGTGGGCCAGGACTGTATAGCGGAGACCTTCCCCTCGTCCATCCGGATGCCACTGTGATCAATCACGTACCCCAGGAACTGGACAGAGGGTTGATGAAATGAGCATTTTTCCGCCTTGAGGAAGAGATGAAACTGCCGTAAGCGCTGGAGGACCTCCGCAACGTGGTGGCGATGTTCGGCCAAGCTCCGGGAGTAGATGAGGATGTCATCTATATAAACCAGAACGGACTTATGGAGAAACTCCCGGAGCACCTCGTGGATGAAATCCTGGAATACGGAGGGGGCGTTGACCAGGCCATACGGCATCACGAGGTATTCGTAGTGTCCTGTGGGCGTGACAAAGGCGGTCTTCCACTCGTCCCCCTCACGTATCCGGATGAGGTTGTGGCGCGCTGCGGAGGTCCAACTTGGTGAACACAGTGGCACCGCGGAGATGTTCCAGGGCCGCTGGGACGAGGGGAAGTGGATAGCGGAACTTTATGGTGATCTTGTTGAGGGCACGGTAATCGATGCAGGGCCTCAAGCCTCCGTCCTTCTTTGCCACGAAGAAGAAGCTTGAAGCAGCAGGGGAAGTAGACGGGCGGATGTAACCTTGTTCGAGTGCCTCCTTGATGTATTCCTCCATGGCCTTCTCCTCCGGTATGGACAGGGGGTATATGCGTCCCCTGGGCACTGGTTCACCCGGCAGCAGATCGATGGCGCAGTCCCATGGCCGGTGTGGAGGAAGCTTGGAGGCGCGTTGCGGGCAGAAAACGTCACTGAAGGGGGCGTAGTCCGGGGGGACATCCACGGAGCGCTTCTCAACAGGACTCTCGATGGACGTGGCGTTCACGAGAAGAGGCTTGGAGAGTGGAGATTTCGGAACAGGAAGCGCTGGGAAGCAGTCTGGGAAGCAGTGATCGCCCCACTTCAGGACTTCGCCCGTGCGCCAGGAGATGTTGGGGTTGTGTTGTTCCAGCCATGGGCGCCCTAGAACCACGTCAGCGGTGGATTCCTCCAGAACCAGCAAATGGATGTGTTCAGTGTGCAAGATTCCGATGCTGAGTTGAAGTGGACCCACGCAGTGACGGATGTGTCTGCGGCTTAGGGGTTTGCCCGTGATGGAGTGGATTTGATAGCTCGTCGGTGAAGGAGAGATCTTGAGGTTGAGTTGTCTACAGAGGGTGCCTGATGATGAAGTTTCCGGCTGACCCTGAATCAAGGAGCGCCACCACTGGAACAGAGATGTTAGCAGCAGTAAGGGTTACAGTTGTAGTGAGTGGTTTCATTTTCTGAATGGAGGGAAATATTGCACTCACCACGGGTCGAGGAGGACGTATTGGGCATGTGGAGAGATTGTGCCCCATAGTCCCGCAATAGAGACAGAGATTCAGGGCCAGCCTTCTTTGTCTTTCATTAGGAGTGAGACGAGAATGATCGATTTGCATGGGTTCTGTGGCTGGTTCTGGGGAGCTGACGGGTTCAGATCGACGGAGGAGGTTGGTGATGGATGACTGGCCCTGGTGTTCTTGAATACACGACTGCATACGGGACCCCACGCGGATGGCGAGTTGGATGAAGCGTTCTAATCCCATGGAGTCCTCGTATGCAGCGAGATGCAGCCGCACGGAGGGTTCCAGCTCCCTGACGGAACGTGGTGATGAGGGCTTGCTCGTTCCATCCGCTGGTGGCGGCTAGCGTTCGAAACTGCAAGGCATATTCGTTAACAGAGAGGTTTCTTTGCTTTAGATTGTAAAGTTTCTCACCAGTCGTGGAATCAGTCAAAGGCTTCCCAAATACTTCCCGGAAGTGGGAGACGAACGCCGAATAGGATTGGACGACTGGGCCTTTCTGGGTCCATAGCGAATCTGCCCATTGCAGAGCCTTCCCTTGCAGTTGTGAAATAATGAACGCTATTTTAGCCGTGTCTGTGGTGTAGATGTGCGGCTGCATCTCCAGGACCAGTTCGCATTGGAGAAGGAATCCGCTGCATTCCTCCGCCGATCCAGAGTAGGGCGCCGGTTTGGCCATGGGACTGGCGGTGAATGCAGGTGAAGGAGCGGTGCTGGTGGGTGCGGAGACAGCCGTGTTGAGGGATGACGATGTTGAGGGCTGTGGTGTGAGTGCTCGACGCAGCACGTCCACGAGTTCCTGGAATGGATCGTCGGTACTCATGCCGTTAAGTTGTTATGGTCCGGTCTTCTGTTATGATATAGACACGGAGGCAGAGATAAAAGCAATCCAGGTGAGCTTTATTGAACAATATGTGGAACACAGAGTGATAATGGCTGTTATCAGGTTCTTGAGAGATGAATATAAAGTAATACTGTCCTTGTGTGGTTTGGGGATCCAGGAGTTGAGCTGAGATGGAGGGAGACGTTGGAGACACTCACACACACAGAAGGGTAAGCACACGAAGGGACCAGGAGACGAAGGAGATGAAGGAGATCGCTGGAGCAGGTAAGTATGTCGATGGGGAGTCCTTAAGGTAAGCATATACATGGAGTAGTGCAAACGAGACCGGACAGTGAGTGTGTGTGAGAGTGGTGGCTTTGTAGTGCTGGTGATTGCAGAGTGAATGAGGTGCAGGTGGCGGTGATTAATAAGCTGGAGATTGAGTGCGTGGGTACTGTGGTGAGGTGGAGCCTGGCGTGTCTGTGACAGCATTAACTTCATATTTATTATACTGATAAGTAGTATGAACCCTTGTAGAAATAATAAAAGCACATTTTATAAAACAATGAATGGCAGTGTGTCCGAACAAACGGGTATGAATATATGTTTGATTTTAACTTTTTATTCATACTTTATAGCAAGATTATCTTTTAAAAAATGTAATACAGTATTTGATTTTAGGAAAAACTATCTTACATATGTAGTGTTTTCACCCATTGTGAGCCTTTGGCTATCGTTAATGCTTTCATTGTGTGAGGAACTGTGTAATAAAATTCTTAAAAACATAGTAGCAAAAAATATTTCAACATTATTCTTTTGTTTTATATTTACTAGGAATTGAAACTTTATAGAAATAACAAAAGTAAAATCATATAGATCTATGCGTCAACTAAAAGTTTAAAGTTTAAATGTGTGGTTTTTAAAACACAAAGAAACACATTTAACAGATATACTAGGTTTTAACAGCAAGGACATTTTCTACCACGGAGTCTGATGCGGACATGCCTGGTAGGGATTTGGCCTAATCTTTGGTTGCTAAGGGAAATTAAACAATCTCAGGAGACTGACTGACCCTGTGGAGTCGCATCTTCTGAAAGACCCTGGCATGTGTGGATTCACTCAATTGAAAAAATGTTGTTTGTAGGGTCACTTTAAATCATTGGGGGTCAAAGGACATCCTTCCTGTTAGTGTCATAATTGTGACACACAGATGTTTTTTTTTTTTTTTTTTTTTAATTATACATATTTTTGAGTAGATATTATATATTTTTGTATATTTTCAGTGAAGGGTATGTGTCCACAGTGACAAATGCCAACTTGTGCCATTCTAGATCATAGATAGTACAGAATGTCAGATGCAGAGTTCAGGCACAGCAAAATAGTATGACAACATATGACCACTTTTTTTATTTGATGTTTAAAGTAAAATAATGCTTTGAAATAAGATGAGTAAAATTAAATAGTCACTCAAGATACTTTTTTTCATAGGAACAACATAGAGGAACATCTGATCTCTCTCTCTCACTCTCCCTGAAAATGTGTGATTTTCTTAAAGATACGACTTAAACTAAACGAGAGCAATGTTGAGCCCTCGTTCTGAGTTATGTGCGAGTTGTGAGGCTTCAAACACAGAGACACCTTCACTTTTGGATTTAAAAAAAAAATCATATTAAATATTTGCAGTTTATTTCTTAAAACATTGTGTGTCTCATGGGCAAAAATGTTGCTTGAATCTTTTTTTGTATTATTGAGATCTAAGATGACTAAGTACAAGTTGTTGCTTTAAACTTTGAAACATGGAATACTTATACATACATATAAATAATACTTTAGGTTAAATTCAGGCAAAATCATTTCCACCGTACGGCATCAGATATTATCCTGATACAGTAGACTTCTAGGAAGAATATTTAAATTTAATTAAGGAATTATTGAAAATGTTACACAATGTGTGAGACCCCAACATTTTACACATACACTGATAAATAAAAATTATACTTTAGGTTTTTAGTCAGATAATCAGTCTTCTAGGTAGATTTGACTTAAGACTTTTTCAAAGATGTAATTTAAACTTTTACATTTTATGCTTTGAAATAAAAGTTCGCACGGACAAAACAATGTTTCATCCACCCCCTCTGTCTCAGGTTTCACAGCACAGTTGCATGAAGTTACTTGGAGAGAGAGATTTTTAGACTTCAACTTTATTCATGTTAAGGACATCAAAAAAAGTAAGGAGTGTTTTTCCCTCTGCTCTCTGAAAAATGTGAGTTGCTTTATAAATAAATGTTTAATACTGTTTTAGAAGCATGTTTAATTTTATACAATTTATTTAAAAACTTTTAAAAGAAGTGAATGTTATTCAATGAACTTTTTGAAATATAATATACTAAACACCATTTTTAGTAATCAACTGTTTGAATTACTGTGATGTTGGAGTTTATGGATAAGTGATAGAAAAATAGTGATGTCAATGGAAGGTCTCCACAAAAACATGGACATGTCCATAAAAACGTCTTATGCTTTGACAAAGTTAAAATGAAAATTCAGCTACTTGATGGGTGTTTAATATTTCATAAGCATCATTTAAAATGATCCGTCTGCAATTTGATCACCCAGAAGACATTTTGTAAATTCAAATCAAAATTGTTGCACCAGGGAAAAAAAAGACATCTGGCAAGTGTTCTGGCAACATTAAAGGCTCTTTCTCTGTCTCCACGTTGTCTCCATTGGGACGATCTGATCATAACTTTAATTTTCAATGCAAATATCAAAGACTTGATTCCCCAGATCTGGATAAAGAAACGAATGTGGTTTCAGACTATATACATTTTTGTGTGAAGTCAGTTTTACCCCCGAAAACTTGCAGATTATTCACAAAAAATAAGCCATGGGAAATCATGTGAACATGTAAAGAAGAGAAAATAAAAGACGGTAACATCTCATTGTTATTGATTTATCATGCAGCTCAAAGTATTTTGGGTAAAATCTCTCTCAATCTATTCTGAAACATCAACACAGTTTCACTGATGATCCAGACCAAACATTAAACCCAGGATAGAGCGGCTGAGTGAATGTGGTCTGGACTGTGTGGATGAGGCTCATTGTGTCTCCAGAGACGCTGTAGAAGGACAGAGTTCCTGCACTGTGATCCACAAACACTCCTATTCTACAACAGGATATTACAGGGAGGACAGTCTCTATGTTATTGTGTCTGAATAAGTATCTGGAGGGAGTGCAGTGCAAACTCCAGGACTGATCATTATGTCCAAAGAAACACTCATGACCTCCTCCCTTCCTGCTGATGCTCTTATATGACACTGATATAAACACATAATTCCCACTCCACTCAATCTCCCAGTAACAGCGTCCACACACACTCTCTCTACACAACACCTGATAATAAACATCAAATCTGTCTGGATGATCAGGATACGGCTGCTCTGTGTCAGTGTCAGTAATCACTCTGTTCTTCTTAGTTAGACGTAGTTTTATAAACACTGTGTTCAGATCCAGAGTGAGCTGATGGGAATCTGATGGAGAGAAACAATCAGAATCAGGAATTATGAATCTGATCTTTTAATGTATCTGAACTCTTCATGGCTCAATGTTCAGCGTATCATCAGTGTCTCAGTGCAGATGACCAGATATACTAAATCATAATTTACATGATCAGTTATTAAACTCTTCTATCATGATTTCTTTCACCTTCTACAGGAAGAACATGAACACATTCAGTGAGTTTTTCTGCTTGTTTTCTCAGTGACTTACATTGTAGGAAGTCGTTCCTGGTCTTGGGATTCATGTTGGTGACTGTGAAAAATAGGTTAAATGCATTCATATAAGGCATTTCTAGATGATTCTAATATGTTGTATGATATGATGAAGGACTCATTTCTGAGAGCAGATGAATATCCAGGTGCCTCATTTATGAAACACACATCAGTTTTGATCCTAAATTCCATGGATTTTATTCTACATCATATGTGCTGGACGGATCCATAAAGGGATATGTGTGGCTGTTCTGTGGAGTTGATGTGCTTCTTCACATTGCATTTGAATTAAAGATGAACTGTGATTTAAGAAATGGGAACTTTTTTGTGCATATGGATGTTTTATAAATAGTAAGAATATTTCAGAAATTCTTATATGTTCCCATTTCGGATCTTTCTACACATCTTTATAAAGGAGGCCCAGGACTTTACCTCTGTCAGAGATCTTCTTGATCTCCTCTTTGCAGAAATCCTCCAGTTTGTCTCTCAGCTGACGGACAGATTCTCTCATGCCGTCAAAAGAGAAGAGAAAACTGAAGGGATCGTCGGGTTCGTCTGTAGATTCAGGAGGTGCTGAGAGAGACTGGAAACTCTACAGAAAACAAATCAAAACTCATCCGCTCCACACAATAACCTGCACTATATCAGATCTGTGTGACTCTTGTTGACTTGATTTATCTTCAGAAACTCACTTCAGTCCAGCACTTTCACACAATCAGCCCAACAATAATTTAATGTTACAAACTCTTGTATTTTCCACTTTAAAATATACTAAAAATATAATTAAGTGCAGATGGATGTAATGTTTTCAGACACTTAATTGCATGTTATTTGCATAATTAAATAAATGTGGAAGTTTAAATTTGTATTAAATGTATTAAGCTGAACTTTGGAGTGCTTTTTCTCCTGTTCAAGTTGGTCTCATTCTGCTCTCATGAAATGTTTCTCTTGCTCAAGTCCACTATGATCCTGTTCTTCTAGATCTCTGTTACCTGCAGGAAATGGATGTGATCATGTGTGTGTGAAAGCTGCTCCAGCTCAGCGTCTCTCCTCCTCAGATCATTGATCTCCTGCTCCAGTCGCTCCAGTCGTCCTTCAGCTCGACTCACTGCAGCCTTTTCCTGATCTCTGATCAGCTGTGTGACCTCAGAGCGGCTTCTCTCAATGGAGCGGATGAGCTCAGTAAAGATCTTCTCACTGTCCTTCACTGCTGTCTGTGCAGAGCGCTGTTAGGACACACGTCACAATCACACAGTGGCTTCAGCGGGACTGACAGAGTCAAACTGAGACGTCTCAAACTTCTCTTCTTCTCCAGACTCACCTTATGAGACTCCACAGCCTCTCTCAGCTGCTGAAGATCTTTCTGTCTCTGCTGGATTCTCTGACGGATCTTCATCTGCGTCTCCTTCAGCTGTTTCTGGAGGACAAACCAATAAATGACACATAAAACTACTGTCACAAAAGAAAATTAAATCACATTAATCTAGAATTGGTGGAGTGGTTAAAGATCAAGCATGGTAAGGCTATAATGTTGGTTCAAACCTCAGATTCATAGTTTCCTGAAATGAAATTATGAATGAATATGAAAGTGTCAGCATTATTTTATTAGTGCCTAGATTCATACTATTTCACCCTAAAGTTTTAATTATCTAGCTTAGCGTCAGTTCTGGCAGGTCACATCAGTCAAGCTTGCATCAGCTGACTCCCAGGTGACTTGCGTCTACCTATAGGAATACGACACCTATTATGGCATCTAAATATAAGCTCCTCAGTATTATCTCCTCCATCCCCAGCTCTTCCTCTCATCAGTCAGGATTGGCCTCATTATTTCCCCTGAATCAGACTAATTCTCGAAAAATGTGTATGTTAAATCATGACATTTAATGATATCTGCATGTTGGTCCTGTTCTGTTTAACCTGGGGGGTTTATTGCTGCTCTCCCTGCTCTTATCCATGCTAGGCTGCATGGATGTACAGGGAGTTCTTGCCCAGAACAGAACCATACTGCCAATACAAACTATATGCATTATCTATCATATTTGACGATAGTGGTCCTGACAGAACTGTCATCATTTGCTCGCCCACATTGTTGTTCCGAACCTGTATGACTTTCTGTCTATTGTGGGACGCAAGATATTTTGAAGAATGCATCAGCTATAAATATGGTGATGCTTAAATAACATCAAACCTCATTGGTTCTTAAATATTCAAGTCACGTGACTAAACATCATGATGTCATGACACAAACACCAGTGAAGTTTGATGGTTTTGATTTCACCTTATTTGATTTGGACTCCATATACATGAGTTGATCAATGATTTTATTCATTTGTTAATCAAAATATGTGCTTAAAATATACTTTTAATAAAATAAACTACAACTTTTAATGGTTAGGCCAAAATAGATGAAACATTATTTAATATATCATCTTTTACATTCCACTGAAGAAAACAAGTCAAACCGGTTTTGAATGACATGACGTCGAGTAAATGAAGACAGTTTTTCATTTTTGCATGAACAATTCCTCTCAGTTCATACCTGTTTCTCTGTCCTCTGTGCTTCAGTTGATTCAGTGTTGTGGTTTTTATGTTCATACTCCTTACACAGCACACAGATGCATTGTTGATCAGTGACACAGAACATTTCTAGCTCTTTATCATGTTTACGGCAGATCATGTCCTGCAGTCGTCCAGTGGCATCAATCACTTTGTGTGGTTTACGAGAGTGAAACTCCTCATGGTGGTCAAAATGAGTTTGACAGAAAGATTCCAGACACAGCAGGCAGGACTTGACGGCTCTGTATTTTCTTCCAGGACAGACGTCACACGGCACGTCTCCAGCTCCAGCGTAACAGTCAGCAGGAAGTTTAGTCTTCTTCAGTTTCTCCACCACTTCAGCCAGCATGGTGTTTTTAGCTAAAGCAGGTCTTGGACTGAAGGTCTGTCTGCACTGAGGACAGCTGTAGACTCTCTTCTCATCCTCCTGATCCCAGCAGTCTGTAATACAGATCTTACAGTAACTGTGTCCGCAGGGAATAGCCACTGGATCCTTCAGGAGATCCAGACACACTGGACACGTGAACACATTCTGATCCACTGAAATTCTGGCTTCTGCCATTTTACTGCATGAATACAGAGAGGTAGAAACACACAACAGCTCAACAATACTCCAGTTTCTGTTTCTCTGAACTGAGGAGCTGAAATAGTTTCCTGCTTCTGTGTTTGAGTGACGTGTGGAAAACAGGCGTGTCTGTAAACCAGCTTCCTTAATCCTGGTCAAGGAGAGTGACTTTACTGCTGTGTTTATGTGTTCAAAACTAGATGATAAATGTGTTGCTGTGTTATGACACTTATAGGTGAGAAAATATAGATCTTTAAGTGTTATGTGTTATCTATTTGTATTTATATTGAGAGATCAGTGAGCGTTCTGTAGTGAATAGTGTGAATCTCTCAACTTCACAATTTGTTTCTATTTATAAATAGGTTGTAATACCATTTATAAATAATAGAATTTTTTTTTAGTGTGGCAAGCAAGATGAGTGATTGCTAATGAGCGTCACCTGTGCTTATACTGGTCTCATAACTCATGGATGACCTCAGAGGCATAAAAGGGGGAGTGACAAATTCAAGTTCAAGTTTGGTTTATTTCTAAAGCACATTTAAAAACGGCCACAGGCCGACCAAAGTGCTGTACAACAGTAAGAAGATAAATGTATATAAAATATGCAAAAAACAGTTAAAAACACAAAAAAGCAGAGAAATATACACACACACACACACACACACACATATATATATATATATATATATATATATATATATATATATATTATATATAATAATATACACACAAAGTTTATATACACAGTTTCGTTCACTGCAGTCCCAGTATCGCTTTAGAAGAGTTTCTTCGGCCGATTTGAGCACTCTTCCCGGACACAAACTCGTCAGTCTGACCTTAAACATTGGATGCAGGGTAAATATCTACCTTTAAGTCAGTCGCGCTCTGCTTACTCGTAACAAAAAGCATAGTTTTGATATATTTACGAAAACTGCAACTTATTTAAGGCAGTGATTGTCAGAAATCGAAATGGACTTAATTGACGTGCCCTATGCTCCATCTATTAAACCTTTCGTATGACCAATCCTGAACACAGATTTGAGGTAATACCTTCGCTTTGATCTACTAGAAATAATGGATTAAGAATAATACAGAATCAACCAAATATAAAAAAAATTTGTCAAGTAAAAATGGATCATGCCAATTACATTACAATTAGACAATTAGAAGCCAATTCAGAAATGATAAATGCATAACATCGATTACTCAAAGAAATGCATATATACACAGGGATGGGTGAATGTCCTCAGACATTCACCCACCTCTCTGTGGGGGCCTGCAGAAGATCCCACATGACTGCTTTGCTCTTTACCTTTTATACCAGAACCAGAACGTTGTCCATTACTTCTTTGAGATCTTCTTTCCAGATAAACATTTTATTACTTTATTACAGGACGCTTTATCTCAGTTTTTGTTTAGCAGTTTAGCCAAACTGAGCTATCGGGGGAGAAGGGTGTAGTGGGTATTTACTCACTCACTAATGGACCAGAGAAATACAGTCAGAAGTCTGCATGGTACGTAAAGGGAGGCTGCGGTGATACTGAGCAAAACACAGAGACAAAAGGTAAGTTGAATCAAAAATAACTTTACGTTGAATATTCAGTTATTTCTTTTCCTTTCAGTATTTCCTTTTTTTCCCCTTCAATTCACAGAACAACAAACAAAGAGAGAAAATATACAATAAACTATATATAAATATACAATAAACTATATATACCCTGGGTGCACCCTCTAAATTACTTTTAATTTACAGTAATCACAATCAATGCGAATACAAATTAAACCAAATCTCAGTGATATCACATATAACCCACACTGAAATCAGTGTCCAATTTCAAAGTTTTTATCAATTGGACGATTGATCAGTTTTAAAGTTTCTCAATTGTGCTACTGAAATGTTTCAGTCCCATAAAAAAAACAAAAAAAACAAAGAACCAGTCTCTGGGAATGTGTTCTCTCCTACGTGTCTGAAGAAAAACAACAGAATGGAAAAATTGTCCTAACATATTAGGAATCGTATTTTTCACCATTTAACACACACACACGTCTGATCAATTTTCTCCGTTGCTCTCCGTCTCTCATCTGAACTGTGCAACGCGATCCGTAGGAAAAGGGGCGGAGCTGACAATGCAACGATCCGATTGGCCATTGCTCATTCCTTAACTTAATTCAGATATAAATATTTACATATATTTGTACATTTATAAAGAATTTCTGCCATATGAATAATCATATTCTATTTAAGCAATCTTATAATAAATAATACTAATCATAAACAATTATTTAACAAGGGTTAAACTTTCCCCCCCTGAAATCATGCAAGTCCCTTTGCATGGTCTGAGTGGCTGATTAGTCACTACATTTGGTGAAGCATCATGTAAATTGGAAAGGGGCCTGTATTTTCAACACTATTGAGGGAGCTAACAAGGGCAGTACTTAACCCCTGGAACAAAGATTGAACAACATAAGACAGGGGGTTTCCAAGCTGAAAGTAGGTAAGTCTCTCAGGTTCCTCTCTCTGCCTACTAGAGTGTCTGAGTGGAATATTTGCATTCGGTTTCCCCTCATTTCCTGGCTGTTGTTCTCCCCTTTCCACAGAAACAGTAGTTTTAGCAACGTTTGTTGCTCCAAATTCATCTTCACTTCGAACAGGCAGGTCCTTTTCTGTTTCAGTTTGGTCTTTTTCAGGTGTATTACTTGTTTCAGAGACTCCTGAAGCATCAACAGGTGAGTATTTGTCTGGAGGATCAACAGGTGAGTATTCGTCTGGAGGATCAACAGGTGAGTATTCTTCGGGAGGATCAACAGGTGAGTATTCCTCGGGAGGATCAACAGGTGAGTATTCCTCGGGAGGATCAACAGGTAGGTGTTCAACTGGATGTCTTTGCACAGTATCATCATCTGGAAGTTTTTGGTTAGTTGAGTCAGCATCAGAAGAAATATCCACAGCTCCGTCTGACCTACCAATGTCATGCACCGTTGAGAACCGTACTTTTTCCACAACTGGAAAAACATCATACCTCCCATTAAGATCGTCATCCTCTGGATCAGGATATAAATTGTCATCATCAGATGACTGAATACCAGGGTTCTGGCATGTCCTAGGTTTGGAGGTAGGCTTGGTCAAGGTAGGGCTTGAAATTTCTGGTGATCGCAAGAATCCACAAGGAAGCAAATGTCCAGTAGAGTCCTATTGATCCATTCAACAGGGTTTCCCCTAGGATGGTAGGGCGTTGTTCGAAGTTTTTTTAATGCCTGATATGTCACAAAGTTCTTTGATTGTGCGCGACTCAAAATCTGGGCCCTGGTCACTATGTAGGTGTTCAGGAAACCCATAATGCACAATAAAGTTCTCCCAAAGACACTACCACTGCATACTTAGTGAAAAAATCTGTGATCACCAAGATGTCCCTCGTGTTGCTCCGGTCTGGTTCCAACGATAGAAAGTCCATACAGACTAATTGTAATGGTCTGGTGGCCTAGATATTGACCAGCGGTGCTGCTTTTTGAGGTAAGGACTTCGCACACAACGACCACATGTCCTGACCTTTTGTTGCACTTCAGCTGCCATTTTTGGCCAGTAAAATCGGGACCTGGCCAGGTCTAGAGTTCTCTCCATCCCCATGTGACCCATACTGTCATGTAAACTACTCATCACAGAGGATTTTAGCTCTTCAGGGAGCACTAGCTGGTAAGTGATGGAATCATTGTCTTTCTGTCTTCTGTAGAGTACTCCGTCCTTTAAGACGATTCCACTCCTTTAAGAAAAAGGGAAGACAAGGAAGTTCTTTCCTTATTGCTGGTGAAGGTTTTCCTCCTGATTCCAAGTGTGACATCACCACTTGAAGAACTGGATCGGCCCTTTGTTTGTCACCAAGGTCTGAAAGGTGAGGTATAACAGGTAACCAATCAGAATTATCTTCTCGTTCATAACAGGCGGGTACAGCGTCGGAATGGAGTGCAAGCGAGCTTATGAGAGCAATGCCTGGCCCAGCATTAGCTGACTGCCTAACGAGGTGCTTCTCACAGATGGCCTGGACTACCTCGGTGGTGCTGACAGAACTTTCTGCGTTGGAAAGGTGATGCTCTACAAATTGTTGTATCCTTTCATGCTCCCTTTTGAGTCAAGGGGTTTTCCGGAAATGGCTCTTGAGGTCGCCTTGAAAGACCATCTGCATCACATTCAGTTTGCCTGCCCTATACTGCAGCTTAAATGAAAAAGTGGACAGAGCTGCTAGCCAGCGATAACTTGTAGCATCTAATCTTGCGGTGGTAAGAACATGAGTGAGAGGATTGCTATCAGTGATGACAGTGAATTGGCTGCCATAAAGGTAATCACTAAACTTTTCAGTTACTGCCCATTTAAGGGCAAGAAATTCTAGTTTGTGAGCAGGATACCTTGACTCACTGTGTGACAGCCCTCTGCTCGCAAATGCAATTGCACGCATCTGCCCACCTTGCTCCTGATACAGTGCAGCTCCCAACCCCTTGGTGCTGGCATCTGTATGAAGAAAGTAGGGGAGTTTGGGGTCAGCAAAACCAAGGATAGGTGCACTAGTGAGCTTCTCAATGATGGACTGGAAAGCTTCCTCACAAAAGGATGTCCAACAATCCCCAAAAGGCTCCTTAGGATTGTAGTACGGTCCCTTTTTAACGCTCCTTTTAGTACTTTTCCTTAATGGTGGATACCCTGAGGTGAGGTCATTGAGTGGTTTCACGATCCTCGAATAATCTTTAATGAACTGGCAAGAGTAGCCTGCGAAGCCCAAAAATGTTTGACAAATACCCCACCAGGCAAAGAGGAATTAGATGGATGCTCTACCATGAAACACTCATCAACCCCACAGGGCACTGCAAGGGAGCCTTCCACAACTACAGTCTGACCTGCAGCCATGACCTCAGGTACTTTACTCCTCAACCGCACATGACCAGGAATGCCACTTGTGTTTTGTTTATGTCTCGTCTTGAGTGTCCTCAGAACCACTCTGTAACCAAATGAAGATGGTTGAAACATTGGGGAATTCATTTTCAAATGTTGCTCGTAGAGAACATCCAAGGTATTTG
The DNA here is from genome assembly GCF_024489055.1 of Chanodichthys erythropterus. NCBI lineage: Eukaryota > Metazoa > Chordata > Actinopteri > Cypriniformes > Xenocyprididae > Chanodichthys > Chanodichthys erythropterus. Next base: position 22,598,592 of record NC_090223.1, on the reverse strand, counting down.
TGCCTATTAGAATCAAAGGCTGATTGTGAGGGTTCACATCAGGAACTACTAGGGCTACAGTAGGTACTTCAACACTCACACCCAGAAACTCCTCTGGAAAGTTAATGTCCACTTCTACAAAGCCTTCATATGGGACAGAAAGACCATTGGCACCTTCTACTTCCAAGATGTCATTGACAGAGTTAAGGGGATATTCAGAGAGGTGCTGCTCATAAAAGGACTTGGGGACTGTTGTAACTTGTGACCCAGTGTCCAATAAACAATGACACTTTTCACCAACTATGCTGATTTCTGCAATGCATCTAGCACCCACCAAACCCTTTGGCAGGTTAATGCTTTGCTTCCTAGAAGATTGACATTTGTTTGAGATACATTTAACAGTGGGATGGTTTGATTTCAATTCAGCCCCCATCTGTCCCTCAACAAGGGCTGGCTCTAGTTTAAATCAGGGTTGGGGGTGGAGTTCTGAGAGTCCCACTGAAGCTGCTACTCTCTTAGGAGTTACATTTGGTAGTGACAAGTGCAGGGTTAGGTTCGGAAGTGCAAGAAGATGCAACGTGGCCATCCTCCCCACAAGAAAAGCAGTACCATGGCCTCGGCCTGCCTGTTGGTTTCTTACTAAGTGGAGTCACACTCGCAGCACCAACAGTTCCTGTCTTCTTTTTGTCCTGTTTATTTGCATTGAGAAGTTCTTATGATTTTTTGGCTTGGCCGTGAAACTGGCTAACTGACTTTGGAGCTTAGCTATTTGCTTCTTGAGCTCTTGTGTTTCAGTTGTAAGTGTAGCCACATTTGAAGTTTCTCTTTGCTCCAATTCAGCAGAGACCCACATTCGTTGGGAATGTATCAGGGCTCTCTGTTTAGAAGATCCAACATGTTGTTTCTTACGAGTGACCTTTGCTGTATGTTTGTCTTCTTCCGTACATAACATGAGCAGAAGCTGCGCAAAAGAAGGAGGATGGTTGCGCTTTTGCTCAAGCTGCAGATCAGTAATTAAATCATTATCCCAGCAGCCTCTACAAAACTGCTTGAGGAGGTGCCTGTCTGCCTCTTCAGGAGTAATTCCACCTCTTTTGATAGTCACCCTCAAGGCAATCTATACAGATAAGCGGATGGTTTCTCTCCGGCGTCCTGTAAGGTATTCATAAATTTTGCAAGGAGTTCATCCCCATCCTCGACAATTCCAAAAGCAGAATCCAGCAACTGAAGGTAAGCTGAGGAGGGAGCTTCAGGGTTTAGATGTTTTATAACATCAGCTGCAGGTGGCAAGAGACTGTCCACTATCTTCCTGGACACATGCAGATCAGATAAGCCAGGGTCTTTTAGAACAAGCTCCACATTGGAGCGCCAAGTATCATAATCAATCTCGTTACCAGGTCTGGGACATTTACCGGAGACATTAATCAATTATTGTGCTCTGGTTAAACTCTGACTCTTTGTCGCTAATGAAAAGTGTTCTGGCAAAAGAACCATATCTTTTCAGAAGGTCAATTAATTCTTCATCACGCTCGCTGTTAGTTAAGCCACTAACAATCAGAGAGTTTGGAACTTTAATGCCCTCTGCCTCAACTATATCCTTTTTTTTTTTTTTTTTTTTTTTTAAAAAAGTCACAAGGTGAAAATTTAATTGTTCGAAATCACAATTGCTAATACTCAGCAACAGTGTCACCTCCTGGCTGGCTCACCACAGTTGTAGCGGGTATTTACTCACTCACTAATGGACCAGAGAAATACAATCAGAAGACTGCATGGTACGTAAAGGGAGACGGCGGTGATACTGAGCAAAACGCAGAGACGAAAGGTAAGTTGAATCAAAAATAACTTAACTTTGAATATTCAGTTATTTCTTTTCCTTTCAGTATTTCCTTTTTTTCCCCCCTTCAATTCACAGAACAACAATAACAATAAACTATATATATACCCTGGGTGCACACTCTAAATTACTTTTAATTTACAGTAATCACAATCACAATCAATGCAAATACAAATTAAACCAAATCTCAGTAATATCACATATAACCCACACTGAAATCAGTGTCCAATTTCAAAGTTTTTATCAATTGGAAGATTGATCAGTTTTAAAGTTTCTCAATTGTGCTACTGAAATGTTTCAGTCCCATAAAAAAAAAAAAATACAAAGAACCAGTCTCTGGGAATGTGTTCTCTCCTACGTGTCTGAAGAAAAACAACGTAATGGAAAATTTGTCCTTTCCTCTAGGTTCGTGATCCTTTCAGGGTCGAAGTGGGAGGCTCGCCATCGATTAGGGAAATCCAACTTGGAAATTGTTCACACAGAAAAAAAAAAAACAGGCCTGATCACAGACCAGAATATGCATTCAATATTGTATATCAATAATGATTAACAATTATACATAACACAGGAAACAAATAAAATACTTCCATGAATGAAATCATTGTAAGTGACATTATATTCAAATACCTGTCCATTCACGTCTTTCTCTCTTTTCTCTTTCACAGGAACGCACCAAATGGCGTCAGCGAACGGCAGTGAACACTCAATACACCGTGCGGTCTGATATAATCCACTGCAAAGTTGGGAGAAAGTTGTAGAAAGTCAACCATCACTGCAGTCCTCCACCAGTCGGGGATTTATGGCAGAGTGGCCCGACGGAAGCCTCTCCTCAGTGCAAGACACATGAAAGCTCGCATTGAGTTTGCTAAAAAACACCTGAAGGACTCCAAAATGGTGAGAAATAAGATGAATGCGGCCAAGTACAGGGATATCCTGGACGAAAACCTTCTCCAGAGTGCTCAGGACCTCAGACTGGGCCGAAGGTTTACTTTCCAACAAGACAATAACCCTAAGCACACAGCTAAAATAACGAAGGAGTGGCTTCACAACAACTCCGTGACTGTTCTTGAATGGCCCAGCTAGAGCCCTGACTTAAACCCAATTGAGCATCTCTGGAGAGACCTAAAAATGGCTCTCCACCAACGTTTACCATCCAACCTGACAGAACTGGAGAGGATCTGCAAGGAGGAATGGCAGAGGATCCCCAAATCCAGGTGTGAAAAACTTGTTGCATCTTTCCCAAAAATATTCATGGCTGTATTAGATCAAAAGGGTGCTTCTACTAAATGCTCAGCAAAGGGTCTGAATACTTAGGACCATGTGATATTTCAGTTTTTCTTTTTAATAACTGCAAAAATGTCAACAATTCTGTGTTTTTCTGTCAATATGGGGTGCTGTGTGTACATTAATGAGGAAAAAAAATGAACCTGAAATGATTTTAGCAAATGGCTGCAATATAACAAAGAGTGAAAAATTTAAGGGTGTTTGAATACTTTCCGTACCCACTGTATATATGTACATATATATACATGCATATACAAACATACCTACATATTACATACAAAATGCAAGAGAGAAAAGATGAGTTTTAAGGCATGATTTGAACTCTGATGAACTGGAAGCCATTCTAATAGAATTAGGAAGATTGTTCCAGAGTGTGGGGCCAGCCGCTTCAAAAGCTCGATTACCCCTTGTCTTTAGGCGGGTTCTGGGGATCTTAAGGAGTAATCTTCCCTCCGATCTTAGTCCTCTCACAGGAGTGTAAGGGTGAAGTAGGTTAGTCAGATAAGAAGGAGCTATATTATTCAAAGATTTACAAACAAGTAGTATGATTTTATACTCAGTTCTGTAATGGGTAGGTAACCAGTGTAGAGACCTCAGGAGGGGTGTAATGTGATCAAATCTTTTATGTCCCTTCAGAAATCTAGCTCTAGCATTTTGAACTACTTGTAATCTAGAAATTTGGGTCTTTGAGATACAGGGAGTTGCAATAGTCCAGTCGTGATGTAATGAAGGCATGAATTGCAGTCTCTAAAGAGCCCTCCGAAAGGAAGGATTTGATTTTCGAGAGAGAATGAAGATAGAAAAAACTTGAACCAATAACAGTGCTTATTTGTTTGTCAAATTTCAAGCAGTTGCCAATTACCACTCCCAGATTTCTCACTTGTGGAGAGATAAATGAATTTAATGACTTAAGAGCAATTGGATTTTGTGTTCTGGAATCAGAAGGGCTGAAGACAATAACTAAAAGAAAAGTCAAGTCAAGAAGACAATAGGCTGCAGGTTCGATCTGAAGTCCTTCCTCCCCCAATGATCCCAGTCAGCATCCTAGCTCCATGTCATCCAGTCCCATTCTGCTCCCTGGTCTTGTCCCCTGGTTCTCCACTGATGCAGTTTAGCTCCTCGGCTTCGGCTTTGCCTTCTCCTCTGGATCCATCTAGCTCAGCCTTTGGCGTCACGATTTCCAGCTTGACCCTGTGTTGTAGATTCCCCGGCTCAGGCATCTAGGCCCGTGACTCTGCCTCATGATCTCCATTCCAGTTCAACCCAAAGGTGCTTGATGGGGTTGAGGTCAGGGCTCTGTACGGGCCAGACAAGTTCTTCTTACCAAACTCATGCCACCATGTCTTTATTAACCTGGCTTCGTGTCCTGGAGCACAGTCATGCTGAAATAGGAAAGGGAAAGTTCCCAATAAGTTGGAAACATATAATTGTCTGAAATGTCTTGGTATGCTGAAGCATTAAGATTTCCTTTCTCTAGATGTAAGGAGTCTAGCCCAACCTCTGAAAAACAGCCCCAGAGCATTATCCTTCCTGCCAAACAGAGAAGCACCATTTGTCACTCCACAGAATGTTTCCACTGTCCCAGAGTCCAGTGGCAGCATGTTTTACACCACTTCATCCAATGCTTGACATCGTACTTGGTGAGGTGAGGCTTGCATGCAGCTGCTCGGCCATGGAAACCCACTCCATGAATCTCTCACAGCAATTTTATGCTGATAATAATGCCAGTGAAAGATGGGAACTCTTCAGCTATGGAATCAGCAGAGCATTGAAGACTTTTACACACCATGCTCCTCAGCACTCGGTGACCCCGCTCTGTAACTTTACGTCTTCTGCTTCATGGCTGAGTTGCTGCTGTTCCTAAACGCTTCCTCTTTTCTACTACTACCACTTACAGTTGACCATAGAATATCTAGCAGGGATGAAATTTCACAAACTGACTTATTGCAAAGGTGTCATCCTATCGCCGTACCATGCTTGAATTCAGAGCTCCTCAGAACAACCCATTTGTTTCAAATGCAGACTGCATGGCTAGGTGCTTGATTTTATACACCTGTGGCAATGGGTCTGATTGAAACACCTGAATTATATAATTAAAAGGTGTGTCCCAATACTTTAGTCCATATAGCGTATAGCCCCGAGTTCCCATTTGAGTTATCAGTTTTCATTTGCATTTACATTTGTATGTTGAGTGGTTTGCTTCTTATACTGGTTCCTGTGATACGCTGAGTGTTCTGTTTGTTTAATAAAATGCTGTTTAGTGGAAATTCCTTCCTCTTTATCCAATGCCTGCAATACGAATTCCTCTGTAGCCCCCTCACTTTAACGGAACACTTCATATGGTACACTTAACTAGCAAGACATTCATCTTTTTTAATGCAAGTTCTTTGATGTAGAGAATGTTTTCAATAGTCATGTATTTGTAGGTCATTCAAATTTCGCTTCTTCAGGCAGCACACTCAATACTGAACTGAAATACATTTCACTCTCCCCACTACCAAATTTGAGATAATATGCTTGACGTATCACATTTAACTGTATAGTCCACACTAAAATGAAAGTTGTCCTCATTTATTGACTCATATCGTACCCAACCTGTATTTTATTCATTTGCACACAGAAGAATTTAGCAGAACGTTTAGTGGTCATTCACACAGAATGTGTTCTGCGCTGAAAAATGAGATAACAGCAGTGGATTTTTTTTTTTTTTTTTTAAGGATTTTAAGCTTTTTTAAAAAACTCATTTTAACTTTAGAACAGCATGTCATGCCTGAATCATGGCAAAAGATGCAAGGGGATTTTCAGTGAGTATGCAGTCATCACCAACTATATACTTTTGGAAAAAAAAAACTCTTTTAAAATGTATTGATTACGATACACAGTACAGTATAATGTTTATTTAACCACAAGCAACGGCCATCACATCCCTTTGTCAGGGCAGCCCCAGTTTCCTGAGAGACACAGCTTCAGAGAGACAGACCAGCCCAGAACAGCACATGTAGCTAAATGACAAATGGACGAGTTAGTGACCGGTGGTGTGTTTGCAGGCTCAGAGCCTGTTAGAGTTCAGTCTGAGTTCACCATCCAGTCTCTTGTGGACCAAGTGGTCTTTTAAAGGCATTATTTGTTTTCTTCAAATTCCTTTAATCTTTTTTATATATAAAAAAAAAAAAAACAAAACAATGACTGACAGGTAACAACTGAAGAAGTGAAGAGCCAGCGCAGATATTCACTCCAGCACAACAGTGCCTCCTGCTGCTTCAAGTGCTGCTTTCAGTTTTTCTGCCTCGTCTTTAAACACATTAGCCCGGATCTCCTGAGGTAGGGACTCCACAAGCTTCTTGGCCTGTAATTTGAAGAAAAAACATTCATGAAGGACATTACAGCATGATCCAAGCCCTGTTAGACAAGAAAATTCATTGATGGGTTGCAGAATCTAGTGAAATGCATTGCTGTCTGTAGCCTTTTGACAGATTATGAACATTAATTACAGCCATGGACAAAAGTATTGGCAGTGACAAATTTTGTATATGCAAAGTCAATATTTATAGTGCTGACCCTTCTTCTAAACCTATGTAATTCGCTCTTGCATAGTGGATATCAGCTTCTGGAGCCAAATCCTGACTGATGGTGATCCGTTCTTGTCTTATTAGTGCTTAGAGTTTATCACAATTTGTGGGCTCCTGCTTTTCCACTCGCCTTTTGAGGATTGACCAAAAGCAACATGTTCTCTATGGGATTCAGATCCGAGGAGTTGCCTGGCCATGAATCCAAAATTTCAGTGTAATGATCTCCAAGCCACTTCATTTTCACTCTTGCCTTGGGACATGGTGCTCCATTCATGCTTAAGAATGCAGGGGTCATCATTAAATTGCTCCTGGATTGCTGAGAGAAGTTGCTCTTGTAGGGCATTTTTATACCATTCTTTATTCATGGAAGTGTTTTTGGGCAGAATTATGAAAGAGCCTGGAGGATCTCAGGATACTTCACTGTTGGTACAACACGGGACTCATGGTAGCATTCACCTTTTCTTCTCCGGACAACTGATTTTCCAGATGTCCCAAACAGTTGGAAGGGGGCTTCATCAGAGAAATCAACTTTGCACCAGTCTTCTGCTGTCCAATCGTAGTAGATTTTCAGTCTGTCCTTGATGTTTTTCTTGGAGAGAAATGGCGTCTTTGCTACTATTCTTGACAAAAGGCCGTTGTCCAAAAGTCTTGGCATGCAGATGCACTCGAAACCACCTGCTGCCAAGATTGAGCAAGCGCTGGTTCTTTCAGGTGTGATATTCTTTGTAACCATTTCCTTGCATGTGTGAGGCCATTTTGATGCAAAGCAATGATGGCTGCACTTCTTTTTTTGGATGTAACCATTGCTAACACAAGAACACAATGATTTTTCCCTTCCCTAACAATCAATCAGTTCTTATAATCCAATCAGAATGATAGAGTGATTTCTCCTGACTAGAACTTGTTTACATTTTCCCATGTGCCGATGAAAAGATAAGTGAAATATTAGCATGTAATTTTGTACTAAACAGGGAAATGTGGGCTTTTTGTAATAAAGTAAGTTGGCCAATGATGTTTACAATGATTTAAAATGCATCTGATAAGTCTGCACAATAATCTAGAAACAATATGAATCAACAGCACAACTGCAGAAGGAAACTTTGTAAAACACAAAATGTATGTCACTGCCAATACTTCCACGGCTGTATATAGAGAGCAACTAACTGATGTGCAGCAACAAGAGAATAATTTACATTAGTCTAACTGTTACAGTGTATAAAAACATTCCTCACATCATTCATCTGTGAGTTCATGTAAAACATCTTACCTGTACAAGATTCAGGCCCTCCATGCAGTTCTTCACTTCTTTAATGAGTTTTACTTTATCAGCCGCCTTTAGTTCTGTCAGTTTGACTGTAAAATGGGTTTTCTCTTTCTTTACAGGTGCTGCGTCCTCCTCCACCGCCTGCAAATTCAGGTAAACATTACAGCAAAAACCTCAAACAAAACCATTACACTGCAAATTTTCCACAAAATATGACTTAAAACACTTAAAATTTCTTTTATAATAATACAAGTTCTTTTTCAACAAATGGTCAGTAAATTGACATTTTATTTTCTATCCATTTTTTTTTTTTTTCATTTTCCAAAACATTTTGATGTCTAAAATACAGTTTAAAACCCTGATTTGTGCAATATATAACCATTAAGCAATAATTGTTAAAATTACATACATACAAATTTACAAATAAACAAAACTTTGGTAACAAGGACTGAAATTTGCACAATTGCAGAATTGCACACAAAATGTGGGACACAGCTAATTATTTTTGGTTAATAAAATTTCACTTTTAATTACAATGGACTATATGCACGGGTTACTTCCTGCTTGTCGTTAAGCCAGCTCGAGCACTTCCGGTGAACTGTTATGCTGTGTTCACACCAGACGCGACTTGCGCGAATAAATCGCGCTATTCGCGCGTAGTTGGACGCTTGAACATTTTGAGTTTACTCGCTTCATTCGCGCGTGACATTCGCTTCATTCGCGCGTGAAAATCCCTTCACAACAGACGCGAATTCGCGTCATGAGAGGGGCTCTCCCGCTACTTTATGTGTCCCAGACTCTCCCACTGCTTCTGCACACTTCCTCTGAATAAACACAACTTGTCAGTGGGGAAATAATTGTAAATTACAGCGAATAAGCTCAATTGGTCGTCTTTAGTTGGCTTGTAGTCTCAATATGTATTTATATATATGTATATATATAGCTCAAATTGAGTAAAGACCGTTTTTTACAACTTATCAGATTGTCCGACCTCCTCACTCACTTTCTTTCAAACACGGTCCTTTTTATTTCTGTTTCTATAAATGTATGAAGATGTACAGCGACGATGATTTTGTCCTCCATTGTTGTTTCGAATTTCTGCCTCAGCTCGCTACGTCACGTCACTACTAGAGCAAGCTCCCGATTGGTTAACGCGGCGCGGAAATTCGCCAAAGTTCAGATTTTTCAACTTGCGCGATTCGCGCGAATCGCTCAATTCGCGCGAATCGCTCAATTCGCGCCGCGTCATTCGCGCGAATCGCGTCATTCGCGCCGCTTCATTCGCGCGAATCGCGCCGCAGGATGTCAATTCGCGTCTTTGCATTGACTTAACATGTAAATCACTCGCGCTTACCGCTTCATTCGCGTCCGGTGTGAACGCACCATTAGCTGTTCATTCTGTAGTCGTTGTACATCGACACAAAACCATCTATGGTTGACTTTTTAATGTTGTATTTATATTTTAATGTAGTTATCACATTTACCTAATTTGCCAATAAACCAGTTTTATTGATTGCAATAAAGACGAAGCTATTGGGACTGTTTAAAAATGCCTTGTCTGTAATAGACACGCACACACACACATTTTTTCCCAGCACTTCAAATGTTATTTTTAATGTGATGACCACAAACATTATTTGTTCATCCTTCTGAGATTGTCCCCATTGTAAAACCGAACGTTTAAAAATGTAGGTAATTTAACATTTGATAGAAAACACTTATCTAAAAATAAAAAAGACAGTAATTAGCATTTTAACCACCAGATGGCGGCAAAGTAGCATTTATTTGTGCACATATCAGCCATTTCCTCTAAACGTTTTTCACTTCGTTTTTGACTAAATATTAAACATTATAAAATAACTAGGTTTAAAATACATTTTGTCAATGTGAAGTATGGAATACTCACAAAATCTTATGAAAAACAATAACTTTTATTGTGAAATACACAGAAAGCGAGCACCGTGCTCTCCCTTTGTAATCACAGCAGCTGTCACTCAGTGCAGTGCAAGATCAATGATTTCAGCACACTTGTGAAAACACACATTTATTCAATTAATCTAACTAAAGTGCACAATAAATATTTAATTTTTGAAGCTTTTTTTCCACATAAAAGTGTGAAAACTAATGGTCGAATTGAATTTAGCCGAGGAGGAACATTGATCGTCTTTATTTATTTATTTTTTATGCTGTCTTGCGTTTGAATAACTAAATTAATGCTATGCCACACTATTTAAGTGACTATATTCTGATTATAAACTAAGTATTACACTACCGATGCTCAACACACCAGCAAATGACATCTCACCGGAAGTTTTCGAGCTGGCTTATATTAATGCGGAAGTTCTAAGGAACGCTCCGTGCATATAGTCCATTAAAATCATAAAACATTAAAGAAAGTTCCTCTGAATAAAAAACCCATTTTGCATACTGTCATTTCATGCATTTAAAACTACTGTCCATGCTAGGTTGTGTTAGATAATAGCTAATCAAACTTGTTGTATTTAATAGTTGACTCCACAAAAAAATAATAATAAAAAAAGAATTCATGGGACATATGGATTGGGCCACACACAATACAGAACTAGTAAAGTTTACCTCAGCAGCAGCAGCTGGCATTGCTGCCATTGAGCCCATCGACATCATTCCAACATCCTGAATGTTCAGAGTTTTCTGATGGGGACAAAAACACATTTACATCAATGATTTCATTTCTGTTAGAGCTAGGCAATTTACGGCTCCATTCCACTGACATTACAGTGTGATTCGGGATGGTAAACCCTAATCTGGCTTGCTTTTCCAATGCCTACAGTACCCTTACTTGATAGGCGTGGTGTATGCCGGAAAGTAGCGATCGACAGCGCCATTTAATAGACAGAGCCGTAGATCACTGACAAGCCACGCAATATCGCGTTCATTATCAAAGGCGATTCATCTGTGATATTGAATGTGATATTGCGTAGCTTATCAGTGATCTACGGCTCTGTCTATTAAATGGCGCTCCATTTGAAAGCAGGTGATGGCGATTTAGCGGTAATCAGGGAACCGGCTTTAATGACGAAATGCGCGTGACAATCGCATGCGATATATCGCCCAGCCCTACATGTAGGTAAACAAAACACAGTGTAGTGTTTGTCATAACTGAGTCTTGTGTCTTAATTCAAATGATTAAATATTGTTCTTCCTTCATTTAGAGGGAAACATCTTGATAATCTTTAACTAGATTTGTACTCTATCTCATTTCCTGCATTAAACACAGTTACAGTGTGCTGTACCTTTAGTAACTCATTGAGGTCGGACACTTCTATGAGCGTGAGGTTGGCGATGTCACTGACGAGCTGTTGGATTTTGGGTGAGTATTGCTTGGGTGCCCCATCAAGAGGAGGTGTAGCAATGGCATCCGACGGTCTGACAGAGCTGGTCTTGAGTGTCCTCAGGGCACACAGTGCTGTCGTCTGTAGCTTGTGTCTGTGAATGTGTTCATTAACAACAATAATGAGCAGAAACATCAACTATTCTGAATCTCTGTTAGCAATAATCAATGTGTGGCTGTAACACTCCAAATAACGTCTGTCTTTACTAATAATTAATATTTTACCATTCAAAATTTGGGGCAGTAATATTTTCTAAAGAAAGCAAGGATGCATTCAATTGAGCTAAAGTGACAGAAAATGCATAATTTACTATTTCATAGTTCAAAAGAACAGCTATATATTCATCAAAGAATCCTGAACAAAATGTATTGCAGTTTCCACAAAAATATGAAGCAGCACAACGGTTTCCAACATTGATAATAATAATAAATGTTTCTTGAGCATCAAATCATCATATCAGAATGATTTCTGACGGATCATGTGACACTGAAGACTGGAGTAATTATGCTGAAAATTCAGCTTTGATCACATAAAATGTATTCAAATAGAAAACAGCCATTTTAATTAGTAATAATATTACGGTTATGGTTTTTACTGTATTTATGAAACAGCATTATAGACTTCTTTCAGAAACATCAATATTATATAAATTATAATATTGTATATTACATAATATACATTTTTGATTGTATTAAAATGGATACACAATTTCTTTTATGATTCAGTAAACTATAATAAACTAGTGAAAAAGCTGCCATTTTGCATTTTTTTTTTTATTATTATTATTACACAATATATTAGCAGCATAGCAATTGGAGTCAAGAGATGCATGAAGCCTGAGGATCACGTTCTCCGGCATGATTTGTGAGGATCAAGAGCATCTGAGCTTCAATTAAAGAAATTGTTGCATCAAACCCCTCAAGCAAACCCTCGGTTAGAAACTGCTATTATTAAGGGTGCTGCTGGTGTACCCACTGCTGACCTTTATTACAAGAGTTCCCACGGTCAATGTCACACATTTACTCACATTTGATTAGTGACCCAGTAACACAACATATTAAACATTTATTCATTTTACATTTCTAAAACTTCAAAATAGTATCAAGGCTGTAAAAGAAAACACAAACCACACATTTTCATGTCGGCACCCTCGGTTGACCACTGCTAGACATGCATAAGAGGAAATTATATACGCTTATGATTTATGAACAGAAGTCACGTGACCTTCTACAGTGATACACGGTCATTCTTGTTTAGTTATTAGACACAATCAAGTAAGTATTAAATCAATGCATGCATTATACAATTACAGACGTCCCTGACTTCTGCCGTTCAGATGGATCAGATCTGGTGCAGAATAATAAGCATGCAGCTCATCTCATCTCAGCACACCACAGTTATGATCTTAAGAGTGTGTTTTCTTAAGAGTGATGCTTATAGAATGTGTCTGTCCTTGAGAGACGCAGGGAGTTTGATTTCTGGCTCTTACCGGTGTGTGTTGGCCGCGGCCCGCAGCGCGATCCGGACGCAGTGTCTGCTGCAGTACATCATGACCCGAGAGCGCGACTCACCGATTCCGTGAACGTCCGAGCAGCGCCCGCAACACAACTCTCTCTGTGTGTATGTGTGTGACTGACTGACAGTCCTCCTCTAACAGAAGCACATGGCGTCCTCCACCGGTGCTTCCTGACCTACCCACAATGCATCGCGAAGGAGGGGCAAAACTTTATTTAAAATCTTCCTGTCACAAAAGCTGTTTCATAAAGGGATAGTTCAGACAAAAATGAAAATTATGTCATCATTTACTCACCCCCAAGTTGTTTTTCTCCTCTGTTGAACACAAAATTAGATATTATGAAGAACGTCAGTAACCAAACAGTTTCTGGTCCCCACTGACTTCCATTGTATTTCTTTCATACTATGGAAGTCAATGGGGACCAACTTTTACCAATATTCTTCAAAACATCTTTTGAGTTCAACAGAACAAAGAAACTCATACAGGTTTAGAACAACTTAGCGATGAGTAAATCATGACAGAATTTTTAATTTTTGAGTGAACTATGTAGGCTATTTATTTAAACTGAAATACAGAAATAAAAACCTTCATGCATGAATTAACAAAAAGTCTCTAAATTTAGATGCATTACAAAAATTACATAAAAGTTTCTCAAACAAGTCCTAGAAACGCTCTTAATCCCACTGACAGAAATTAATATCTCCTAATATTTAATATATTAACTTTCATTTTTAATGGACCTTGTCAGACTTTATAAGAAGCATTATTCTCTCTAGAGAAGGCATTGCCTAATATTATTTTTTAGTAAAAAAATGCTATAGCATAGAATGCAATGTTTTATATATATATATATATATATATATATATATATATATATATATATATATATATATATATATATATATATATATATATATATATAAATAAAATATAAAGTAATAATTCAGAAATGTTCTGCAGGTATACACTATACTTTCTTAGATGTTTCCTAAAAGATGGTCTGAGACTCAAATCCTTTTTATTATAAACTGCCCTTAAAAGTGGAATTTTTGGTCATTAAATTTGGTTGGATCATTAAAGTAAGTTTAAGAAACAAAAATATTGTATATATGTACATGTGAAGTTCTCTTTAGATGTCAGTTTTTCTTTCAAGGAGCTTGGGCCATCTTGATCCTGGAAATGGCCACTATGTGTGCTTAAACCAAGCAAAATTAAAATAAAAAACTTTAGTTGTTTTAACCCATTTGTGCCCAAATTTTTCTGAATGGTTTCATGAATATAGTCCTGTTAATAGTGTCCTATGTGAACATGTTCTGCATTTATTTTCCCCAGGTTTTTGTTCAGGTTTTGTTTTCTTAAAAAACATGTTTGAATGTGCAAATTTGTTGTATGCACCCCTTAATGTAAAATTTGAAGAATAACATTTATGCATCTAACTCAAATTAGCTGCTTTCAACAGATCAACAGATCAACCAAAGTTGAAGAACATTAGATGTGAACACAAAAAAGTTGCATCTAGCTTATAATCTCTTGAATATGAAAACAAAACAAATAACAAATCTGTTTGTTTTAACCCATTAAACACATTATACCTCATTTCCCCATGATATATGTACTTACAAGTCATTTGCCCACTGGCAACTATAGTTGCCGCTCGTACTTTTGACTAAGTACAAAAAACTATAGATCTTTTTTAAGATTTGTTTTGTTTGGATGATTCTAGAGACCCTCATGATTACATAGACATATATATATATGTCAACAAAAAACATGAAGATTACTTTTCTTTGGGAGGGTTTGCCTTCACTATGCGTCCTGGAAGTAGGGGTTGAAAATTGAAAGCCTCATGTCACAGGAAGGAAGTGAATACCTTTTTTTTGTTCCCGAAATCCTTTATTTGGATGTTTTCTTGCATGTCACTGAGACATAAAACATGGAAAACATCTAGAAAAATACTTACAAAAGAAAAATGACAACCATAAACTGTGGCAACTATAGTTGCCGGTGGGCTAAAATGGGTTAAAATACCTAGTAGTGACACTTGGAAACCATTAGGGTTGGATTAACCAAAGTATTAAAAGGATAGTTTACCCGAAAAAGAAAATGCTGTAATCACATTATTTAATTATTTATGTAGCTCAACAAAAAGGTTAGGTTATTTAAAGGTATAATGTTATTTGCATACTTTGTTTATCTTGAGGCAAAACATTTGCCATTTGGTTGTGCAGAACATAAAGAGGAGGAGCGGACAGAAGCTTCTTACCCAGGTAATCTCCTGACCCATCTGCTGTTCATCAGCGCTCACTGAGCTCTTCACTGGACTCACTGCACCGACTCAACAACAGCGCAGCGTGAGTATCAGCAACGTTTATCATGTGTCGCTGAATTCTGTTCCTAAAATGATTAGCTATGTTATTTGTGTTACCAAAAAATGAAGGACCTTTTAATTAAAAGTGGCCGATGATTTCTAAATTCATGGAAATCAGCCTATGTTTGTGGCATGTCATGTAGTCTGGAGGGGCTGTAGTATGGAATAGATGTCTCGAAAAAGACAGATAACAAATATCAAAGTATGTGCGTAACTTGTTGAAATGCATCAAGGCACTATCAAATGTAGCCTAAGCTTAAAATTTTATGTGTGACATTAAATAATGTGATTACAGTATTGACATAGAGCAAATATATATATGTATTAGAAAAATATAGGCTGTCACATAATGTCCCAATCTTGTTTATATTTCATGGCATAATTCACACCTCTAAAATGTGTAATAATCTAAATACAGACAACAAAAAGTAAGCACACTTCAAGCACTGCCGTAACTGTAATATTTCACTGTAACAGTAGCTGGAATCTTAGCTATACCTATATGATAAATCAATGTTAAATGCTATAATGCTATATTATTATTATTATTATTATTATAGTATTTTTTCATTACTTTAAAGTCTGCATGAAACGAACGTTGCTCTAGTTTTTTCTTGCCTATGGTGACATATATCCGAGAGAAACTGCGGTCCCACTTTATATTAAGTGGCCTTAACTACTATTTACTTACATTTAAATTAATGATTTGATACAATGCACTTATTGTGTACATACATGTTTTTACATTGTACATATATTTGAAAAACACCTGCATGTAATTACATCTGTAATTAATTTCTATAATTGCATTTATATTACACTGTTGACCCTTCCCTTACACCGTGACCTTACCCACCCTTAAACCTACCCATACCCAGGCCCGGATTAAGAACACATTGGGCCCTGGGGCTATAGCAACACTAAGGGCCCCCTTTCATATGATTGCCATGCCACAGTGTCTTGTACCACAAGAATTTTTTTTTTAATTATTATTATTTTTATATTTTTTAAAAATTCCTTTTATCAAATCATTTTATATAAGCACACTAAATATTCCATGCTATTAACATATTTTAAAAAATATTTAACATATAAAATATTTAACATATTTTAAAATTATATTGCATATATTGCTGACACAATAATTCTTTCCTCTGATTAACACAAAATAAACTATTTTGAAGAATGTGGGTAACCAAACCGTTGATGGTCCCCAGTGATTTCCACATTATATATATTTTTTTTCCTACTATGGAAATGAATGGGGACCAGCAACTGTTTGGTTACCCACATTCTTTAAAATATTTTCTTTGTGTTCAACAGAAGAAAGAAACTCATTCAGGTTTAAAACAACTTGAAAGTGAGTATGTGATGACAGGATTTTAATTTTTGGGGTGAACTATCCCTTTAAGCACAAGGGTCCGCATGCTATTAGGATGCTGTCACTTTAAGACCTGCACGCGTCCGATTTTCTCAACTCACTTCAGACATAACCAACTGTGTTTATGTAAACCTTTTGTGTATTTGACAGTATTATAGCGCAATCAGACGCGAAAGATGAAGTCCAGTAGTCAGGTGCTGTTTGACAGGCTTAAGTGTGTGTGCACGCTTCGGGTGTATGGGGTTGGGGTCAGAAAAAGCGCATCTCAGAACAGCACACGAATGACAGGTTTAACTGGCTTTTAAAGCACATGCAAATAAAGAACTTGTGATTGCGAATAAGTGCAGTGTCCCGTGAGCAGGCCCGGATTAAGAACACATTGGGCCCTGGGGCTATAGCAACACTAAGGGCCCCCTTTCATATGATTGCCATGCCACAGTGTCTTGTACCACAAGAATTTTTTTTTTAATTATTATTATTTTTATATTTTTTAAAAATTCCTTTTATCAAATCATTTTATATAAGCACACTAAATATTCCATGCTATTAACATATTTTAAAAAATATTTAACATATAAAATATTTAACATATTTTAAAATTATATTGCATATATTGCTGACACAATAATTCTTTCCTCTGATTAACACAAAATAAACTATTTTGAAGAATGTGGGTAACCAAACCGTTGATGGTCCCCAGTGATTTCCACATTATATATATTTTTTTCCTACTATGGAAATGAATGGGGACCAGCAACTGTTTGGTTACCCACATTCTTTAAAATATTTTCTTTTGTGTTCAACAGAAAGAAACTCATTCAGGTTTAAAACAACTTGAAAGTGAGTATGTGATGACAGGATTTTAATTTTTGGGGTGAACTATCCCTTTAAGCACAAGGGTCCGCATGCTATTAGGATGCTGTCACTTTAAGACCTGCACGCGTCCGATTTTCTCAACTCACTTCAGACATAACCAACTGTGTTTATGTAAACCTTTTGTGTATTTGACAGTATTATAGCGCAATCAGACGCGAAAGATGAAGTCCAGTAGTCAGGTGCTGTTTGACAGGCTTAAGTGTGTGTGCACGCTTCGGGTGTATGGGGTTGGGGTCAGAAAAAGCGCATCTCAGAACAGCACACGAATGACAGGTTTAACTGGCTTTTAAAGCACATGCAAATAAAGAACTTGTGATTGCGAATAAGTGCAGTGTCCCGTGAGTAACTCTACCGCTGTGTTAACGTGTGATGTGAATGTGTCGAGGTCGAGATGTACGGATGCGGCACCAGAACTGCAACTGATAAAATGTACTTCAAAGGCAGAAAGTGGAGACAAGTCACACGACATTGGTGTTCGTCAAAAAAACAGTAGGAAAGTTAATTCGGGATTTTTACACGGGTGATGATGATGAGAGAAAAACACTGACATTCTGAATTCAAACGGCAATAAAATCAACCGACTCGTCCCTGTAAATGTTGAAAACACCTTACGTTTTAATGAGAAACAATTACTATCCGAATAGGGCTTAACTCGTAATAAAAATAATAACTTGATGCAGCTGCTATCTCACCTTTTTCAACGTGTAAAGCACGCAGATCGGCGACGGTGTCGGGTGAAGATAATTGTGAGCTGCCGCTGCACGCGGGGTCTTCCACTGGCTCGGATGTTTTATGTGAACCGAAGCAGTTAGTTTTGTAATTTTTGCTGTAAGATTAGCATCCCTTTTCTCCCTTTCAAGCTTATTTTTCATTTTTTGCGCAACACTATCACTTTTTTTAATCATTTTGAACACCAGCGAGGCTGAACAAGCAATAAAGGCCAATTTTCTAGTCTACATGCGATGCGATAGCATAATGCAAAGAGGCGTTTCCCGGTGTCATGTCGCGAATTGTAAAGTGATTTTGATTGGACAGTGATTTATCAGTCAGGCACATTTTCCAATCATTTTTTCTTGTTATTTATTAGACACAAATCAACCACCTTTGACTTGTCAATCTCATTTCCTCCAGCCAATCACGGGCCCCCTCTACCCGCGGGCCCTGGGGCTTCAGCCCCACCTAGCCCTTATGTTAATCCGGCCCTGCCCATACCACCAAAGCTTTCCCTAACCTTACCCGTATCCCAATTCAGTAGCAGAAAAAGTGTTTTTCAATTCAATATGAACCGAATAAGTACATTGTACTTATTTTTTGATGTAAGTACATAGTAGTTAAGGCCACCTAATATAAAGTGGGACTGAAACTGCTTCTCGAACAAGAAAAAATTTAGGGCAGGACTTGATTTTGCACTTGGGAATTGATTGGATGGTTGTGGTTTGCTATTGGTCGATTTCATGTGAGTGACAGGTTGCCCCGCCTTCGCGCCAGTAAACACATCTTCAGAGAACAGAAAAGATGTCGGTGCAAGAGGGAGGGGAAGTTATTTTGATTAAAGATTATGAGGATGTGAATTTAAAAAATGCATGGGTAACTCATTTATAATAAAAACTATTTTCAAAAAAACAAACAAGAATTGTCCATTGGTTCGTGGTGACTTTAATTTTCGTTCACAAATGAAAATGTCACAATTCCAGCCTCACTGATCAATGGTGCCAACCGTCCATTTGCCCCTGACAGCAACATAGTGTGGCCCAGATCCGGCCCACATCTGGTCTGCGTGTAATCCACATTTACCAGACACTATTTTGCTGTCTGGAGGGCCTTTGAGGTGATTTTGCGAACTGTTTCACACGTGATTGGGTTTTATTTACCACCACAGCCTTGTGGCAATGGCTTTGATCAACCACTAACTGTACATAAAAATACATTTTCAACATTTAGCAAAAGTACAGTAAATATTCTTTCTGTTGCAGACAATGCTGCTCTCGCCGGCGGCCGAGCGGAGTCAGGACAGCTTGCTGTCGGTACTGTGGGAGATACTGGAGGATCAGTCTCATCACGAGCTGTTTGGCCTTGAGTTGGGATCTGGCACAGGGCAGCATGTGGTACACTTCGCTCAAGAAATGCCCTTCGTCACATGGCAGCCGTCAGACATCACGGAGGAATCGCGAAACAGGTATACCGTATACTGTATATATACAGTTACTGTTATTGTAAATGTCATACACTCTTAAAAAGATATTTTCTTTATTGGCATTGATGGTTCAATGAAGAACCTTTAAAGTCCATTAAAGGTTTTAATGAAATTAACCATCAACATCCATTTTGTGGTATGAAAAGATTCCATGGATGTGAACATTCCATCTTTCCATTCCACAAACGGTACTTTATAGATCACTGAAAGGTTCTTTGGGGAACCAAAAATGATTCTTTGTTTGACATCACTATGAAAACCCAGTTCTGGAACCTTTATATTTAAGTGTGTATTATGGAATGATCTGGGTTTGTTTAGTGTAATGTCTCTGCTGCAGTATCAGAGCTTACATTGGGGCCACCAAGGCGAAAACAGTGCTGGAGCCTGTGTATCTGGATGCCAGTGCACCCTGGGAGAAGTGGGCAGGACTGCCACAAAGCTCCTGTGACATTATCATAGCAATCAACCTGCTTCAGTACAGCGCCTTCAGCACTGCAGAGGTATGACACCTACGTATATACACATACTGATCTGCTTTTTATGGAAGCTTGTTTCCGCCACTAAATAAAAAATAATTTTCTCACAATTGTTAGTTTACATCTCGCAATTCTTATTTCTTTTCTCAGAATTGCGAGATATAAACACAATTGCGAGAAATAAAGTCAGAATTGCAAGATATAAACTCACAATTGCGAGTTATAAAGTCCAGTTATGAGGAGAAAAAGACTTTTTCTCAGAATTGCGAGTATATATCTACGGAAGAGGATTAGGGCCAAGCAATAAAAATAAAAACCATCTCGAGATTAAAGTTGTTCAATTTCAAGAAAAAAGTCGAGATAAAATGTTGAGAATAAAGTCATTAAATTACGAGAAAAAACTCGTTAAAATTTCAAGAAAAAAGTCGAAATAAAATGTTGAGAATAAAGTCATTAAATTACGAGAAAAAACTCATTAAATTTCAAGAAAAAAGTCAAGATAAAATGTTGAGAATTAAGTCATTAAATTACGAGAAAAAAGTTGTTAAATTATGAGAATTCGTAATTTGTTCTCGTAATTTAACGACTTTTTTCTCATAATTTAATGACTTTATTCCCAACATTTTATCTCGACCTTTTTTCTCTAAATTTAAAGAGTTTTTTCTCTGAATTTAACGAGTTTATTCTCAACATTTTATCTCGACCTTTTTTCTCGAAATTTAACGAGTTTTTTCTCGAAATTTAACAACTTTAATCTCGAGATGGTTTTATTTTTTTTATTATTGCTTGGCCCTAATCCTCTTCCATATATATCTCACATTTCTGACTATCCTAACTATAACTCACAATCGTTATAAAGTCAGAATTGCGAGAAATAAACAATTCTGAGAAAAAAGTCAGAATTGCGAGATCTGACTATAGCAGAAAAATTGCAATCTTTTCTTCCCTTTTGTAACATATATCTGAGGGAAACGGCTTCTCGAACAAGAAAAAAATTTAGGGCAGGACTTGATTTTGTCCACTGGGAATTGATTGGATAGTTGTGGTTTGCTATTGGTGGATCTCATGTGAGTGACAGGTTGCCCCTCCCTCACACCAGTAAACACATCATCAGAGAAGTCACTGCAAGAGGAACAGGAAGTTATTTTCATTAAAGATTATGAGGCACATGAATTTAAAGAAAAATCTTGTATCCACAGGGTGTGTTTAAAGGATCGGGACAGATACTAAAACAGAACGGCCTTCTAATGACTTATGGAGTGAGTTTGATTAGTTCTACATGTTGTCCAACATGTTTTTGATCAACAATATAACAACATTTATCATAAGAGAAATCTCACTATAAACATCATAACCTCATGGAATGATTGTCTCTCAGCCGTATGCTATCAATGGCACCATCACTCCCATCTGCAATGAACAACTGGACCAGACGTTACGCCAGATGTGGGTTTTCAAACTGAGACTACTTTTTCCTCTTTATTTCAAGATTCAATATTCTGGTATTAATGCATAAATATGAAACCTGTAGACACATGTTTCAGGTGCACTGCTTACAAACCTACTGTCTTACTTGCCCTGTTTTACACAAAATGTCACTAGGAATCCAGAGTGGGGTCTTCCAGACATCGATGTGCTCAGACAGCTGGCCTTCAGTAATGGAATGAGAATGGAACGAATGGTGAGGGACGCTTAATTATGCAATTTTGGAGCCTTAAAGGGGTAAAATTATGCTTTTTAAAGTTTTCCTTTTTTTTAGTGTGTAATTTGTCTGCATGTGTAAGAAACGCAAACTCAAACGCCTCGATGCAAGTCCAGATATTACTTCCGCAAACGTCTACATCATAATGTGGCCTTTGATGCCCAAAGGCACGCACAGAGAAATAAGATGAGGCTTCAGTGAATTGTAATGTTGTGGCATTTTGATATTTGTTCCGATCAATCAAGATCATGATCGATCCCGAAAAGCACCGTTAGCCAATTTTGGTCGCAAGTTCCGTCGTTATCAGCACAGTTCAGTGAGGTGAGTCTGTGTTTCCTGAATCCCTAGTTCCAACGAACATATGCAAACAGCATCGCAAAGTTGTGTGGTTTTAACGACAGCTCACGACCTGCGGTTAAGAAGTATAAATTCCGTCAAATTAATACAGCACATTGTGCCCTTTTTTTTTTTTTTTACAGAATTTTGAGTGTATGTCTTTTATTTTGAATATATACAAATATAATTGACATCTTTTCGTTTGTCAAGAGAATTAAAGCGTCATTTTTTAAGAGTACGTAAGAACGAGCCTATGATTCAATCTGGAAAAAAGCAAAATAACTGAGAAAAATGAAAATTAGTCCTTGTTGTACGGGAAACGCACCCCCGATTGAACATCTGCATTTTCAGAATCTGAAAAGCTGACGACATTATTAACCATTCGAGTTTACAACTGCTTTCGAAGACTTGGAAGTTGAAGCTCACGATTATGGTAAGGGTGTTACATTTCCGATACACGCTTCAGGTTTTCGGCCAATCACAAACACAGTCATCTGGCCAATCAGAGCACTCTGGGCTTTACCAGAGGAGGGGCTTTGGAGAAATCCGAGTGTTTCAGACAGACTGTCAGTCGAGGTTCTGCAATAATGTACAGTTCGTTAAAATGTTGTTTTAATGATGCCTATTTTTTTTTTACCTTACGACAATTAAAGGATTTTCACTTTAAAATGAAAATTACCCCAAGCTTTACTCAAGCCGTCCTAGGTGTATCTTTCTGATAAACAAAATCAGAGTTATATTAATACATATGTTGACACATCCAAGCTTTATAATGGCATTGCACGGAAACCACCTGTTTGAAACTCAAA
This sequence comes from Chanodichthys erythropterus, assembly GCF_024489055.1. Lineage (NCBI taxonomy): Eukaryota > Metazoa > Chordata > Actinopteri > Cypriniformes > Xenocyprididae > Chanodichthys > Chanodichthys erythropterus. The sequence continues at coordinate 22,575,633 of NC_090223.1, read as the reverse complement.
AAAGTGCATCCATCATCATAAACGTACAATGCCTTCCATATTCAACTTACGAAAAAAGCGACTGATGTCACGTCAGTTGCGCTTTTTTCGTAAGTTGAATATGGAAGGCGATCTGGCGGATGCTAGATATTTTACTTCATAAAACGGTTAGTTCCTGTCCTTTATTCTGATTGGTCAATAGCTGTTTTATTCACAATAAAACATGGCTATGACCACTTCACTCAACAGTTCTGTGTATCACTACACAACACCCTTAGCAACCACTCTTGAAGCTTACTATATTATGTAGAAGAGTATTGTGAGAAAGAGATTGAGTGAGCGAGTTTAGTAACTGCATTCAGATTTAGCATTTTCCTTCAGGTCAGTCCTATGTTCATAATAAAAAATCTGTTTAAATGTCCGATGTATTATCTTGTCCTTTTAATAGTTAAGGGGTTTTCCCGTGACTGACAGCGCTAGTCAAAGCTTTTCTCAGTTGTGTCTTGTTCTGTGTTCACAACAATTCGGTCTTTTCAATGTAAAAGTCTTCGCTACTGACTGACACACTCATAAAGACAGTCTTTGCTGCCATCTAATGGCATAATAATGTAACTTCTGTTGCTGTTCACGGTCAGGGACTACTTTTTCCGGCGGAAGGAAGGCTTTTAGAAAAAGTTTACTTCATGAAAGTTGCAATGATACATATTTCTGGATTTAATATTTGTATTGTGTGGTAACCATTTTATAAAAGCAATAAGGTACGAAAGGCTAGTGCTGTATCGTGAATAAGTCACGGCTGAAGGGGCTCCACGTCATGCCTAACAACGCCCTTCAACCGTGACTTATTCACGATACACACTAGCCTAGAATACCTAATTGCTTACTTATAACTTGTTAAATGTGGATATATTTTTTACACAAATGCATAGCTTCACTTTAGAAGGACATTATTAACCTCCTGGAGCCGCGTGGAGCACGTTCATGATGAATGGATGTGGATGAAGTCATTTTCTTCATGCTCATTGGTCCTGTTCACTGCCATTATAAAGCTTGGATTTGTCAGGATATTTATACATATAACTCAGATTGTGTTCATCAGAAAGAAGAAAGTCATACAGCTAGGATGGCTTGAGGGGTGAATAAAGCTTGGGGTAATTTTCATTTGAAAGTGAAATTTTTTTGTAATTCTCATTCTCAGTGACGATTATTCATATCACAATACTAAAAAAAAAAAATGATAGATAGATATATATATATATATATATTTTTTTTTTGTGTGTGTGTGTGTGTGTTTGTAATGGGATTTAGGGGGTGGAGGCTTTTAATTGGTAAATTATCATGAAAATAACCTCACAACACACTAAATCTTGATCTTGGTCATAAATACAGGCTTCATTTTCTTTAAGCCAAAAATAATTTCTCATGATGATATTAGAAAGATGAGCAGGACGTTCTTGACAGTTTTCAGGAGATTCAATTATTCCTTTTGACCAAAAGTTTCAAAACCTGTTATTGATATTCTGTTATTTACTTCATTAATCAACAGATTGAGATGCCTGAAAGCAACAAATGCCTTGTCTTCAGAAGACTGTAGGGAATCCGTTCATTCAGAGCACATGGATCCAGTTTTCAGGATAAAGCAGCAACAATGCTTCACTTTCTATCATTCACTCATTTCCACATTGTCTGTACAGCAAACAACACAGATTGAACAGATTTACATTGTTTTATTGTGCACATACTTTCAGAGACAAGAAAAGAAACATTTCCACTAATGTATGACCAATAAAAGAACAAGATATTTATTAAATATGATTTTAAAATTGCTTCTTTTTAAGATGAGGCGGATCAGTATGGAACAAAGATGAATATTAATGGAGTTACAGACATCACCGGTTTTTTTGAGCATGTAACAAACATGCAGCGTTCTTGTCATTCAAAAGCTGTCCATCTCCATTCAAAACCACCCACAGCCACCGTTAAAAATAGACTTCCTTTGTCTGCCATTGATTTGATGTTCAATTTTACACTGCAATTAATTAGTGATGAAACTGCAGCTTTGAAATTGATTGATTCATCTGGTTCTGAACCCCTGGCTATGCCATTCTGTGAAGATCCACATAGAGCAAAGACAAACGCACATGACGTCTGGCAAACTTACATGCAGTACTTGGAAACACCAGCCCATTTGAATAGATTGGTGATATGCAAATGGCAGTAAAGTTTACATCTCATTGGCTGTTAATTACACGACAGAAGCCAATGTGTGCACCATCTACCGCATAAGTCATTAGCAAGGATTCCACAAAACTGATCCTAAACGCAGAGCTTCTCACATATTTCTAGAATTGCAGAGGATGGTTTTGTCACATGGAAACCAGCACTGGAATGTCACATGATCTTTTTAGAGCAGATCTGTGCTGAAAAATGGTGTGTGATGCCTCAGTGACCTCTGCTAAAGCCAGTAAGCCTCCTAACTGAAGAAAAAAATGGCTGTTACATATTCACTCATGCAAACACATTTTAACAAAATGAGACAAAAGATGGTTATAAAGTATTGTCTTTTTAAATCATACTGTGTTTGTTTCTCTATAGTACGAACGCACAAGCTCGGTTTTAATAAGGAAAAACTAAATTTGAAAAAATCTAGAGAGGAAAGTTAGCAGTAGGGTGAATCTCACAAAAATGTCCAGGTCACAATGTTATGGAAGCTCATTTCTGCCACATGAGAAAAAATTCACGCTTTGGTAAATCATAATTATGACATTAATAATTATGAGATAAAAAGTTTAAATTATTTAAAAAGTCAAATTGTGTCAATTATTACAATTTCAACAACTCAAATATGAATGTCATAGTATCGACTTTTTATTATGTAAAAAAGTCAAATTAAATTTGTCAATTATAACAATTTCAACTTTTTAACTCATTTATAAATGTCATCAACTTTTGAGATATATTGAGAAATTACGAGATACTAAGTAATAATTATATTTTTTCAATTATAAATTTAACAATTTCAGCTTTTTAACTCAATTATGACTGTCATAATATTGATTGAGATACATTCAAATTATATAAAGTCAAATTAAATTTGTCAATTATAACAGTTTCAAGTTTTTAAACTCAATGACTGTCATATCAACTTCTGAGATATTGATAAATTATGAGATACTAACCCATAACTATGAGATAAACAGTCAAAATTATGATGTAAAGTCATAGTTACGATACTTAGTATCTCATAATTTTCACATGTCAATTTCAACTTATGTCATAAATGTTCATTATAATCTCACAATTATAACTTAGTATCTCATAATTCAGATTTTCATGTCACAATTATGATTTTCCAAAGCATGACTATCTTATGTGGTGGATATAGGCTTCCATGGGCTTTACCATTAAGATTTTTTTGCATTATTTTCATGACAATTAAGCACATTTCCCCCAAAATTCATATCAATGTGTCAAGAGGAGTTTGTGTTGTTTTTGAGTTTTTTTCCCCCCATAATTGTCAATATTGAGTCTCATTTCCGTTACAGTTGTTTTAAAAACTGAAATCAGTATAAAGGCAGTACAACAAATATTACCATCATGTATAACTACTTCACAGAAATAATACACCAATTTTGTGCATGACAATAATGAGAATGGGGTGAGAAGACTAGTTTAATTGCCATAACTAATGTCACAAAAGATCTAAAAAAGTGTTTCTTTTATTTTGAGGGTAAAATATGATCCAGACATTGAGTTTTGTGAGATTCATCTAGTTGAGAGACAAAAGGTTCCCCACCAGCTCCATCTGTAGCCTCTCCTCCTCCATTTAAAGAGACAGGGAAGGGAGGGGGACTCAGACAGCCAGATGCTTTTACTATATTTGTACACCTTCAATACTTGTGGAACATTGTGAAGCGAGAGCAGGTATTTGAGAGGAGGTAATGAACCCAGAACCGGCAGGGTGTGGGAGGGAGGGTTGAATGTAGTGTGCTGGACCTGGTGGGTAAAGACATATGATGAGCTATCAGTCAAATGAAATGAGCTGAGCCTCTGCACTGCCCGGAGGAGCCTGCGGGGGCTGCTGTTGTGATTGCTGCTGCGGACCACCAGGGGGAGCCATCTGTTCAAAAACATGAACAAACAACATGATTTAGATTAATAGTGCATTAGTGCCCACACTTTTCAGCACCCTTGCTTCTGGAAGTATTTTTTCCATAAAGTTTTCCCATAAGGATTTTAAAAAGTCATCATTAAAGTGTTGCTATATATGCCATGAATCAAATACTCATAATAATACTCAGTACCAACTGAACATCAAAGTGTGCCAAAAAATATCCCCCACACCACTACACTGCCAGCAGAAGCCTGAACAGTTGATATAAGGCAGGATGGATCCATGCTTTCATGTTGTTTATGCTAACTTCTGAACCTACTATCTGAATATAGCAGCAGAAATTGAGACTCATCAGACCAGGCAACTTTTTTCCAATCTTCCATTTTGGTGAGCCCATGTGAATTGTAGCCTCTGTTTCCTGTTTTTCGCTTACAGGAGTGGCACCCAGTGTGTTCATCTGCTACTGTAGCCTATCTGCTTCAAGGTTTGATGTTGTGCTTTCAGAGATGCTCTTCTGCAGACCTCATTTGTAACGATTAGTTATTTGAGATACTGTTGCCTTTCTATCAGCTTGAACCAGTCTGGCCTCTGACATTAACAAGACATTTTTGTCCGCAGAACTATCGCTCACTGGATATGTTCTCTTTTTTGGACCATTCTCTGTAAACCCTAGAGATGGTTGTGCGTGAAAATCCCAGTAGATAAGCAATTTCCAAAATACTCAGACTAGCCCATCTGGCACCAACAACAACGTCACTAAAATCACAATTCTTCCTCATTCTGTGGAAGTTTGAAATTTAGCAGATTGTCTTGACCATGCCTAAATGAGTTGCTGCCATCTGATTGGCTGATTAGATGAAGAGATTGAACAGGTGTATCTAATAAAGTGGCCGGTGAGTGTACCGCTTTTTACTTTTTGTAAATGTGACCATAAGGTATAATATGTCTAAGATACATTAAAATATATACGCTGTCAAAATGGTATTAAATTATAATGCGAGTATGCTATTCCACACAATGAAATGTTTATTCATAAATCTGCTGACCTGCTGGTACATAGGCTGCTGACCAGGCATGTAGGGCTGCTGGGGAGGCATGTTGGGGTCTTGTCCTGGAAGAGCGCTCATCATATTCTGCAACAGAATGTAACATCCCATATGGTTTTTATGAAGTAGTGAAGGAAATCAGATCTGAGACATACAGGTTTAATGCAAGCCACGATTGTGCTCTGATACAGTAAAACATACCTGCATGTTGTACGGCTGGTAGCCCATGTAGGCAATACCATTGGTGGGGGCAGCCTGCGACATAGGGGGCAAACTCTGAGCTTGGGACACCACATTCTACAGAAACAACATGAAAAAATTCATGTCCAACTTTCATATGCATTGTAAACTATATGAAGTAGACTTGAACTTCCTGAAGGAAATAACAGTACTTGTTTGGACTGGGTATTGACACAAATTTCATGATTCGGTTTTGATTGAGCTTGCAATTAGATTCAATTCTGATCTTGTTTCATTTCTATTTGATATTAATTTGGAAATATATCAGGTACAGTACTTGTCAATTTTTTTTAAGAAAAAAAAAAAAAAACTCTAATGCTGTAATCTATACAGGAACCCTGTCAGTTGGTACATTACTATACTACTAAAAGGTTAAAATTAAACTGATTTGTATACATTAATTGTAATTTAAATATTTGTAGTTTTTATACTGATAAACATTTGATGATAATTATGTTTATACAATTTATTTTTGAAACAATTTTTTGTGATGGCTGTCAAAAAATGGTTTTCATGACAGATTTATTCAAAAATACATTAAATATTGAAGCGCAGGTTTAGTAAAATATATATATATATATATATATATATATATATATATATATATATATATATATATATATATATGTATTATAGTGTATAAATTTGGCGAAACGCACCTCTAGAGTTATTTATTTTCCTACCTAATGAGTTATGCAAATTAAATGGCTTTTCTAAGGTAAATGTAACAAACCATTTTATTTAAGCCTTTCCATGATTGAAACACTGACTGAACGATTACATATAAATGTATGTTTCAACATACCTTCTAACGTTCATTCATGTTTATTTTGTGCTAGAACTAGTAGTAAACAGCATTTATTGTTTCAATCACGTAATAAAATTGACATTTGAAATCTTTCTCAGAAATCACAAAAAGCACATAGATTCTTGTGATTATTGGATGGGAGGCATGATACAAATAATGTTTAGTGAAATTTTGTTCACACATTAACTGAAAGCAGCATAGACTAAAAGACTGATTTGTAGGATTTAAGAATCGAATCGGCTCAAAATGAGAACTGATTAAAATCGAGAAAATCGCAATTTTCAAACCAGACCAAATACTTGTAAAGCAGTAAAAGAATATGATTGTTTTCAGTGAATGCAAAGATGTAAATGTTAGTCTTTGATTCTGAAAGGGATCTCCTGACCTGGTATCCCTGTGTGGGTGTGGGCTGGTAGTTAGTGTAGGCAGGGGTGGTTGTGGGAGGGGCTTGTCCAGGGGCAGCTGGCTGCCCACTGGTGCCTGCAGGCTGATACATGTAAGCGTTCACCATGTTGGGATCTAAAAAAGAGTGGTTAGAGAATCTATTAAAAAAAATTGTACCACATTACAAGCGTATCTGGTTTAATCATAAAAAAAAAAAAAAAAAAAAAAAAAAAGGTAGAGGTAGAGGATGTCTTGGTGACCTGTAGCTGACACAGGCATGGCCTGGTACGGGCCACCAGCAGTGGGCTGTCCGGCCTGGTTCATGTAGACTCCATGCATAGGCGAACCCTCCACTGAACCAGCAGGACTGAATGTGCCTGGATAACTGGGAGGGCCAGTGGGGGGATACACCACCCCTCCGGCCACATTAGGAGGCAAAGACTGCATCTGCAAACAGAACATCACAGACAAGGCTGCAAAAACGAATTGATAAAAAGTAACTCAAATACAATTCTCAGCAAGAGCAAACTAAGATATCTACAAAGATATACAAATTAGGGGTGGGCGACATGACCAACATCTTATATCATGATATGAGTAATTTTATATCACAATAAAGATATTTATCACAATATAGTTATTTTTGCTTTAAATGAGGTTACGATATCAAAATTTTTCATACTGAAATGAGTTGTCTTTCGCTGCTAATTGACCCTTACTGTTGCTTTGTCTGACAAGCCATGGCGCTGTTACGCCACACGCAGTGAAAAATACATCGTGGAGCAAAGAGGACACTGACAACACGTTGGCAGACAAGACAAAGCAGGTCACTTATGATATTAAACAAAGCCCCAGCTTTTAAGTTGTGTAATTTGTTAAAAAATGTGAACAGTAAAAACAAAGGTTTGTGGCTCTTTAATGTGTCGTGACAGATCGCTGTACCGCCTCAGCTCAAGCGGCTCGTGAACCGATCATCTCTTCGTACTAGTTAATTTATAACATCAGATAAACATGACTGAACATGAAAAGGAATGTTGTTTCAAACGCGGAAAGAGGCAGCTTTATAAAACCTTATTATTAATAGTTGTATCAATATTTCCATTATTATTATTATTATTATTATTGCTATTATAATTACTACTATTATCATTACTATCAATGGCTATATCAATATTATTATTATTATTATTGCTATTACTACTGCTACTATTATCTTATTTGTCCTCTTCCTGATCCTTTAACCTCCCCCCTCATTCCGGATGAAATGAGTATATTCGTTAATATGTTTATCATTACTACTACTGCTAATACTATTATTACTATTTGTCATTTCTTATTAATTGGATTTATCATTATTTTTGTTATTACTGTTGCTATTATTATTATTATTATCATTATTATTATTATTATTATTAATATTGCTATTACTATTGCTTTTGTCATCTTTCTCATCCCTCATTTATCAGCTTTTTTTTTTTTTTTTTTTTTTTTTTGTGATACTATTACCCTCTTCATCATTATTATTGTCACTAAAATTCTTATTATTTATTATTATTATTGTTATTACTACTACTATTAACTTTATTGGTCCTCTTCCTGATCCTTTAACCTCCCCCCTCATTCCGGATGAAGTGAGTATATTTGTTAATAAGTTTATCATTACTACTACTGCTAATACTATTATTACTATTTGTCATTTCTTATTAATTGGATTTATCATTATTATTATTTTATTATTATTATTAATATTGCTATTACTGTTACTTTTGTCATCTTTCTCATCCCTCATTTATCGTTTTTTTTTTTTTTTTCTGTTTTTTTTCTCCTCTTGTGTGATACTATTACCCTCTTCATCATTATTATTGTCATATATATTCATATATATTTCCACTACCACACCCAGTTACACTTACATTCACACACACAAACACACCCAAATTGTACTGTTATGTATGTTTTGTTGGTCTTTGTATTTGTTTTCTGCATTTAATTTGTTTTCTGTAATTATTGTAATTGTCTGTTTTGCATAATAAAAAAAAAAAAAAAAAAACGCGGAAAGATGTAAATACACACCATTTTTCAAGTTTAACTCCACCAAGGTTAATCTTTTAACTCTTGACTGCTTTGTCAGACAAAATGTCGGATTTGGCGTTATGATTGGTTAGATCGCTTGTCAATCAAACTCCCAGCTTTAAAACCACAATGCTTAAAAACGGATCCAAATGATAAGCTTTCGTGACTGCGCAGCACAGCAATGTCAAGTGAGTGTAACCGCGATAGTCCAAAATCTCTAACGGTCCTACCGGTAAATCATGTATAAATGTCCACCCCTAATACAAATTATACAGAATTTGTTAAGAATATTATAATATCATTTATAATGACTGATTATATCTTCTGCACACTATAGCAGACTGACTGTGTCAAAAGTGTAGATGTAGCAGTGCGCACCTGTGTGTAAGGCAGAGAGAAGGCAGGCATCTGTGCTCTCATCTGAATAGTGTGTTTCTGCTGCTCCAGGCGCATCTGTCTCTCCTTCTCCTGCTCCTGCAGGCGCTGAATCGCCAGCTGCCTTTGCATCTCCAGATACTCCTGCAATATGCAATCACTGTCAGTTTTCCCTCATCATGCGATTCAGCGGTAAAAAGAAAAGCAACCTGCCTGTTTCTTCTGCCTCATGATCTCCAGTTTCTGGGCGAGTTGGATTTGTCTCTGTCTCTCTGCCTCCTCAGCAGCCCGTCGCAGCTTCTCGCGGTGCTCCTCTCTCAGGGCGTTCAGTGCCGCCCGCGCATCACGTACCTGCGCCAGTTTGTCCTGAAGACCCTCATAGTACACTGTCAGAGAGAGAAGACAACACTCAGCATCTCAAGACCTTATAATTCACTGAGAGGTGTTAGGCACTATACTTTAAAATCACCTAACCACAAGCTACAATACACTAGTAAAAGCTAATTTTGAAAACGTTATCTACACTGATAGTTACCAACAAAAAGGTCAGTTAAACAGCTTGGGGCCTTTCTCATTAAAATGAAAAGCTATCTTGCGATATCAGCATAATGGAGTTGAGTTTGTGGCAAAAACTTTTACTTGGATTATATTGTTTTGTCTTTTACTGCATATGATAATTCATTCTCAGAAAGTAGAACTGAAGTGACACTTTAATTTACATGCGTGGAGGTAATGAGTTTCTTCTCGCATCTGAGTTTACAGTAAATACCGTTACACACAAACTCAGTCTTTGCATGTGTCGTTTGTTTGGGTTTCCAATAACATGCTTGTGGAAACACACGAAGTCTGACATGCTTTGTGTCTCATCTCATGAGCTAAGTCTATCGTCACACCTCTAGAGATTATGATTTTGCCATAATACAGCAGCCCTACTACCTATCATGCAAGAAAGCCTCCTACCCTCCTACCAACATACCTATCTACAAACCAAGCAACTAAACTAACAAATAACCAGTCTACCAACCAACAAATCTACCTACCTACCTACCTACTAACTAAACCTACCTAACAAATAACCAGTCTACCAACCAACAAATCTACCTACCTACCAACTAAACTACCAACTGACCAGTCTACCAACCAGCCAAACTACCTACCTACCTACCAACTGACCTACAAAATAAACAACCTACCTAACAACTAACCAGTCTACCAACCAACAACCCTACCTACCAACCAACAAACTAAACTACCTACCTAACTACTAACCAGTCTACCAACCAGCCAAACTACTTACCAACCAACCAACCAACCAACCAACATACCTACCTACAAACCTACCAAGCAAGCAACTAAACTGCCAACTAACCAGTCTACCAACCAACCAAACTACATGTCAACTACTAAAACCTACCAAGCAAGCAACTAAACTACCCTCCTACCTACCAACAACTCCATCCTACCTACATAACTACCTACCTACCAACCTCTCTGAATATTGTTTTTTTTTTTTTTTTTTTTTTACTAAATGATTGTCCCATTTTGCACAATTAAAATTGAATTTAGAAGAATTTAACAGTTAAAATCAAATGTTTCACTAATTGATGTTAAGGTGGTTTTCTGAACACACAGAAAAGACCTCACTAACTGATAATGAAACCATATGTATATTATTTTCCTTCTCAATAATTAATGGTTTTATTGAATAGTAAATGCGGCTTTGCACCTATATTTAGCGCTGTTCGTGCACGTTGATATCAGATGGAAATGGGCCTGAAACACATGCACACATGACTCACTTCTCTTTTCATCCAGCTGGTTGAGTATTTCCAGCAGCTGTGGGTGCATGTTGTTGATGGACTGGAAGAGGGAGAGCACAGAGCTGTCGTTGGTGATGCTACGGCCACGCATGTGGTTGCTCTTCATGCGGTTAAGGAAAGTGGTGACGGCATTCTGCAATGCCTTCAGGAACTGCTCATGGTTCTCCTCGGATTCTCCATTCTGATACTGCTGCTGAAGAAACAGACGCAAGACATTCAGTGAAGGACATGATTAATATTAAAACAAAATGACTATCTATTTTAGTGCTCCAAGTACCTCCACTATGTTGATGGGTTGGACTGGAGTGTGGCTTTCCACTGGTTGGCTGATTGGCACAGGCTCAGCCAGTGAAACGGGAGCCGGAGCAGAGGGGGTGGGACTCTTGCGAACCTCTTCCTGTTTCTTTTCCCAGTAAGTTCTGTTCAGGTAACGGGCCAGCTGAACACCATCAAGATATTATTTAAATACACAGTGGGTTTTTCACAACTTTTTTAAAAGAAAAATACTTTTATTCAGCAGGGGTGCATTTAATTGATCAACAATGACAGTAAAATCATTTATAATGTTTAAAAATACTGTTTTCAACACTGATAAGAAATTATATTTATTTATAAGTTTTACGGCATGTTAGCATCATGGCTATTTACACGGCAAACAAAAAGGTCAGGATCATCCATAAAATTTACATTATTATATAAAACATTTCAACTTAACATAAGATAGAAAATCTAAAATACATTCAGGTGATACATTTTTAAAATATTCCAAGCAAGCATGTTTCTGAATAAAAGCGTTTGATAAGAAATGATAAGAATGATTTCTGAAGGATCACTGACGACTGGAGTAATGATGCTGAAAATTCAGCTTTACATTACAGGAATAAATTGGAATAAATTTTAAAATATATGAAAATAGAAAACACTATTTTAAATTGCAGTATTTCCCAAAATTACTGTATTACTGTACTTTTCAAAATATATTTTTATAATCTTACAAAGCCCAAACTTTTGAACGGTAGTTTGAATAACTCAATCCTATTACAGCATATTTATTACTTTACTAATACACATTCATAGTATTAATGTGAGGGTAAATAAATGAGGATTTTCAACTATTCATTTCTCGTGTCCTCACATCGTTCGTTGTATTCCTCAATTGTAAGTCATTTTGGATAAAAGCATCTGCTAAATGAATAAATGTAACTATTCCTTTAAAATGATTGTTTTTACCTCTGGATCCACGTCTTCAGCTGATGGAGCCGATGAGTTCTGAAATGTAAAAACAGGAACAATTTACCCACTAAAGATAAATGTTATCTAGTTCAATTCATTACTTAAATGAAAGTCTCTTACCACAGGTGAGGAGTAGAGATTGCTGACAGGAGGGGCAGAGGAAGTCACAGGGGTGGGATCTGCTTTAGGGTACGCAGAGTAAGGGTTCTTCTGTCTCTGTAAACAAACACACACAAACACAATCATCATGTGACCCTTCATTTATGTTGAGAGCAGCATTCACTTGTAGACATCTCACCATCCTTTCCTTCTCCTCCGCTTCACTCTGAGACAGTGCGATGGCCAGCTGCAGCTCCTCTTCCTCCTGCAGCGCAGCTTCGTCTCTTTTTGGCGGCATCTGAGGAGCAGAGCAGCCAGAGATGGTCAGGACGAAACAACAGGCATGGGGGGAAAGGGAGCTGGACACATTTTCATTCAAATTTGCTTGAATTTAAATATTAGCAATGCACAAATATAGAAATTTTTTAATAACAATATTAGCCAGTATATAATCCTATACTATTTGGTCTACCTAAATAAATAAATAAAAAGAGAATATTAAAAAAAGATTTTACAGATTTGGAATGAATAATAATTAGTGATTAATAAGGGGTCAAATCACTGCCTTCCACCGATTCACACAAGTTTAAAAAAAAAAAAACACCAACACTGATATACTGTACATCTATATTAAAGGTGAAGAGTATAATTTCTACACTATTAATGGCACCAAACGAAACTGCAATCTGTCTGTTTGCCTGACATAACATACTCTCTACCTTTGGTATGAATCTGGTTAAATGGTGTGAATATACACTACAATTAAAAGCTTTTAGTCAATAAGTTTTTATAATAATAACTTTTATTCAGCAAAGATGCATTAAATTGATCAAAAGTGACAGTAAAGATCTAATACACTTCAAGTGACATCGGAGAACTGGTGTGACGTAATTTTGAACAAAATCAGGCTAAATGGAAGTTCATTTTGTGTTCGTTTCGAGAGTCGGAAACAAGTTTCCAAAGCATAAGAGAGTTCTTTCAAAATCATAAAAAAAAAAAAATCTTACTGACCCCCAAACTTTTGAACAGTAGTGTAATTATAATAGCAAATAAATTAACTATTCCAAAAACAGCCAGTCATAATAATTTAGCACTTCTGTTTGGTCAAACTAGTGGTGCAGAAATGACACAATTCACCTTTAAATATTGCGTTTATTACTGATTGGAGTTGGATTGACAGTAAGCACACAAACTAGACAGTAATACGTGCTCTCACTCATGAGCCTCAAAATTGCTTTGCATTTGAGTTCCAAATAAACAGGTGATGATGATTAAACTCTTGTTTTACTGTCCGTGTCAATAAATTTTGGTGGTATGCTTCATAATTGTGATGCCCATGAGTGTGAGCCCTCTATGAAATGTAACTACTTACTGCTTCGGTGGGCACTACCTGAGACTGCTGGGACAGAGGGCTGGTCAGGTACTCAGGGGGAAGCTCGGACTGCCCAGCGCTGGCGGCCTTCCCTTCAGCTTTTCTAGCAGGGGGAGAGAGGGAGGGGTTGCTGGTGAAGAGGAGGGTTTAGGAGACACAATCAACCTGGTAAATTTCTGGAAGTCAGCAGGCTTATGAACATGAGGAACAACTCAACAGATATTATTACACAGATAGAAATTATCATGGGTGGGGGGGCATTCAAAACATTCAAAGTCAAACTAATAACCCTCCCCAGCCCAAACATGATACTGGACTCACACATGATTTCAAAATTCTTACAAAAAGATTCTTAATTTTGTGGTACACAGAAGAAAGTCGAATTTGAACAAAGTATGGATTTGGGTGAATAACTAATCAGAGATTTCATTTTTGTTTGAACAATTATAAGACATCATGTCAGCTCTATTTCAAAAAACAAAATGAACAGCACAGTAGCTGTGTTTCTATCCACCCATTTTTATAAAAATTTTGGGATAACGTATTTAAAAAAAAAACATGGAAGGAATGGAAACATCAAGATGTGAGTAAATTCTAAAAATGCGTGGATTTTTGTTTTTATACGATACGAAGACGTGAGCATAAACTATGACGGAAACATGTTTACCAAATAAATACATCAATGTGCTACAACAAACTCAAGTGACTCTGCCTCAGAGGATGTGACTGGATAACTGGATTGTGTTGTCAAAAGTAAGTCAGTACTAAAAGTTTAAAAATGTGATGATACTGGCATTTCCCTCTAGCATTTTGACTAACTTAAAGGTGCTACAGAGGATGTTTTGTTTTATACATTTTTGCAATATTACTTGAAACTGTCTTTACTAACTGATAAAAGACTATTTATTAGGTGCACTGAAAGTAATAATATTAATATACATCATCTGTGCACGAGGTAGGGCCTTAAAAACATCAGCCAATCGTTTACGCGATCATCGCGTAAACGATTGGCCCTCTGGCTTGTCAATCACTGCCATGACGTTCCTTGTGAGAGACGAGCGCGGCTGCGCGCTCCAGTAACTTTCCACACTCCACAGGCGCCGCATGCAATGTTTTTGTCAGGAGACAGGAGTAACATCTGCAGATTATGAGTTACCTGCGGTGAGACCGACATAATGAATCCAAAAAACACGACACAGCGAATGCCGGTGGTAAACAAACACTCGTGTTCCAATACTCGTGCACGAGTTTTGGGAGGCGTTCCCTCAAAATGAGCTGTGAAGGAGGGGGGTTGTTCTTACGCATCTGTGCTCATTTCAAAAACTCACTAACAGTTAGTTGTCGAAAACATCCTCTGTAGCACCTTTAAACACCTCTGATTGGTTCACGCACTCAACAGATATGTCTGTGATTGGCTACAATGATCAACACTTCAAAAACATGTTGTAAACATGTTGTTTGGTCGTTCTGAAATGTCTGAGCTAAAGTCTGTCATTAATGATTTGGTTTAATTCCCTTCCAGAAGCATCTCACAATATTGGCATCTGAACATAATATAACATGACAGCGTTTACAGAATTTCGACTGCACTCTCAGAGACACAAGTCATTTATAATGAAGGATAAAAGAGCCACAGTGTCTTCCCTGATTGCAGCAAATTCCATTTTTATTACTGATATTTTGCGCCAAATCATATCAAGCGACGACTTTGCTCTCTTGAACACATGGGATGGAAATGCTGCTTTATTCACAAATGTTTAATGTGATATTCCAATTCTGTGCAAAAAAGTAAATGGATAGATGGATGGATGGAAACATAGCTAGTTATAGATATCCGTTTTCACATATACTCACTTGTTGAGCAGCTCAAAGCAGGGCTCACACACTCGCACCTCCTTCTCAATGCCAAACTTGGGAATGGTAGAGTACTTCGAAGAGCACTTCCCACAGAAAATCTGCCCACATGCCCTGCAGTGGTGCTGAATAAAGAGCCACCAGACATCATGCATCATAAGATCAGCTTATATAGGACAGTGCTTCTCAAAGCTATTCTGGGGATCACTGCACATTTTGGATGTCACCTTCATCAGACACACCCAACTCTAAGCTGTGTTCGAAATCACCCCCTATACCCTCAGTCACTATTCCCTACATTAATATAATACTGATATAGTCCACTTGAGGGAGTGAAGAAAACAGATTTATCATTTGAAACTTGGCAAACTTGCAGCTTTAGCAGTAAAGAAAAGTTTATCTTAAATTTATACACTAGCATGTATAAACCATAATTAAACTATTTAATAACCAATTAAAAAGGAATGTAAACCTGTGTGATATTACGCTGTACCCACATTGGACCAGCGGTTTGGAAAACGGTTTCAGACACCACTACAAATGGCTGTTGCCTCAAATACTGCCCTATTTAAGGGTATAGGGGGTGATTTCGAACACAGCCAAAGTTGCAGTCTCTACTAATGATCTGATGAGTTGAATCAGGTGTGTTAGATGAGGGAGACATACAAAAGGTGCAGCAGTTGGGGGTCACCAGGACATATTTGAAAAAAAACTGATACAGGCTACTTCATAAACATTAAATAACTCAGTATGGTAGATTATCAAAGCAGTGGTATGTACCTTTCGGGTCATAACACCAAACTGAACCCTACATCTGTGACACTCCTCTGCATCCACCCAATCAGGGGCCTGGAAAAAACATGATAAACTGATGACAAACCAAAAACCAGAGAGTGTGCAGAATTTATTTGTTTTACTCAAGAGTTATTCTCACCCTCTCCGCCGCAAACATGGCATCACTCTCCTTGAATTCTGGGAAGACATGACCTGAACAAGTAGAAGCGATTGTTTCTTTTCTTTAAAACGTTTCACAGTAATAATTAGGAAACTACAGGTGTTGAGATGCCACATTCACACATACAGCATTTTTAGCATTCTGTATTGTTGTCACAGTCAATTCACCTTTATTATTTTATATAGCACTTTATATGATACAGATTGTTTCAAAGCAGTCTTACAGTGATAACAGGAAAATGATTCAATGACGCAAATAAGAGTTCATTTCGGCTGTACAGCAGCTCTAAAAGAAGTGTCAATAGCCAAGTTTCCATCCAAGGATTTTTTTGCGAAAAAGGTTTATCGCTTCAAAATATTTAGCAATATAGCTGATGGAAATGCCATTTGTCGATAAGATCTCAAATGTCGACAATATTTTTCCGTTTATCTTTAGCACACAAATTCAATACTTGACATGTCGCAAAAGTTGTTTTGGAAACTCTGTTTGTCGAGAAAAAGGGCTTTAATGAAAATAAATGTGTCACTTGACAGAATTAGCCTATACATGCAGCATCCAAAATCATGATTCTGTTTTGATTTCATTATCAGAAGTGGTTCTAGGCTACATGACAAATGAAAATCACAAACATGATACTTGTAAATGAAATAATTTTATAAGTGCAATTTATGAATATAGAATTTTATCTCAAATTAGGAAAATAAAGTGGTTGACTCATAAAGCTCTAATAGAATTTTAGAAATGTTATGTGACAATAAGCCTCAGTTTAGCTAATGCAGATGACTTTTATATAGTTAAATACACAAAATGTTTTAGGTCACAGCTGCATCTGTCTTTGAAAAAAAAATTAACAGCGATTTGATGTTATTGAACTCTGAAACCAGGATGAATAACTCTTTTGCTTTGCATGCGTTCCCAGCCATGTCAAACCACGACTGGCTTGACTGCATGTTCAAGGCGTTTAAGATTTTTGCAATATGCAAAGACTGAATATTTTACTGTACTGCCTTTTTATTTACCCTAAAAAATGTTGCATACAGGACAAATGAGCTGCTCTGTGTCCAAACCTACACTTCTTCAAATAAAGGCAGTAAAGTCCTGTCAGACGAGCTGCTCCACTTCGCCGTCGTCTTCTTATATTTCCAGTTTAATACATTATATGTCAAAATGCACAGTACTGGCAAATTAATTGTCTCATTACTCTGTATATTTTACAAATATTTGGGATGCAAACAATAAGAATGTATGATATACGCAAAATTAGGTATGGAAACAGCTCAAGGGCAGTTTTTTTAGCAATATAGCAAAACTTATGCAACAATGCAATTTTTTTTTAGGGATGACATCACGCACACCACTATCGGTAAAAAGCCAACTGGATGGAAACAGCCTCGAATATTTTTTGCGCATATTTGCTTTGTCAATAAAAAAAAAAAAAGAGTGCAAAAATTAGATGGAAACTTGGCTAATGTTGAGCTGAAGTCAGTTCAGTGTTGATTCATAAAGATCATCAATAATTAATTAATTTCATCTATAAAGCAGCTCTGCAGAAAACAGTAACCTCATCGTCCAGCTCAGTTCAGTTCTCATGTGATCAGTAAAATTGATGAATATTAAGCAGCAGGCGTTTGTAAAGTTAGATCCCCTTACATTGTTGGTGGGCAGCACAAATGCTCAAAACTAGTGGTTGACCGATATATCGGACGATATTTGGCATTTTTTATTTATCGACACTGGCCGATAAGTTTCTCTCTTTAGACAATGTGTTGGAAGTGGGACTGAGATTGCCAGTGCCTGATTCTCCATCTTCATTAGTTACCGTCTTAATTTAACAGCTGTCTAATACTTTATTAAGTAAAGTCATAATGTAAACGGGATATGAAAAAGTATTAGTGTTTGCTTTTCTATTATTAGTATTAGAATGGCAAACGCTACAATACTTCCTCATCTACCCTAAGGCATTCAGCAAATAAGCATTTATATCATTTAAACAAGTCTTTGAATATGTAATAAGCATCTAATTTCACAAAACAAAACTTGTTTGCTTCTGCTGTCTATGTGAGTCAATTTTTCTCATCCACTTTACTTTGAAAGCTGCGAGACGGAGTGGAAAGTGAAAATTAGTCGATCACTATTCAAAACTTTTGAAAATCTGATTACAGATTGACATTTTATTTTACAGATATTCTTAGTTTTTTGCTATTAAAGTATACATTTGCATTGGCAAGTGTTTGTATATAAACTGCAGCAGTATAAATTGCTGTATGTGTGAATGCCCTTGAGAAACGTATTTTACGTTTATGAATCTTACCTTCCACTTTCATGATCTGATAGGTGTCCTGGACGACTTTGTACTTGGGCTCGTTGCGAAAGGCGTGGGCCCAGGCCTGGATAAGGTAAAGGATCTTGTTCTTCACGTTCGGTTCAGGTTGTTTCTAAACACAGAAGAGTCACATTCTCTCAGTGATGGCTTAAAAAACAACATCTGAGTTCTGAACTCAGACATTGTCTAAACAGTTCAAAAGAAAAAAAAGAAAACACACAAGAACAAGAAAACACTAAGCCTCTAATAAGCCACCTCAAATCCTTCTCTGTGGCTGTCAATATCACAGAAAATCAACAAAAGGAATCCAACGGCAGAGTTTTTGTTTCTGATTTCTGCTGGAACTCCCCTCAGCCAAGTAACCATGTGACAATATGACACAATCAGGAAGTACAGAGCAGCATGAGTCATTGGGCCTGACCCACTTGGAAAGATCACAAAGGCAGGGCCAAAGACTCTTAAAGCAACAGTCTACAGAATAGACAGGTTGAGTTTAGCAGCAATCACCTTGAACAGCTCCTTCAGCTCTTCCATTGTCTGCTTACAGGCGACTTCATCATGAATCGTCTGCCCACAGTTCTTCACCACTGACTCCAGGACCTGTGGACAAGAAAATGCTGACTTACACACATGACCTTGACTGACACAATAAAATGTTTTTTTTTTTTTTATATATAATGTCTTGTATAAACTATGTACGATGAACCCCATTGCAGCAGGTACAATGGTATTATGCAGCGTCTCTCACAAATGTCTCCATGGTTGCAAGGCACGTTCCCTGTGCAAACTTTTCAATTTCCGTCGGTCTTAGTACACGATGTAACTACAGAAGGGTCAAGATTTAGGAAAAATATCAAAACTCTTATATCTTATAAATATCAAATATCTTATTTTTGAGCGAGATGCTAACGGTTTAATCAGATTCAATGAACTATGCTAAGTTATGCTAAAAGTGGTACTGCCAGACCCGGAGATCGGCTGAATGGATTCGAAAACGGTAAAACTCAACTGTTTAACTCTAGGAGAGTTGAAAAATGAGCCTATTTTCAAAAAAAAGTGGAGTGTTCCTTTAAGAGTTGATCAAAATGGTTAGATGCATTAAAAAGCAGAGTTTCTAAGCTTTAAAATTATACCTATTTTGTGTTATTCCACGTTGGAAAATAAGCATGGATGTGACCAGTGGATAACACATTGCATCCCAGAAAGACAAGAGACATATTTTTAGACAAATATGTTACATCATTACATGAGTAATATCTTGTGATCGCCACAAATATACAAATATACCCGTGCGACTTACGACTGGTTTTGTGGTCCAGGGTCACATATGAAAAAATTAAACATGGATGCATGTAAGCCTATTTTAAGAGGGGCACTCTGATGTATTTGTTATTTATTCATTTAGTTTATTACATTTATTTTTTTTTTTTACATTAAACAAACATTTCGAAAGCACCTGATCTACAGTGCTCAACATAATAGATGAATGACATTTACCTCAAGAGCATAGAGTGCTACATGTGGATTTTTGTCATTGAGTTTTTTCTTGATGGCACCAATTGCGTATTTTGCCCTGGTGGATGGAAATAGCAAAACGTTATATAATGAAGTCAAGACAATATTTATCACAATATTTATGATTCTTGCTCTTCCACTGACATGCAAACATAACTAAATGTTTTATGCTCTTACTGTGTATCGCCTTGCCGAATGAGGTCACATATCTGCAGAATGGACTCCCAGTCGGTCTCCAGCAGCAGCTGGCTGGTTGCCTTATCTGTAAAGGATTGTAGGAGCACATGTCTGATCAGTATCAATTCAAAAGGTCTGTTTACTGAAAACATGGGAAAAGGAAGAGGAAAAGACCATGTTCAGGTTTGACAGTATAGTAACAAATTTGTGATACCAAAAATGAACTCTTTCGCTACATGCACTATATTAGCATATATTTCATTATATTTTACTTAACCTGTCCTACTTAACCTTGTATGTTTAAATAAATCTGTCATGAAAACAAGTTATGACAGCCACTGTGTGAATAAATAGATTTTAACACTGAATTGGAGTAGAAACAGATTCAGAAGTTAATGCAAAAACTGCCTTATATGCAATTTACATGTTTGCATACAATTTTTATGTCAGTGTTGATGATTATGTCTAAAAATAAATCGAAACTTAATTTAAGAATTTGGGCTCTGTTGTTAATTGTAACGTTTAATATAGTTTACAGCATTAGCAGAGGCAGATTTTTTCTATCCTTAAGAAAATTTTAATCATTTGAATTTATTTAAAGGCAGAGACAAAATTTGTTCAGTAAACAACTGTTTAAAAAAAAAGAAAGAAAGCAATTTTATGTTTCCCTCCTGCTGTACTGAATCCGTACCGTGACTTCAATACAGAGGTATTTTTTGTGTACCGTTACACCCCTAATATTATGTTCTTCTTAAATTATTTAACAGCATGTTTTCATTTAATATTCTTTAATGTTTTGTTTTTTATAACCACATTTAATCTTCTTCATTTATATGTACCAAATACAAACAGCATATACCTACATATTTAAAACACAAATTGCACAATATTAACACAAAATTAATTATATTTATAATTATTTTTTGACGTCCAATATTTCATTTTAAAATAATCTTATTATTTTGATTAAAGTTGCCTAATGCAAAATCAAAATAAGAAATGTACAATGAGATTAGATAGATAGATAGATAGATAGATAGATAGATAGATAGATAGATAGATAGATAGATAGATAGATAGATAGATAGATACGATTTTTGTGAAGTCTTGGAAATGGAGCTGATGTTTGAAACAGGAAGTTACTGTAATGTGGTGAACCTTAATGCAACTGGGCCAAAACATCCTCTCTATCTTTACAGCAGCTCTCAATTACATGAGCAAACAGGAAGAACCAACCGTGACTAACATATATACATTAAATACGCCTTCAAAATCCCCCAGTGACAAATTTTCCAAAGGGTGTGAGCAACTGTAAACATATGAAAGTATGAAACGGCAATATATATCGAAGTTAATTAAATGTGCGGTATAATTGCCCGGTTAACAGCGAATTTGGACAAAGACAAGCAAAATTTACTGTCGACGGCTTCAGACACACAAGACAGAGTACATAAAGGGAGAACCGCATACATGATTTGTTATTTCAATACACTTGCTTATGTTTTTATAGCTTGTGAAAAAGAGGCCTGGAAATAGCTTTAGCTCAGCGGCGCTGACAAGCTAATATAAGATAATTGATTTGTTTAAGACAATAACAACACCATAAAGTTGACCTGAACTGAAAAGGACAGTCGCAATGTCATGTTTAAGCTCGTGTCTCTGGTGTATTAAAGTAAAATAAAGACAATAGATGTTGAGTAACCGTGGCTATTCAAGCTGTGCTAGCGTTAGCATTAGCAGACTCATCGGTCTGTCAGTCTGAAATAACAACGAAAACATCAAATATAATACATACCCAACAGTCTCTCAAATGTTCCGCCGCCTTTGCCCATGTCTAATCTCTGATGTCGTGACGATCTGTGCGTCTGTTTTGCTGTTGTTCACCTGTGTGAATAAGCGAGTTTCACTGCCGGGTAACACGCGCATGCGCACAAGAAAGACGCAAATGTCAATAAAAGTCCAAGTGACAGAAACATTATAGTCGCGCACTGATTAGTCTGCTTTGGTATTAGATGGCATTAGTATTTATAATAATAATAAAAAAAGCGTAATAATAAACATATCCTCACTAGTATTTGTTTTATTTTGTTTTGCTTTACCCCAAATAAAAGCCTTTTGTCCTCACCTCATCCCTTACCTGACAGTTTTTAGATTATAATTAATGTTTCTTTAGGCTATTTAATAGAATAAAACAGTAGTATTATCATTTTTTGATGTGTTGTCATTTTACGTGTGTGTGTGCATGTGTGCACGTGGAAAATGTAGCATATTGTTTTATTATTATTTTATTTTTATTTATTTATTTTTTGCCCATTCTAGTGCTACACCAACAAAACAAATTAATGTTTTATTGATCATATGGTAGTTGAGAATCGAGCATTTCAGTGCTTCAGTTACATCATTTGTATATTTGTTGCATTAAAACAATGCTGTAACAACTGGAGCTACCTGAATATAACAATGCCCTGACCCACTTTGTGTACTTATGCACACTAAGCCATTTTGTGTGTGTTCTCACTGAAAATTACATCCAATAAGAATGTTGAACACTTCGTGCACTCAACTGTCACAGCTTAACTTAGTGCAGGAGTGAAACTGATGATGGATGACAAAATAACCTTCATATTTTTAATAACGTTCATACACTTGATGGAAGAATGCATATAGTATAAGTATGTAGTGTATAGGTCAACTGGGGCACAACATGTGTCACCCTGGCAGACACGTTGTCCAAAATATAAAATAAGCCCTTGTGCCAACCACACCCCCCTTAGGCTTCTTCATCCCTTATTCCCTAGCAGTCAAGACAACAATAAGCACTTTTCTATATTTTACAACCCCGGATTTTCACTCGTAGCATTAGGTCATACATGAGTCACTACCTGGCGCAGTAAACAATGCAGCTATTGTAAAAGCTGTGCTGGTGCTGCAGCATACAGTGGTATTGTACTGCTGTCTATAGAAGCAGCCCCCATAACAACAGCCAGAGATGCTCAGAGAGTCAAGACAACATGAGCCAAGAATGTCTTCATCAGACTTTACATGAGATAGGGCAGAGGTTTACAGTATATATGCAACATAAATGTGCATCAGTGATTCTGTAAATCCCAAACCTTGTGAATGATCTTTAACTTAAAAAGACTAATTTAAGATATTATTGCATGTTATAATCCGGTTAAATGAGAATCTGCATTTTATATTCCAGTTTTGAATTCATTAAATGAGTAAAATCAAAAGTTAATTGGATAATTCCAGCTGTTCTTTTCATTACTTTGCCTTTCATTGTTATCAAAAGATCCTTCTGTTTTATAGACATGTCTAGTAAAAGACCAATATCATTCAGGCCTAATTTTAGGTTGTCTGCTTTGGCCGATTAACAAAAGTGTTATTTTAAAACACTTGCTCATGTTTCTTGTAGCTTGTGAAAAAGAGGCCTGAAAATAGCTTTAGCTCAGATGCACTGACAAGCTAATGTAAGATAACTGATTTAAGACAATAACAAAACAATAGGTTTAATTGAACTGAAAAGGATTGTCGCAATGTCATGTTAAAGTTTGTGTGTTGAATGTCCGGCGGAAAGAAACATAAAGATAGTAGCTGTGACTATTCAAGCTATGCTAGCATTAGCATTAGCAGATTCATCAGTCTGTCGGTCTGAATTAACACCAAAATCCTCAAATATGATAGTTTTTCCACTCAGAGTCAGTTATGAAACTTACCAGCAGGCTTGCTGAAGGACAGTGCACATTTTCAAATACTAATGTTTTTGAATACATTTTTTGTAAAATAACCCAGGTGAAAAAATACTGTAGTAATTTATAGTAAATACTATAGTGTTTTTGAACCATACTATAGTAAAGTACTTGAATTAATTTGTTGTGGTAATTCTATAACAACTATAGTAATATGACTTTACTCCGTGTTGTACTAAGTTTTCTATAACTATAGGGTATATTATACTACAATACACAGTTTTCTGTAATAAAAACTAAAGTATACCACAGTATTTATTACAGTTGATCAATTCACTATAATTAAAATTACAGTATGCTGTAGCATTCATTAACAAAGTGCTGTAAATACAATAATATACAGTATACTACAATTGTATTGTATAAACACTGTAGTATTTACTATAAATTACTATAGTATTTTTTCACCTGGGAAGGGTTAGTTTCAATTCAACTATATCTGTACATCTGCACATTTGCTATCATTAAATTATGAACACATCTCATAAGTTACCTTGGTCTTTAGATATTCTACACCATATCAATAGACTATTATGTTGTAAACTACTATAATGTTGTTTGAGCCCCATTGACCTTCATTGTATGGACAAAAATGTCAGAATATCTATTTTGTGAAGAAAGAAAATCATACAGGGTTTGAACTATTTTTTTCCTTAATTTTTAGGATAATTTTCCTTTAAGAACAAATATTTTGATTGACACCTCTTAGATAGTAGGAATATTTTATGTGTGGTATTCCTTTAAATAATGTTAACACCTTAAAGGGACAGTTCACCCAAAAATTTAAATTCTGTCATCATTTACTAACCCTCATTTCATCCCAAACTTATAAGCTTTTGTTCATCTTCAAAACACAAATGAAGATATTTTTAATGAAACTTGAGAGATTTCTGTTCCTCCATTGAAATTCCATTCCAGCATACCTTAAGACGGTTTAAAAAGTTAATAAAGAC
Organism: Chanodichthys erythropterus; assembly: GCF_024489055.1. Classification (NCBI taxonomy): domain Eukaryota; kingdom Metazoa; phylum Chordata; class Actinopteri; order Cypriniformes; family Xenocyprididae; genus Chanodichthys; species Chanodichthys erythropterus. The sequence goes on along the minus strand of NC_090223.1, from coordinate 22,550,561 downwards.
ATCGCAAAAGTTATCCATATGAATCAAGCCGTTTAATACAAGTCTTCCTAAGAGACAAGATCAGTTTATCTGATGAGCAGATTTAGGCTTTTATTCATATGAATCAATGCATACACATATAGAGCACATCAAATATGGCAGGAAGCTGAGGTTTGTATGCATCAGGCATGCATGGTGGACTTTCAATGGAGGGACAAAAATGTTGAATTCATTTGTGTTTATGATATGAAAGAAAGTCATATAGGTTTGGAATGACATGAGAGTGAATAAATGATGAGAATTATTTATTTGAACTGTCTGTCCCTTTAAGTATCTTACTGTATCTAACACAAGTAAATGTGTCTGTGCTACACAGGATGTGGGATACTAAGTGGAATCATCAGCATCTTCTTCTTGAACAGACGGACTTCCAAAGAATTCAGAGAAGACACTAAAGGATTTAAGGTTTTATTATTGAATAACATAACAGACAAATACAGAAAAAGACAGACTTATAAGTGGACATTAGAGGTGGCAAGGAAACTTGATTTCACATTTCTATTCACTACCTCCATCATACTACAGAAATATTCTGAATGATAAAAAATAGAGGAGAATTAACTTGAATCTATCACAATGGGAAACTCTAGCAGAGAAGGCTTTCGGGAACTGGCGTGCCGCTGCTGGTCGTTAAACATAACCCTTGACCTGGGCAGGTCCACCCGCTCGGCGTGGGCTGCTCTCACCACTGCTAAATGTAGGAGAGGAGGGAATCCCGGGAGGATTGGACCCTGCGTAGAGGAGTGATCCACCAATCAACAGCAATGCTGAACCTCCCCAGCCCAGGTAGAGAGCGGGGCCGAGCTCACGTTTGTGAGGGGCCGCCACATAGGGGTCATAGAAATCCCTGATGATGGAATGGGCCGTCCAGCAGACGGGTACGAGGATGAGGAACCCCGCGATGACAAAGAGCACACCGGACACGCGGGCCAAGCGTGCCTTGAGGCTTGGGAGGCCCACGCACTCGGTGCACTTGATTCCCAGAACACCCAGTGTGAGCGACAGGGTGCAGATGAGCAAAGCGAGAACCGTAAGACCTCGGGCGGCCTTCATGTCACTGGGAAGAGCCAGCAGGCTGTCATACACCTTGCACTGAATCTCCCCTGTGCTCTGCCAGATGCAATTCATCCACAGGCCCTCCCATGTGATCTGTGCCGTTACAATGTTGTTGCCGATGAAGGCTGTGACCCTCCACATGGGCAGGGTGCACACCAGGAACCCGCCCACCCAGCCGATGATGGACAGGACCAAGCCGAGCAGCTGCATGCCGGTGGTTGCCATAATTAATCTTTTCCAAGAATGATAACTTGGAAGAGTCCAATGGATGGCACAGAAGAAAACCTTCGATACACTTCAAGGTCAGCGAGAAGCGCGAAGAAAAAGTCCTTTCCCTTTCTTTGTAAGTAGGTTCCAATAAAGAAACAGCGTAGACTGGCAAGTGGACCTAAAGATTGGAACAGATGAAAGAGTATAAGTTACTGTTACTCTAAGAACACATACTGATAGAACTTGCAATCTTGACATGAATTCTTCAAAATTCTTCAAACTCTTCAAAATCGTACTAAACATTCAGAATCAGGCATGCCCATTCCTGCTCCCGGAGGGCCACTTTACATCAAAGTTTAGCTCTATCTCCAATCAAGCACACCTGAACCAGCCAATGAAGGCCTTCAGGATGACTAGAAACTTCCAGGCAGGTGTTTTGGAGCTAAACTCCAGAAAAGTGGCCCTCATGGAGCAGAAATGGAAGCCCTTGTCTTGAAGATAGGGTATGGGCACAATTTAAACCGGGGGTGTCCAGTCCTGCTTCTTGAGGGCCAATGTCCTTCAAAATTTAGTTCCAACATGCCAAAACACCAGCCTGAAAGTTTCTCTTAAGCTGGAAGAGACTGGAATAGCTGCAGATTGGAGAAATATGGTTTTCCAAAAGGTAGGGGTGTGCCGAAAGGTACACAGTGCTACAAAAGAAACTAACCCCTAACCCTACTCCACTCCCTAACAGGCAGGTTTTGCAACCAATTGTAAAGACCTTCCGGGACACCCACTACCTTTTGGCTCGCCCATTACTCCGACCTGCAGATACCCACACTTGATCTGGAAGACCTTGATTAGCAGGTTCAGGTGTGATTAACTGGGGTTGGAATTAAGGTTTGCTGGGAGGTGGCCTTCCAGGAGCAGGATTAGACACACCTGAGTTAAGCTCTATCTACCGAATTTGTGGCATAATCTACCAGAAAGCATTGTACCTTCACCTCAAAGGGACTTTGTACCTTATCTACCCCTAAAAGGTGCATATAAGCACCTTAGAATAGGATTATGTAGCCTTAAGCTACAACTGTGAACTGTTTAGGGGTACAAAGATGCCCCTTTGAGGGTACTACCCTAGTGTCAACAACAGGTCCCATTAAAGGTAAAATTTGTCCAAATTTATTTTCTGAGAGCAATGTCAATAACAATAGTACAACATAATTTCAATTTGTCTCTCAATTTGTTTTAAAATGAGCAAAACTTGCTGTTACAGTAATAAATAAATAAATAAATAAGTAAATGGGTTTCAGCATTCCAGAGGGTTTAAATTTGAAACTTGGGTTTCTGTTAATGTACTATTGTATTACTCTGTACACATGTTTATTATGTAAGCTGTACAGTTGTCTTAATCGACCTTGAAGTGGAAATACTTATCTAGGTGAATGAACTTTAGGATATGCGTTCCTGTTAATAGAAGGTCAACAGGTGCCTTTCTTGTGTTAATGTGTGTGTCGTTCGTCTGGTTTACTAGTGTTATGTGGTTATGACGTTGAAGATGAAAGATTAGATTACAGAAAGACAAGATCAGTACGTGGTTATGTCAAAACTAGTCACATGCTAACAAGCGTAATGTCTAGTGCCACCCACACACTGTATGACTTTAAAGATTTTAAAGATTCTTTTCACACCGCACAACTGTCTGTCATCTCTGATGTCCTTAGATAATTAATGTGGTTCAGATAAAATAATATCTTGAGTTTCTGTTGATTAAACCAATCACCTTCATTGTGTTAACTCAATTTTAAGGCATCCAGGTAACTTACTTTTTTAAGTTAAACCAACAATTCTTTTTGCAGTGTATTGTATTGCATTGTGCCATGTGTTTTTGTTTATTTGTTTGTTTTTTTTAAGAAGATAATTGTCAGTGGAAATCAATATTATCCCACAAATGCTGTTTATGCATTTTAACTTGTAACCCAAAACATTCCTTTAAATATTCATGTGGTTTTACACATAAATATTTAGGCACTGTTATGTACAGTGAGTGTTACTGGATTCACTATACATCCGAGAGAATGGGTCCTTTTCACACTGTGGTGGGTGTAGAGCTACGCCTGGTGGGGTGAGTGGATTATCTCAGAAAAACATGAGGAGCCTCTGGACACAAGAAGCTTTCTTTGAAACGTTCAGAGTGGGCCAAGCAGACTTGGGTCTGTTTATGTCCAAAATCTGAATGCTGCTGTAACAGTGCTGCATAAGCATTTAGCCTTGAAGAACACTCAAATGCTGTTTAAAAATAGCCTTTAAGTAACATATCAAGTTATTTACTGAACTATTAATCTCTGATTTTCATGATAAGTGACTGAAATTGTTGTTACCTGATTGACAAGGAAGTTCCTGAAGTTTAACTCCTTCCACAGCCACTCATCTGCTAATCCTCCACCTTCTTGCGTTGGGTGCCTTCGATCTGGATACAGAGCTTGACCTGAAATGCCATAAACCTGCGATGGAGGTGAAACCTATAGATTCAGAGCTCTGGAGAGGCTCAGCCTGGGTGAATGTCACTTGGGTTGTATGTTTCAGAGGCAAGGATAGGAGTTAAGTGCTGCCTTCTGGGATGCCAGCTCGGGTCTGTGTAGCGGTGGGCAGAAGCATGCGCTTATGTTCGTGTCACTGTGTGAATGCGTTAATGTGTCTTGAGTGTGTCTCCCAGTGCCTGGTGTACCAGCACAATGACTCGCTGTTCTCTCGCCCTCGCGCTCCTCGATCCCCAACCCAACCCATCCATCCATCCAGTCCTTTTTCATCCTTCGCCTTCTTGTTCCTTGAAGTGAACTCCATCGTTTCTTACTACCTTTCATTCATTTCGCTTTCATAAAAGTTCACAGCACAAGCACAAGTATGTTAACGTCTTACTTTTATGTCTGTATGACAATGGAATATGTGTAAAGTAATAAATAACATTTAAGTAATAAATAAATAAGAAAGTACAATTGAAGCTATTGTACATTTTGGATAATAGAAACTTTTACTTTTTCAAAAGTTTGGATTCAAATCATTTTGTTCATTTAAAGAAATGGATCATCATCAAATGATTATTTTAAATTGTCATAATAACTAGATTTTTTACATTTTCATGAGAATATCTAAGTGGTACTTGCCCACACAAAACTCATATCACTATGATGCTACAGTGTTTTGTGGTTGCCAGTGTTGAAAATGTGTTCTGAGTGATTTTTTTAGCATGTTTCTAAGCAATCCCTTGTAAAAAAAAAAACAAAACAAAAAAAACTGACATTATTAATAAGAAAACTTTTTAAAAGTCTTCTAAGAAACAGTCTAGAAAATGTACTTTGACTTACTGTGGCCTTTCATTTTATATTATCTGCAAGTACAGTTTTTTTTTTTTTAAATATACTTTAAAGAATTTATGTACATTCTGTAATTTTAAGAGCACTTCTTTTTCACAAGGGGTTACTAGAATATTCTGGACAGTTGCTAGGTGGGTACTTATTAACCCAAGTCAAATTGTCGACCACCAGGTCACGATATTCTAGTCTCTAGACATGTCTTTGCTCCCTCCTTTAATGAAAGTCAATGGGATTTTTTGCTTGTTATATTGTCCCCCATAGGTCAAGGGTAAGTTTGATCGCCTTCAAAAAAATATCCGCCTCTCCTGAAAAAGTCACATAGTTTGAGGTATCCTTCATGTCTGTAATCATTAAAATAACAGTTAAATAAGGCTTTATCAAGCACTGGTAATAAATAAAAAGGAATATGTGTAATAATAGTTATATAATAACAGTTAATCCTGTAATGGCAGTGGTAAGGAAAGTGAAAGCTGTAATGGCTAGCATATTGTTTCAGATGCTGCAACAGCTGCTGCTGATGATAAGGGGAGCAGTGTTCTTTTCCCCGTGGGGTCGTCCCGGGCTGAAGATGGGGTGGAGCTTATCTGTGAAAGTATCTTTGAAAGTGTAGATATGAGTCCCGGTATCCAAACAATAGAAAGACACGCGTCCCTCCTCGTAGTCCAGGTAAATAGACACTTTTTTGGGCTTTTGACTGAGGCTAAAGGAAGTTGGAGGGAAAGTGTTAGCAACATACTGGGTGCCATTCTTTAAGCTAAGTGTCCAGAAGCCATTGGCTGGACATATTGTGAATTTTCCCTTCCTGTTGGCAGATTGTTTGGCTACGCCCAAATCCCAGTCAGATTTGTCTCCAACATCCACTTCCCAAAGGTGTCTTCCATAGCTGAATGCTTCCTTAGACATTACATTGGCCACTCGGTCAAACCTCTTGGGGTTCTCTGGGACTTCTTGTCTCTTGTTCGCATGTCTCACCTCCTTTCGGTCCTCAGAGATGTAGAGGTAAGCGTGAGCTGTCCGGGGATTTAGATTAATATCAGCTGAAAAGGAAGACAGATGATTGGCTTTCTAGAGAAACTCGAAATGACAGAAAACCAATTCTATAAAAACATCAATGAAAACACACCTGAGTACTTCTGCAGCCTCTTCAGTTCTGAAAAAGTAACACATTGCACATGAATCATACAGTAAATGGCATAAAAAAGTATGCTAGCTTGCTAAAAGTATTACATTCTTACATTTAATCTGCACTCAAAGGTCACAGTTTAGTTTAAGATTTAGTTATCTTCAACAGTTTGGACTTTATAACTCAATTGCGACTTTGTAAGTTATAATTCTGACTCTATTTCTTGCTATTCAAAGTTTATAACTCTGTTGTGAGATATAAAATCACAATTGCAAGGAAAAAGTCAGACTTGTGGGATAAAAAGTAGCATTTTTAATATTATTATTTTTTTCATTCTGTGGCAGAAATATTTTGGCCCTTTTTAGAAGCAAAAGGTGATTATGCATTGAAATTTTACAGATTTTGACCCCAGAGCATGGATGTATAAATGCTTTAACTGCTTAAAAAGCATAAGCTTCATAAATGGAAGAAGCTGTGAGAAATATGTTTAGTACTAACAGGCAAAAGCATAATGTCATTTCAATCATACCAGCTTTAGAAATTCTTTTAGCTTCCACTGTGACTGTATCCATGAAGTCAACCATAGCCTGGCTGGTGAAGCCAACACAAGGATCAGTCTCCAGTGTGACTTTGGACCAGTCTCTCATCACTTGAGGTATATGACTGAAGCTCTGTAGATGAAAATAGACCAATTATTCTTTACTATGTAATACATGATTAAAGGAATAATTCACCTAACCTGAAAATTCTGTCATTGCCCTCATGTTGCTTCAAATCCATATTTTATCCATGTAACACAAAGGAAAACTTTTAAAGAATTTCACACTGCTCTTTTCCATAAAATGAAAGTTTAAAACCTAGTGACCATCAACACTCTAAAAAATTAATTCAGTTGCTTTGCAAATATCAGAAAAATTAATAACCATGCTATTGTAATAAAATCTAAGAATATCCCTTAAATTAGGCATACCAAAATAAATGCCTCAAAATCCAACAGTTAATTTTGGACATGGACAGAAAACGAAACCAAAACACAATGAAACAAAACATAACCCTGACATTACATCCCTCTCCCAAAAGGCCCATCCTCGCGCTGTAACAATATAGTCCAACAGAGGATGTGGGTTCTGGAGGTGGACGTAGAACAAGAGACAGATGGGCTTGGGAGAAGTTGGCAGAGGGAAACACCATGGTTGAGATGATGGATGGAGGAGCCAGAAAGGTGATGATAGATGGAGGATACAGGTGACCAAAAGTACAGCCAGGACGAAGGCCCACGGCAGAACCAATGGAAGGAGGAGCCAGGGTGGAGTCAGAGGTCCGACCACCAACAGTGTAGCCAGGAGAGTTGGGGACCCAGGCGGAGCCAAGGAGACATAGAGACTTGGTGACATTGTAGGTCCTAGAGGCCAAGGCGGAGTTGCAATGACGAGCAGCCAAGGTGGACCCAGGATGACGGAGGACTGAGGCAGAGCTGGTGGGACTGAAGACCAAGGCGGAGCCGGAGGGAAGGCAGAGTCCGACAGAGCTGAAGGGGTGGAGGCCCGAAAGTCTGTGGCTTAGGCAGAGCCAGAGCTTCACTTAGGTAGAGGAGGCAGGAGAGGGAGGCTGGTTGGAACCATCAGAGATGCAGGAGACTTGGTACTAGGTGGGACCAGCGGGGATGCAGGAGACTTTGGGGAATAACCCCTTCTACTTCCTCATAAAACTTTACAGAGGCCAGACACAGCTCATCCTCAGTGGCAGGAGTATGGGCGGGGCGCCAATCCATCCCCTCATACTTAACGAGGACATCCACAAGAATGGATAATGTTGCCAGCTCAAGCACCTGGTCAGACTCCATCTTGTGCGAGTCCGACGGTAATCAGGGACCTGCAGTTGACCAGCATCCACTCCACAAACTCAATGAATGTGTCAATAGGACCATCACCAGGCAGGCATGCCTTAGTTTGCTCGTTTAAACTTGTTGATACATATGGATCCATCAGGAAAGTTGGTAAGACACGTCAGATCTAAAAAGTCTCTTGTGTGGTCCATGATCTTCCTGCTCTAAGCAGAGAAGCTGGACTGCTGGTAGATCCATTCTTCTTTAATCCTCTTTGTAGTTGGTCCATACTTCTGTCACGGGTGGTTGCAGAAAGGAGAGTTGAGAGGCAGGATCTGATACAGCAGTCGTTTATTTATAGCTTTACAAATAAGATAACAGAAACTCATAAGATAACAGAAACTCAGGAGCACCTAATAAACACAGGAGAACGAGATAAAAACAACCAATTTAAAATTGACGAAAAAACGGACAGCAATGAACAGAAAATGAGGGCTATATACACAGAGTGAGCTAATCAACTGGAACAGAAACAGGTACATGATTAATCAAAAACCATGGAAACTATGGAACTCAGGCAAACGGTATTGGGGAAAACTAACCCTGAAAGTTATTTTGTGTGTTTTTGCACAAAATTAATATAGGAGGTGTTTACTGGGATTTTGTACTAGGGTTTTCTGTTATGTTGTCGTTTTGTGGAGGTTACCATTGTGGTGAAGAGTAGAGCCTGTGCATGGCTGTGAAGCCATGAGGGGATCAGACTGATATAAAAACATGATTCAATGTAAATCATTGTGTTGATTTCATAACCAAATGTGATGTGGCAGTTTATGGGATGGAGAATGAGACATGAGAGTTATAGCAGAGCGGAAGATTTAATGATAAGAACAAGAGTAAATTGCAGTTTGTTCTTCTCTTTAAGCTGTTAAAGTAATTATAGTTGATTATTATAGGAGCAGACATTATCACTAATCAGTAGTTGTGTGGAAAGCAGCATAAAGATTCTTCAAAAAAATTCATGTTCTACTGAAAAAATTAGAGTATACAGTTTTGAAACAACATGAGAGCAATTCCTTTACTCTTAACAATGAATTCAAAGACTAGACAAAGTAACACAAAGCAAAGAGTGATTACCTTTTTAAGACGCTCCTTGTCATTCAAGTGCTCTGGGTTGGTGTGTCCATTTTCCAGCTCAAGGATTTCTTTCTCTAGGTCTTTTACAAGTCTTTCAACTCTTTTCTCCGCCTCTTTTTGTTTCTGCTCAACTGCTGCCACTACCAGTTTATGGCTCTTCTCTAAGGCGCTCAACAAAGAAGAAAACACCCTCTGACTTTCCTGAACCTCTCGGAGACATGAGCTCTGTTTTGAGGAAGAACAGTTTCTCTTTTAGAAACAATTTGGTTCAAAAAATGAGATTACCAAGCAAAAAAAAAAATAAAACAGTTGGTTTTCATTTACTGATATGAATCGTTGTCATGGTTTTAAACGCTGTGTCGTGCTCGGTCACGTACCTTTAGGATCTTTAAGGAACTCTGAAGTCTCTCAATCTTCTGAACTCTTTCCTGAACCATTTGATCCACCTCCCCTGCAGTTTTCTGTTTGCATGAGTGAAGAACAAAACCACAAAATTGTCAAATTACTTTTTTAGGAATGTTGTATTAGAGTATTAAAGGATTAAGCTACTTAAAAAATGTACTCACAGGTTCATCCTGAAGTTCATCCATACTAAAGAACTTCGATTTAGCAGCCAAACGTGTCTTTCTGTAGTTTTCAGTGACATCCGCTAGTATGCGGTTCACACTGATATGTGGTCTGGAGCCAAAGGCCCTCCTACAGAGCGGACACTCATCTGTCCCGCTGCGGCTCCAGTGCACGCGCAGACACGTTTTGCAGAAGCTGTGTCCACAGGGTGTTGTCACTGGGTTGCTGAAGATGTCCTCACACAGAGAGCACAGGAAGTGCTTCTCGGACAGGAGACTGATGCTAGATTCCATCCTTGAAAGATCACAACAGCGAAAATAACTGAAAGTACTATTCTGTATTGCAAATCACATTTAATTACAACATTTATAAAACAAACTGGGTCCCACTTTTAATTGTGTTAAAAAATTATTGAAATTTCTGTCATTAATTACTCACCCTTGTGTCGCTCCACACCTGAAAGACCTTTATTCATATTTGGAACACAAATTAAACTATTTTTGATGAAATCCCAGAGCTTTCTGACCTGCAACGTTAAAGGCCCATGTAGTAGACATTGTTAAAATAGTCAATGTAACTATAGTGGTTGAACTTTAATGTTATGAAGCGATGAGAATACTTTTTGTGCGCCATAAAAACAACAAAATAACTTTATTCAACAATATCTAGTGAAGGGCGATTTCAAAACACTGCTTCATGAAGCTTTACGAACCTTTTGTTTCGAGACAGTGGTTCGGAACGTGTATCAAACTGCCAAAGTCACGCCCCCCAGTGGTGAACCATTGAGATTTCGAAACACTTATCACATAACGAAGCCTTGTTTACTGAAATCACGTGACTTTAGCACTCCGAACCACTGATTTAAAAACAAAAGATTCATAAAGCTTCAAAGCTTAATGAAGCAGTGTTTTGAAATCGCCCATCACTAGATATTGTTGAATAAAGTCGTTATTTTGGGTTTTTTTTGGTGCACAAAATGTATTCTTGTTGCTTTATAACATTAAGGTTGAACCACTGTACTCACATGAACTGTTTTAAATATGTATTAACCTTCCTGGGTATTGAAAGTGTTAATTATCTTGTTGTCAATGGAGGCCTTACTGAGCCATCAGATTTTATCAAAAATATCTTAATTTGTGTTCTGAAGATGAATGAAGGTCTTACGGGTGTGGAACGACATGAGGGTGAGTAATTCATGACAGAATTTTCATTTTTGGTTAAACTAACCCATGCCAATACCACCAAAACTTACTGTATCCCACCTCAATTACAGCACAAGTCTTTTGCATTACAACATGAACACATTAAGTACATTGTAATTATTATATGTACATAAATACAAAGTGTGCAGAAATAGGACATTTGTATAGCCTGCTTTATCCCAGTACTTATGAACAAGGGACCGGTGATGGTCTGATGTAGGAATGAAACACATTAAGAGATCAGAAAATTATTGCCGATATGCGTCAGACTCATTTAACCCAACATACCAGGGTAAAATCATATTATGCTGTCCTCTTAACTTGACTTTCTTCATTGACTATATCATTTATAGAGCAAAGCTTCAGCTTTGTGCCCATGTAAATATTTGCAATGCTTATATAATGTGCATTCCATTCAGTGTAATGGGGATCTCCATAGACCTCTATTCAGTGTCAACACAGTGTGGTATGAGGAAGAACAAGTTCAACCAGAAACCCCATGTCATCATCAGACCACTCTAAATATTTATCTAGCAGGTTTCAGGGCAGATTTTCAGACATGTTTCTCAAAAAGTATATATATATAAACATTTAGCGGTTGGTCGAACTTAAAAATGAACAGAGATATTTCAAACAGGAATTGTATTATACTTACATCATTAAAATATCTGCCACTCATCTGGATATTATTTAAAATTTGTATTGTATCTGTTGCTCTTTACATTGTGAGCTAACATTTAGAGTTACAAGTCAAAAGTTACAGTAATCTCATTGGATCTTACCTGTACTTCAGTGTATGAAGAGAGTCGTTCACGTCTCTTACGGTGAGGTTCATAAAGTGAACCAGACCATAAAGTACACAGGTGTGTTTTCAGCAAGGGGAGGAGCCTTGGACTTTACACTGAGTCATGCACATATTAGGAGATTAAACACTCAAACAGCTTTAAAGTGTTGCAGTAGATTTTATTATTATTATTTAAACAATATCAAATGTATAACTCTGTACAAAACATTTCAGTAAAACTGAATAGTTAGAAATAAACAACATCGCATATACGGTTTAGTCTTTTATACATGTATTTACAGTTTATGTATTAAAAAAACAATGTTTTTACACAGTGCCCTCCAAAAGTTGTCCAAAGGACAATATCAGCATAAATCCTTATCATATTTTGATGTAAATGCATTGAAGTGACTTACAACTATTTACGTTGAAGACCAGCAAATTTGATTACAAAATAATGGTTATATATAGATGTCACAATCAGATTGGCCATTTGGCAGCAGTAAAGATGATTGGGTCAGAACACTTTTATAGTTTAACTGCCAATTGGCACATATCAGACCAATCAGAACACATTTAGAGTTGATTCATAAATAGCTCTAATATTTTTCTCTGTTTTCCTACATTCTAAAAAAAAGGAAGGAGCTTAATTTATAGCAAAAAATAACAAAAAACAATCAACAGCTTGCACATGGAGAACATAACTTTTTTAGCACCTATTTACTGAATAAGTAAGATATTTGTCACTGCATTAGCAGTTATTGCTCATATGTCAATGTAGTGCATGCCTACAGCCACCCATAACCTAACCTGAGCTTTCTTCAGCACAAAAACTCCAACTATTTTTAGAGTCAAACATGACAACATGGTAAATAGGAATCCAATGGCCATTTTAAAAGTTACAAAGACAATTTCATTAAGTTACAACTGGTCACGTGATATACATGCTGTATGTTTGATAGACACATTAGGTAAGGAGTGTGAGCCATCCCTTGTACTTTTGTTTTGTTTGTCAAGAATTTGAGTTTGTTTTCTACATTTTTATTTTGGCAGGCAGGCATTTTAGTTTGGGACTAGGTTTGAGCCTTGTCTGTGAAACCGGGCAAAAGTCTTTTGGCACTTATACTGTACCTATGTGTCATGATTGCTTACTTTTCATCCACTCACATTCAGGAGTAATTTAGCCTAATATCTTAATGTTATGCTCTCTTCCCCAAGATCTTTAAAGTTTGTAACACACTCCATCTATCTCAGGTATGGGCCAGTTTTGTTTAATGCCTTTGCGGATCTCTAGAACTCATGTCACGTGTAGCAAACTATCTGTGGCAAATCTAGTGACTTTTTCATTCTCAAAAACACCCATTGTATCAGATTAAAACATACTTTTCTTACTTCAAGACTCAACCTGTGGTTAGAAGCATAGTTTCTTGTTTGCATGACATGAGGACTTGCAAAATAAGCAAGCTGACATTCAGTAATCCTATATCTTTCATTTGGAATAGTACATACTGTACAAATGTCATTTACATCATTTAGTTTGCTAAGAAATGTGTTTTTGAAGAGTGCACATGTGCGTACATGCTCCAGTTGTTCTCAGATCTGTCCTGGAGTACCACCAGCCCTGCACGTTTTGTATGTCTCCCTCATCTATCACACCTGATTCAACTCATGAGCTCATTAGTAGAGACTGCAAGACCTGAAATGGGTGTGTCAGATATAGGGAGACATACAAAATGTGCAGGTACTCCAGGACAGGTTTGAGAACCACTGCTCTAATACATAAGAACAAGCCTATGATTGAATCTGGAAATAAATCAAAAATAATTGAGAAAAATGAGAATTAATCCTTAGATGCCATTTTATAGCAAAAAATATGGCATTAATTGTATCCTAAACATATTATTAACTGAAGTTATTACTCCACTACCTGCATGACATCATTAACCAACGTGGTGGAACGACTGATATTTCTAAATTTCTAATTGTTTAATTTCTAAATTACATTGTTGTACTGGAAATGCACCCTAAATTAGCAACATGCATCAGAAGGGGTTTTCACACTTGAAATAGTTAACCCTGGGTCACTGTAAACCTGGGTAAACAGAGTCCTGGGTTATCTTGCTTCACATTTTACACTGATTAGGCCTATAATTTACTCAGGGTTAAAGGTGCTCTAAGTGATGTCACGCGTTTTTAGGCCAAAACATTTTTTGTCACATACAGCAAACATCTCCTCACTATCCGCTAGCTGCCTGTCCCCTGAACACACCGTAAAAAAAAACGCGGTCTCTGTAGTCGCCACAAGCTCCGAAAACGGCAATAAAAACAACTGGTCCAACCTGGACCATAAAACATAATAAACATGCAGCCAATAACCAACAAGAATGATTTTAAATGCACGTTCATGGCTGTTTCAGGAAGTACGGAGGGGAGGGGGAGGAGGGAGGGTCTAGCTAGCCTCTGTTTTGTTTGACAAAAGCTCGGCTTTTGACTGGGACAAAAAAGTATGAGCACATTACCCCTGTCCTAGCTTCACTACACTGGCTTCCTGTCCGCTTCAGGATTGATTTCAAGATTTTATTGTTTGTTTTTAAGATTTTAAATGGGTTGGCGCCTGAGTATTTATCAGAGCTTTTCCATATTCACGCTCCCGTTAAAGCATTGAGGTCATCCAATCAGGTGCTTCTCAATGTTCCAAGAACTAGGTTAAAAAATAAAGGTGATTGAGCTTTTTCAGTGGTGACACCTAATTTGTGGAATAGTTTGCCTGTACACATAAGAACTGCTCAGACTGTTGGAATTTTTAAGTCATTACTTAAGACACATTTGTATTCCTTGGCTTTTATGTCGAGTTGAGCTGTGACATTGTGATGTTTTTTTACTGTATTTGTCTTATTTGTGTGACTCTTTATTTTTATTTTCTAGACTTTGTTAAGCACTTTGGTCAACCATGGTTGTTTTTAAATGTGCTATATAAATAAATTAAACTGAAACTGACAACACTTCGAACGTCAACAGGAAGTTACTCCACCCAGGATCGCTTAGAGCACCTTTAAAAACTGATCCTGGGTTTCATAAGCTGCCATTTCACACTGTACACTCTTATACCCTGGGTTAACATTCTTATTTGCATATTTGCATGAGTGTCACTGAACGCAGCACGCGATATGTTTACATAAAGGCTCTAGCATAGTGTATCCTCATATTATTAATTAACGACTCTACTATTAAGTTTATGGATATAATGGACTTTTATGAATGGACTTTTCAGAGTATAAAGAATGAAATGTTCTCTTCTTCACTCAAATTGTTGCATTTTCTGTTGCCATTTGACATTTTTCCCTTCAAACCCTAAAACGATAGCTTATACAATGCGCTGTGTTGACTGTCCAAAGCATGTGAACATGAGGCACGTGATTGGTTTTCGGTTGCTAAGCATCTAGTCGTAACACCACATCGTTTCATACGGCACATGTTTGGTACCTCAATGATGGTGGGTTAATGGTGCAAAAACAGCTCTAATCCTGCTCTGGAGCAGGGTTTCATAACCCTGGGTAAAACTCGATGCCAACCCTGCTTCTAAATTACAAGTGTGAAATGGTCCTTTAGGGTTACCTGTACTGCAGCTGTAAACCTGCCTTCTATTCCATCATCAGTGTCATCACTGTCTCATTTGTGCTGCAAATCCACTACTATTGTATGTGTAGAAACTTATAAACCTGCCTCTCCCTCCCCGACCTTTACAGTAGAAGAGGTGAGGTCAGAGCTTAGAAGACTGTGCCCAGGAAAAGCAGCGGGATCAGATGGTGTGTGCCCGAGATTGCTCAAGGAGTGTGCAGCCCAATTAGCTGTACCTCTCCAGAGGATTTTCAGCCTTCAGGCTGGGAAAGTGCAGCTGCTGTGGAAAACATGTCTTGTTCCAGTGTAAGGCAGGGTAGGAGATGAATGATTTTAGACCAGTTGGACTCACTTCGCACATTTTGAAAACTATGGAGCACCTTTTAAGACCAGCAACTGAACCTGCACAGGATCCCCTCCAGTTTGCTTATCAAGAACGTATTGGAGTGGATGATGCTGTTTTATACATGCTGCAGCGAGCCTATTCTGTTATGTCCTTATGTTCTTTATTATTATATGTATTATTTAGTTTTAGCTGTTGTGGTGATTAATTTTAGTATTGGTTGGGTGTTTGTTTGTGTTATTTGTTTGTAATTGTTAAGTATTTGTAATTGTTAAGCTACGGTATGTTTGAATTTCCCTAAAAGGGGTGAATAAAGTATTTATTATTATTATTAATAATATTAAAAGCAGGGTTTAGAGTGATGATAACCCAGGGTTAAAGGATTAGTTCACTTTCAAATAAAAATTCTTATAATTTACTCATTCCCATGTCATCCAAGATGTTCATGTCCTTCTTTCTTCAGTCGAAAAGAAATTAAGGTTTTTGAGGAAAACATTCCAGGATTATTCTCCTTATAGTGGACTCCAATGGGCACCAAACGGTTGAAGGTCAAAATTATACTTTCAGTGCAGCTTCAAAGGGCTTTAAATGATACCAGACGAGGAATAAGGGTCTTATCTATATTGAAATGATTGGTCATTTTAGAAATAAATGTAAATGTATATGCTTTATAAACACAAATTTTAGCCTTGCACGTGCATCCGCTTTCTGTATTTTTCAAAAAATTTACGCTGTATGTCCTACGCCTTCCCTATTCTACCTATGGAAAAAATGTAACTGGCGCTGCATTCGTTCCGTAAGTAGAATAGGGAAAGCATAGGACGTACAGCGTAAACTTTTGAAGAATACGGAAATGCGTTTTGGCGGAAGAAGGCGATCATTTGTTTATATAAAGCATAAACTTGAAAACGGCATCTCGTTTCGCTAGATAAGTCCCATATTCCTAATCTGGTGTCGTTTAAAGCCTTTTGAAGCTGCACTGAAACTGTAATTTTGACCTTCAACTGTTTGGAGGCCATTGAAGTCCACTATAAGGAGAATAATCCTGGAATGTTTTCATCAAAAACCTTAATTTCTTTTCAACTAAAGAAAGAAGGACATGAACATCATGGATGACATTGGGGTGAGTAAATTATCAGGAAAATTTAATTTGAAAGTGGACTAATCCTTTAAGCCCAGTGTGAAAAGCCCTATAAAGACTGCAGCAGGTCCAGCAGTGTCAGAGGCTGACACTATGCACTAAGCATTCCCTTTGTGGGCATCTGCGAAGGAATTGGAAATGTAGCTCCTTGCTGCATTAGCTGCACCTCCAAGTACACCACCAAGAGCAGCACCAATAGCAGCTCCTACTGCCATAGCGTCATATCCAATCGCAAATCCAAGGAGTGCACCTACAAATGCTCCTTTTCCAACTGCAACAGCATAATCGACAACTCTGAGCGTGAAGCCAAGCTTGTCTGCGACGGCCAGCTCTGCTTTCTCTCTGCACTCCAACTGTACCTTTTCATCATACTTCACAATCTCACTGGCAAGCGTCTCCCCTGAATGTTCGTTCTCCAGCATCTTCACCGTCTCCCTGATCTCCTTCTCCTTTGATTTTCTGATGAAACGCTCCTCTTTCTGAATTCTTTTTTCTGCATCCTTAAATTCCACATTTGAATACATTCCCTGCTCAAAGACCATCTCATCTACCTTGGCAAACAATGCTTGTGTCTGGCTGCCTTCGGTCCGGTTCATTTCTTCATTGAAGAACAGGTAGTTCTGGCCACATTTCTCAGCAAGCTCTCTAAAGCTCTTGTTCTTCTTAACTTCGTCCTCTATGGACAGGGTTTTCAGACCTCTCTCATGGTATAAAACAATCAATGTGTGCTTCAAGACACTTAGTGGTCCAAAGTAGTGGACCACAGGCTTCAGTAAGTCCATAGTGTCAGAGGTCAAATGAAGAGGGTCTAAAACAAACACTACAGCATGAGGACCTGGACAAGAAAAACAAACTGCCTTCTTGAGCTCCTTTTGATGCACACTGTCCGGCAAGTCATTATCCTGAAGATTTGGAGTGTTGACCAGGGTTATGTTTCTCCCCTGCACAACGCCTGAACTTTTCTTGGTGGCTGAAATATTGACTTCATCTCTCAAGACGTCTGGCCCCAACACAGACTGCGTCAGCACAATCTGATCACGACTTGTGCTGCCAAAGACCAGCATCCTCAATGGGGATTCAATGCTCACTGTGAGATGAAGAATATTTTTCATTATTAATCTGTCATTATTGTAATGCTGTTAAGTATTAACTGTAATTTGTCAAATGTTCTGAATTGTTCGTCAACTCACAGTTAGGTGGATTGTCTAAACTCTCTCTTCTCCGTGTTTTCCCTTTGACTGTAGCCATTTTAAGAGCAGTCACTGATGGGAGTTGAAGAATTCAGGATATGCTATCCTACTAAAGAACATATTTTGAGACACAAATCACACACACACAATTTAGTTTAAATTCAGGTACTAAAATATAAATTACAAAGACATACAAAGATGACAATAGTACATACAAAATTACTAAAACTTTAAAATAAAAATGAAAACAAAATCTATAAAAAAATAATTTCAAAACATTACCTCTCAAAACTACCTCTCAATGATACTAAAATAACACTTTGGTTACCAAAATTCTTTAAAATATGTTATATACTTTAATTATAAATAGTTTAATACTAATAAATACTTTGTTCCTCAGAAGAAAGAAGGTCAGGTTTGAAATTACATACGTGTAAGTAAATGATGACAGAATTTTAATTTTTGCGCGAGCTATCCCCTATTTAGTTAAACTATTAGATTTTATGCTTAACACTCCACTACAACAACACAAGACATAAAAATAACATATAAAATCATTCCAAAGCAGGTAAATTTCACATAAGCACTTTTATGATTAAGACACAAAAAAAATCCTTTAGTATAGTAAACACTACTGTGTTTTTAAACCATACTATAGTAAAGTACTTGAATTAATTTGTTGTGGCAATTCTAAAGTTGCTGTGGTAATCTAACAACTAAACTAATTACTATACCCAATGCTTTGCTAAGTATTTCCCAGTATGCACCAGCGCCGTGTATACATAAGAAATGGGTCTAGTGAAAGCATACTAGGATTCATCCGGTGTCTTCTGAATGGAAAACGAATGCATTGCCTGCTTGATGAATTTTTTTAAAAAATGTGTAAAGACAAAAATATGTAAAAGCCAACACAGCTTCCATAAACAACGGTGCTGATTATAACAACTCCTCTTTATAATCAGCGACAAACAAAACACTAGAGTAGCCTACATTTCACAAGAGCCCCACCCTCTTGCTGACTTTTGATTGGTTAGACCGCCTGTCTGTCTTTCTCTACTGCTTTCGTTTTGAATATATATGCATTCTTTAGTCAAAAGAGCTTTTCAAAATATTATTTTGAAAATTGCCGGGTCACTATTCCGGTTACTATGAGTTCACGATATTATATTCAGAGATGCATTTAATGGTAGCTGTCAGCAAGCAAATGTTTCTATACAGCAGATCAGATGTGTCGCAAGAGCAGACGAACGGTAAAAAGTGCAGCGTTAAACACGTCAAATCATTTCTTCTGTAATATAGGCTACTTAAGTAAATTATAGATTTGCACATACCCATTTCCTTTGGTTTACACCAAGGTACAAGTTGCTGAAAGTGCGACAAAAGTTGTTTGGAAAAAAGACATGACAGAATGCTTGAGAATGAAAGTAGGGGTAGACGGGATGGTTGCAACACGGGTTGTTTGTAACACTTTCAATTTCTCCAATCAAGAGCATGTTACAAATCACCTGATTCACTTGACACATGCTCGATTTGGTCCTTATTCCACATATATGGGAAAGTCTGTGGCAGACACAGCAGATTTTAAAAATTAGAAAAACTAATTTTAATGTAAGAAAGTAACTTTTTTTTTTTTTACTTAAGTTATTTTTGTTATGGCAATTCCTGCTTTGTAGTTAAACTCACCAAAGTTATATTATGTTTATTGTGTGTCTGTGTAGATATTTTTCATTCAAGTTGTTAGTGCTAATGTTTTGTCTGTTAGCTGTAAGGTGAACTAGTTCATGGCTACAAGACTCAGCTGAGTTCATCAGTGAAGCATTTTACAGCCTACACCAAGGTTGCGTCTGAAAAAAAATGGAAAATGCTGCCTTCTGAGGACACATTTCAAGGTAGTAAGGCATCAAGGCACGTCCGAATCCAATGTTAGCTTCACTTCCTCTCTCATGAGATACCTTCCTCAGATCGATTTTTGAAGGAAGCATAGATGTATTCTTAGCTGCCTTTGATATCCCACAATCCTGTGCTTTCCATTCTGTGACAGTTGAGCTAGAAAAATAAAGATGGCGTCCGAAAGTTGCGTTTGCTGCTCAGTTTGTGTATAAATGTACGATTTTGATCAACATATTTCAATTTTGATATCATTTCTATCGAGAAATTACTACTGTAGTAATTAAATCTTTGTTTAGTTCTCACCAAAGCTTGCGCTATATTGCTGTAGATCATTAAACTGTTACACTGCCTCAGAAGTCTGTCCGAAATCAGTTTCGTGAGGTGCCTTCATGCACAAAAACGCTGCCGTACAAGTCATTCAAGTAAGACAGCTACATAGGTTTTCGGACGCAGCCCAAGTATCCTGTGAGTCTGCTCCAGCCCATGAGTCAATTCCAGAGTCCGTTCCAGAGCCCTCCTCAGCAGGTGATCTGCTCCAGTCCATGAGTCCACTCCAGAGCCCTCAGCTGAGATGGTTGCCACGCCTGAGCTTTTAGAAATTGCAACGCTGGCCGTTGTGGTCCCTGTCTGCCTTGATACGACCACAAAGGTTGTCCCTGAGTTCCCTGTCTGCCTTGATATGACCAAGGAGGTCGCCCCTGAGTTCCCTATCTGCCTTGATACGACTACAAAGGTCGTCCCTGAGTTCCCTGTCTACCCTGTTATGACCATAGAGGTCATTCCTAAATTGTCTGCTTGCTTCGACATGACCGTAGAGGTCATTCCTGAACTGTCTGCCTCCTTCAACAAGACTAGAGAGGAGGTTCTTGATAGAGCCTTGGAGGGTGTTCCTGAGCCCCCTGCCTGTCTTGTTATGGATCTAGTGGCCAACGCAAACCTTTTTGTGCTCAATGATTCAGTTTTGTCTGTTCAGCTGTGTTGGGCTGTAGATCCACCATGGACGTCTACAAGCCTGTCTGCACCGCTGTGGTGGTCATCTGCTTTGGGGTGGGGGCCTTTAAGCCCATCTGCACTGCTGTGGTGGTTGTCTGTGCCTCCGTGGAGGTCTACAAGACCATCTTCATGACTATGGTGGTCATATGATCCACCACGGGGATCTTCAGACCCATCTGCACGGTTGTGGTGGTCATCTGCTCCACCGTAGGGATCTGCAAGCTCATTTGTATTGCAGTGGTGGTTGTCTGCTCTACCGTGGAGGCCTTCAAGCCCGTTTGCGCTGCTGTGGTGGCAGCCTGGCCCGCACTGGCTAAACCTTCGTCCCTAGTTCCCCTGCCCCTCCACGGACCTGGCCCACCATCCCTCCCTCTGGTCCTCCTCCAGTCCACCTCCCTCCTGAGATTTTTTTGTTTTATGTTTTTGCCATGTAGGAGTGTCTGGTATCTGCTCTGTAGAGAGGGGGTAATGTCATGATCACCAATTGGAGTGCCCTGGTTAGCCACCAGAGGGCACTCCACCCCGGACTATTGCCTCACCATATCGGACTTCACTTCCCATAATCCTTTGTCCTGGACTCATTACTCTCTTTGTACTCAGGTGTTCTCACTCAAGTTATTAGTTCTGTCTACTTATACACGGTTGTTTCAGTTATTTGTCATTGAGGTTTAATTTACGGTTACATGCTCATTCTGACCACTTTGTTGGTTTTGTTTTCTTGTTTTTGTGTGGACTGTTTCTTTGTATTTTGACTCTTGCCTGGCTGTGACTATGTTTCTGTATTTCCCTTAATAAATGCTGCACTTGGATCTTATCCTCAAGTGTTAGAGCACCATGACAGAAAGATAACAGCTATATCATTTAATAGCTGACACTTGTAACTAGTTTAAATCACTGGCTTAAAAGAACTCCAAGATACAGACAGAAATGTCAAATATGTTACAACCATCCCTGGTCTCCCTTACTGTAGGCCTACAAAGACTATTTCTCAATAATATTGTGTGCTGCCTTGCTTCACTGTAGCATCACTTACAACTATAAGCCTATGCTTTGAGTGAAATAGTTTAGAAAACTATTTAGAAAACTTTAGAAATGTGCAAAAATGTTTTAATATTATTTCCTGTTTGGAAGTTAAGGTAGTCATGTACATACTCTTTTGACAATGTCAAGTAACAAAGAATTTTACAAAGTGAATCGCATGATGAATTGGCTTTCCATATTGGAAATGGCCAGAGAGGGGACTTGGTTTTCTTGGTTTGGACCACTGGCCCTCAAAATGTCTGTCCACAGCCCTAATGTGGTTCAAAATATGAATTCAAAATACTGCCTTACATATATCTACCATCATTTCTTGAAACACACAGCTATGCAAGATACAGCTTTATTAAAAACAGTAAAGGGTTGGATAACATTTCATCAGTAAAAAGGCAAAGCAAAAACAGGATAAACCACAAATGACAATCTAGAATATGTACAATTCAATACAATTGAACAATTCAACTTTTCAGTAAATTGTTATAACATGTAATTATTTTGCCATTAATTGTAATAATCCTAGTGAGATTTTTATATGCACAAGGAGTCTGACAACAGCCGGTGCTCCACACAGAGATCTGATCTCACCATCATTGAGTCTCTCTGTGATGAAACTGAATCCAGAAGAGCTTTGGCCGTGTATCCAAGACGCTTGAAGAATGTTATTGAATATGATTTATGAATACTGGGACATGCTACGCATCTCACATACTGTTATCTGCCTTCTATATAGTAGGGATGTAGGCATATTCAGATGCAGGGATTATTTTTTTGCAGTTCAGGACACACTTTAAAGAAAAAAAAAACCTGTATTCAGACCGGAGGAGCCCGAAAGAAGCGGTTAATAAAAGCTGTATTAAAGTTGGCTGTATGTGATCCCACTCTTTCATCCAAGTGTTGAATGGCCAGCTGTGAAGCAGCACCTGATGCCCCGCCCACAACTCCTCCCACTGCCCCTCCTAATACCATTCCTCCCGGCCCTTCCACAGAGCCCACGATCATTCCCATGGCTGCTCCAGCTATAAACCCCAGTCCTAGTCCCACAGCCAGTGAAGTCCTGAGCCACCTATTCTGCAGCTCGGCCTTAGCCCTGATTTCTGCCCCAACACTCGCATTGTAGTTGTCCATCTGCCAGCGCAGCTCATCCCCCTGAAACTGTTTCTCCAGTTCTCGGCATGTCCTCGTGATCTCAGACTGTCTCTTCTTCCGTAGCTTTCTCTCCTCGGTTCTGACGCTGTCCTCTGCCCTCTTGTAAGATCGGTTAATGTAATGGTGTCCGCCCATTGCCTGCAGCATCCGCTCAATCTTATGTAAGAGCTCCCTGCTCCCGGCACGGTTCCTCCAGTTCTTACTGAAGACATGATAACGGCAGTTGCACTGCTCCACAAGCTCCCGCAGGTGCCAGTCGGTTCGCATGACCTTGTCGTTGAGTGCTCTGCCTCTCAGATGCCCGTCGTAAACCAAAAGGACCATTGTATAATTGAGAACATTCTCCCCAAATTTATTCGTAACCAGTTTGGGAGTCTTCATGTCATTAGGGGAGATCTTCTCCAGGTCGAATGCGATGAGTACGGCATGAGGTCCAGGAGACGTCAAACACATTGATCTTCTCATCTCTTTCCTCATCTTGGACTTGGACAGATCTTTGTTGTACAGGTTCGGTCTGTTGACTACTGCTACCCGTCTTCCTACAAACTCTCCCACATTTTTCTGGCTGCTTGAAATGCTATAAACATCCTCAGAGAACTCCTGCCTTCCCAAAATGAAGTTGGTGAGAAGGAACTGAGATGAACCACTGCTCCCGATAACCAATATCCTTAGTTCCACATCACCAAACCCTAGGGAACAAAACACAGTGATTTTGTACAAAAGGTATAATTCACCTAAAAATGTAAATGGTGTCATTATTAACTCACCCTCATGTTGTCTCAAACTCATTTGCTGTATTTGTTCAGTGGAACACAAAAACACCATGTCAAGAAGGAAGAAAACACCATAAAAGTATGTCAATATGTCTTGTGCGCTATATTCCAAGTCTTCTTTTTTTCTTCTGAAGTCAGGGAGAGTCTGAAATTTAAGTCATTATTCACTGAAAATCTTCCCTGTCATGTTCATGTTCAGATTCATTGTCTTGTTTAGCTTCTTTGTCATTCACTGTCCTAGTTCTCGTTTGTTACTATGGTTTTTGATTACTCCTCAGCTGTTATCCATTCTGTTAATCATCATCCTATGTATTTAATCCCTGAGATCTCCCCTGTTCTTTGTCTCGTGTTGAAGTTATGTTCATTGTGTTTGTTTTGTTTTTTTACCACCCTTCCAGGATTAATTAATTAATACTGTGTTTATCATTCATTCTGCATCATGCATTTCTCCTTTTGGATTTACTACTGCAGCGCCTGACAAAACATGAGATCCAACACCTTTCCTGACAGCTCTCTGTGTGTGTTTTTTTTCAAACCAGCCTAAATGAGTGATCTAAGGTACGCCTGCTTGGTGTCCTTGAGAGGATTTCGCTAAGTTTGTGGAGTGGGTGCTGGTGAATAACTGATCAGCATTCACCATCTGCCCTGCTGAGAACAACAGAATCAGACCCAGAGCCCAACCAAGCTACCCACCCAACTCTGCATGGAGTGAACACCCACTGCAGATGTGGAGCCTGAGCCTGCTGTGATGAATGAGGCATAAGAATGGACTGAGCCGGCCATCGCCCTGGAGCCCAAGCCTGACAAGAAGTCTGACCAGGTGTGTGAGCCAGCATTACAGTCTGTCCCACTGCTGAAAGTGAGCTGCAGCTGGCCTCTGTAAATTTGAATGAGGATATAGCAGAAGATTATCCCCAAAGTCTCCCATCACTGCTGGTCCCACCCAGCTCCATCTCCTGTGTCTCCAGAGATCACACCCAGCATCCCTGCGCCACAGATTTGCGGGTCTTCATCTATGCTTTGTCCCTCTAACCCTTCGGCTCTGTCTTTCTCTGCCTTCCCTCCAGCTCTCCCTTGATTCTCAGTCACACCGGCTCCACCTCAGTCCTCTGGCACTCTGGCTCCACCTCGGACACTCGTTACTGCGGCTCGGCCTCCAGGACTATTGGTGTCGCCCGGTCTCCGTGGCTCTTCATCTGCATCAAGGTATCCACGTTCTTTGGCTCCATCTCCATCCCTCATCCCCCTGGTGTCTACAGCCAAATCTCCACCATGGCTCATCCTCTCCATCGACTCCATCGTGGGTCCTCATCCTGGCTTGGCTTTGCATTATCCTCCAGTCTCTGCCCTGGCTCCTCCCACCTTCTTTGCCTCCATGGTTCCTAGGATTGTTGTCTCTGTGGTGTCTTCCTCAGTCTGCTCCTTATCCTCCTCTGAAGCCCCCACCCTCCCTCCATCCTCAGTTGTCATTGTCCCTGCCTGAGTTTTCGTTTGTTACTATGGTTTTTGATTAATCTTCACCTGTTCTCCATTCAGTTGATCATCATCCTTTGTGTATTTTATGTATTTTTGGCTTTATATACTGCAACTCCTGACACCCCCAGAGCCAGATTAAAAAATAGAAAGCCTCATGCCAGTATTGATTTAAAATGTTTGGCAATAACAGGACACAACACACCAGTTCAAATATGCATTATGACATCTGAGAGCTGCAGTTGAGGGGAATATTATCTGTACATTTCTGTGATTATTTTGTAAATAAATCAAAATTTATGTATATTACTTCAGAAGACTCGGAGTATAGCTCATACTGGGCTACTTTTATGGGGCTTTTTCTTGTCCTATTTGAAGATTTTGGAGGTGTGGAGCAGCATGAAATATCTCCCTTTGTGCTCCATAGAAGAAAGAAAATAATTCAGGTTTGGAACAATTTGAGGACGAGTAAATAATGACAGATTATTAGATTAGATTGTAAACTGTCTCTTTAAGATAAGTATGTATCTTACATCTTTATTATACAGCCATGTTACCTACACGTGAAATATATTATAATATTTAAATAATATTCTTCTGTTTTGTTATACTTGTTTTATAATAATAGAACACTAACTGCAAATTAGACTCCTTGAATAAATAAGAAATAAATATGTACAGTGCATGTGTTCAGAATTCATATTTATATACAGATGCATTTAAAGCCAGAAATACCCTTGTGAAAATGTAAACATCAACATACTTATTACAGAAATAATATACTTTAAATAAAAATGATTAATTATTTAATGCTTCAGACACTTAATTGCATGTAAAATATACTTTAATGTAATTTCTATTGAAACTTTTGTCATGTATTTAAATATATTTTTAATTACACATAATTAATTTGCAAATGAGTAAATTTAAAACATTATCTTCAAATATATCAAATAAAACAGTTAAAATTATAATCAAGTACTTTTCATGTGTTAGTAAGTTAGTCAACATCAAAACAAAGAATGATTTAACTTTTAATTTGTCATATTTTTTACAGTTTTTAAAAGTGTACTTAGTCCATTAAGAAACAGTCATGAAAATGAACACTATGAAATTTTATTTAATTAATAATATATATTGTTCTCTCTCTCTCTCTCTCTCTCTCTGTATATATATATATATATATATATATATATATATATATATATATATATATATATATATATATATATATATATATATATATATATATATATATATATATATATACTTTTAAGATTTGAAGTACACTACAACTACACATTCAATACATTTACTTCATCAAAATTTTTATCTGCATCATGTTGTGAATTAATTTCAAACTTACCTGCTCTTTTAGGCATGTTTCCAGAGGCTTCTTTGTTTTATTGTTGTTGTCCGTATGTTTTTGTTGTTATTGATGTGAAGAGCTTCTTTCTCAGTATTAAAAATAATATTAGTCAGATGCCACATTACATTAGTTTTCTCATCTCAACCCTCATCTCTGTTGATAATGGACAAGCTCTAATACTGGATGGAATATGGCCTGGAGACACAGGGAATTGAATTCACTCATGCACTTGCCCAAACACCCAACCCCACCCCACACAAACATATGACTTCGATTTTGACTGCACAAGCTAATATGGCATATAAATCACAGTTCGGACTGACAAAACATTTTGTTTATATATGATTTATGCTGTTTTTTGTGTGTTTCTAAGATATACTGTATTGCATGAAATGCATGTCTCTTATAGATTTAAACATTAATTGTCCTGTCCCTTTTGAACAACAAAAATGTTTTCAAAACAGTACCAAAATATGGTTAACAAACATGAACACAAACAATAAGCAAGTTAAAAGATTATAATATTGGGGTATGTCTGACACTAGAGGTTGTGTTCCTTTATCTTTCATATGACCTACTATCAATGTGTATTGATCTAAATATCCTCTGAACATAACTGACCATGGCTAAGAGACGAATGTACAGCTTATTACATAATTCTTAAAGGTACAAATAGATGTGAAAGTGGATTTAATAACATGGAAAATAAATAATAATAAATACAATACAAGTAATAATAAATAATAAAAACAATGAATGAATGAAGGAATGAATAAATAAATAAATAAATAAATAAATAAAGTAGACATTGTGGGTGAAGGTGATTTTTTTGTTTGTTTGTTTGTTTAAACAAAGGAAACTACAGAAGGCCTAGATATCACAAAACAATATATATACAAAATATATACAATATATATTATTTTTGTAATGTGGTCTGATTATTATAATTATTTTTTTTTTTAATACTGCCCTGATGTTGAAACGGACTGTAAAAAATAAAATAAACCACGCCATCTTGCGTTTAGCTGTTTTTTTTTTTTTTTTTTTATTTATTATTATTATTTATTTAATCCGTTTGTGGTATGCACTTTTTAAATTTTTTTTTTTACAGATGACAAACTATATGACTATAATATAAATATATGAACTATAAAAACAAAACAAACAAAAGCCTGAAGAAGAGCGTTGTGACGCAGTGTGGGTTGTTGCATGGAAATAGCGCCGTGCAGAAACCATGGCAGAAGCAGCACCATACATGAAAGTATAACTTGACTAGTACAGTATGTCGAGACGAGCATTACTCAAACAACATCAGGCTCTGCAGTGTTTGGGCGCGGCGGTCGGTTCTGTTCCGCTGAGATCTATCGCTACTCACAGGCTGCCTCCTCACGCAGATGAAGCGTCACTTTATGTCCACGTGAGTGAGTCATGTCAAAATCTGAGTGTTAAAGCCAGCCACTGGCAACTATATAGAAGGGAAATGTGGCCTATTATATCTGTATTTCTCCTTTTCTGCAGTGGCCATATTGCCTAAAAAGATGCTCTTACTGCAACTTCAACAAGTATATTCCTCGGAGTCAAAACCACACGGTCATGACAGAATGTCTGCAGAAAGAGACGCAAACCTTACTGCAACTCAGTCAAGTCTCCCGGTCAGTAAACAGAGATTCCACTAGTGAAAAACTAAAGATTTACTTTTGAAACAATATACGTGTGAACTAAATGTCATGTTTTCGGACACAATTGCATGTTATTTGCAATTAAATTGAAATGTATAGTTTGCATTTAAATTAAATGCAATTTGCAATTAGCAACTCTAGAGTGCCAAAAATAAGAATTCAGTCCTCATTTACTCACTCTTAAAGGATTAGTTCACTTTCAAAATAAATGTTCCTGATAATTTACTCACCCCCATGTCATCCAAGATGTTCATGTCTTTCTTTCTTCAGTCCAAAAGAAATTAAGGTTTTTGATGAAAACATTCCAGGATATTTCTCCATTATAGTGGACTTCAGTGTCCTCCAAATGGTTGAAGTTCAAAATTACAGATTACAGTGATCCCAGACGAGAAATAAGGGTCTTATCTAGAGAAACCATCGCTCATTTGTTTTAACCATAAATGCTCATCTTGAACTAGCTCTCTTCTTCTTCTTCTCTATTAGAATTCCAGCAGTGTAGACACTGTTAAGTGTATTACTGCCCTCCACTGGTCAAAGTTTGAACTAAATGTTCATATACAATATTCTAGTGCAAGTATATAACAATTAGTTCAAACTTTAACCTGTGGAGGGCAGTAATACACTTAGCAGTGTCTACACTGCTGGAATTCTAATAGAGGAGAAGAAGAAGAGAGCTAGTTCAAGATGAGCATTTATGGTTAAAATGTATATAATTTATTATTTAGTTTTTTTTTTAAAGAAAATTACTGATCGTTTCGCTAGATAAGACCCTTATCCCTTGTCTGGTGTCGTTTAAAGCACTTTGAAGCTGCACTGAAACTGTAATTTTGACCTTTAACCGTTTGGAGGCCATTGAAGTCCACTATATGGAGAAAAATCCTGGAATGTTTTCATCAAAAACTTTAATTTCTTTTCGACTGAATAAAAAAGATAGACATGAACATCTTTGATGACATGGGGGTGAGTAAATTATCAGGACATTTTAATTTGAAAGTGAACTAATCCTTTAAATTGTTTTAAAACTGTATGAGTTTCTTTCTTCTGTTGAACACAGAAGAAAATATTTTGAAGAATGTCTGAAACCAAACAGTTGATGGACCCCATTGACTTCCATAGTATGTTTTTTCCTCCATACTATAGAAGTCAGTGGGGACTAGAACTGTATGGTTACCCATATTCTTCAAAATATCTTCTTTTGTGCTCAACAGATGAAAGAAACTCATACGGGTGTAGAACAACTTGAGGGTGAGTAAATAAGGACTGAATTTTAATTTTTGGGTGAACTATCCCTTTAATTTATGCTGTACTGTTCCCTAGGATCAGCTCAGTGTTTTTTGGAGGAGGAACACCTAGCTTGGCTCAGCCCTCCACAATCGCTGCTGTCTTGGAGACAGTTTCCAAAAACGCCCATCTCTCAGATGATGCAGAGGTCACCCTGGAAGTGAATCCTACACCTGCTGGAAAAGCTAGTCTGAAGGACTTCATGTTAGCAGGAGTTAACCGGTTTTCTATAGGAATTCAGGTGCACTGCATACACACATCCCCACAATCTGTCAGATGTTATGTAGCTCAAAGTCTCCATAGATCTAATGCTATTTTCCACAGTCACTGAATGACGATCACCTGAAGATACTAGGGAGAGATCACAATTCCCAGCATGCTCTCCAGACAGTGTCAGAGGCCAAGACGCTTTGTCCTGGACGTGTGTCAGTGGATGTCATGTTTGCTCTTCCAGGCCAAAGTGTAAAGTCATGGGAGAGTGAGCTGGAGAAATTGCGGCCGGTTTGTGATGATCACGTTTCACTGTATCAGCTGACTTTGGAAAGGGGCACCCAGCTTTTTAAACAGGTTGAAAGCGGGGAGCTCAGCATGCCTGGTGACGATGTCACTGCTGTCATGTACCATTCGGCACGCAGACACTTGGAGAAGGCTGGGTTTTTCCAGTATGAGGTGTCCAACTTTGCCAAAAATGTGAGTTATAATTTCTTATATTCTATTACTTTATAAGCTGTAAAAAGTATCAAAATAAGAATTAGCACTAGCAACAGTGTTTGGTTCCCACAAATAAAATGTAATCCACTGCAAGTCGCTTTAGATAAATTGCCTCCCAAATGAATGAATGCTACATTATATAATTGTTTGAAATGTGATCATGGTTTATTGATTATGTGCTCATTGTAGAACGCTGTCAGTGAACACAATATTGGGTACTGGAGGGGACATCAGTACATCGGTGTAGGCCCAGGTACATTCATGCACATATACTACTCTTCAAACATTTGGGGTTAGCAAGAATATATTAAAATATATAGCAGCACAATGGTTTTCCACATTGATAATCAGGGTAGCCCTTTAGTTTAGGGTCCAATTCTCACTATTAATTAGTTGGTTATTAGCATGCATATTACTAGGATATTGGTTGTTTATCAGTACTTATAAAGCACATATTAATACCTTATTCTGCATAACCAAATTCTACATCCCTTAATCCTACCCAATACTTAAATTAACAACTACCTTACTAATAGGGCTGGGCGATATATCGCATGCAATTGTCATGCGCATTTCGTCTTAATAACTATTAATAAGCAGTAATTAGGAGTTTATTGCGGTAAAAGTCGTAGTGAGATTTGGAACCTAAAATGTGACCATAATCAGAAATGTTTCTTGAGCATCAAATCATCATATTAGAATGATTTCTAAAGGTTCATGTGACACTGAAGACTGGAGTAATGATGCTGAAAATTATATTATAAATATATTTTAACATATGTTCAAATGGAAAACTGTTATTTTAAAGCTGCAGTTCGTGATTTTTCCTCTTTGCCGCCATCTCTTGTTTGAAACCTGCAATTGCAGTCATATGCGGAACAGTTATCTGTACGTGGGTTATCAGCTCGTCAGCGCAGATGAATCTAATGCTTGCTGTCAGTCACCGCACCGGTGTGGATACTGAACTTCAGAATCACAGATTCTACGTCTTGAAAGTATGACCAATATAAGAATTTTCATTGGAAGATATCATCTGAACAAGTAACATTTCTTCCACTTTTGTTCTGACCAACTGAGGAAAAAAGCATTAGGCCTACAATAAATCACGCTGCCAATGATGATTAAATCTAACGATCGCTAAGCTCGGATCACGTCAAACCATGCAAATTATTATTACTGTTATACTTTGTTCTCAAATCGTTAATGTTAACAACATCAGCATTACTATGACTATGTGTATATTAGCGTTACCTGTAGATTTCAATTTCTGTAGCCACTCCACAGTCCAAAGTCTTTTGCTTTTTGACTAAAGGTGAATCTTCAGTTGTCACTGATGACTGTCATTTGGACCTTTCTGGATTACAATCCACCATCAAAATGATAAGTTTAAAGGTGCCCTAGAATTAAAAATTGAATTTATCTTGGCATAGTTGAATAACAAGAGTTCAGTACATGGAAATGACATACAGTGAGTCTCAAACTCCATTGTTTCCTCCTTCTTATATAAATCTCATTTGTTTAAAAACCCTCCGAAGAACAGGCGAATCTCAACATAATACCTATTGTTACGTAACAGTCGGGATCATTAATATACACCCCCAATATTTGCATATGCCAGTCCATGTCCAAGGCATTACACAAGGGCAGCCAGTATTAACGTCTGGATCTGTGCACAGCTGAATCATCAGACTAGGTAAGCAAGCAAGAACAATAGTGAAAAATAGCAGATGGAACAATAATAAATGACATGATCCATGATAACATATTTTTAGTGATATTTGTGAATTGTCTTTCTAAATGTTTTGTTAGCATGTTGCTAATGTACTGTTAAATGTGGTTAAAGTTACCATCGTTTCTTACTGTATTCACGGAGACAAGAGCCGTCGCTATTTTCATTTTTAAACACTTGCAGTCTGTATAATTCATAAACACAACTTCATTCGTTATAAATCTCTCCAACAGTGTTTAATGTTAGCTTTAGCCACGGATCACTATCAAACTCATTCAGAATCGAATGTAAACATCCAAATAAACACTATACTTGCGCGATTAGACATGCTGCATGACGAACACTTTGTAAAGATCCATTTTGTGTGAACTTTATTTATGCTGTTCAAGGCAAGCGCGAGCTCTGAGGGTGGGGAGCACGAGGAATTAAAGGGGCCGCAGCCTGAATCGGCGCATATTTAATGATGCCCCAAAATAGGCAGTTATAAAAATGAATAAAAAAAATCTATGGGGTATTTTGAGCTGAAACTTCACAGACACATTCAGGGGACACCTTAGACTTGTATTACATCTTTTGAAAACACGTTCTACGGCACCTTTAATTATTTCAGCTGCTGTGAGAACAAGCTATAAATGATTTGCTACCAGCAGCATCTTCACATGATAAAACCGATTAGCCTGGACTCCTTCCTTTCGGTTTACGGACATGACGTAATGACGCACAGATGAACTGCTGCATGCTCAAATTTCCCGCGGAAATCCACCAGGTCGCTCTTATTATAAAACATTATTACAAGCTTAACGTTGTGAATCAAGCTAAGATAATTTTGAACACTGGCTGGTTATGTACTTGCTCAAAAATTGATTTTGGATCATTTTTAACAAAAAAAAGTTACGGACTGCAGCTTTAAATTGTAATAATATTTCACAATATCACTGTTTTTACTGTTTTTTTGTTTTGTTTTGTTTTTTATCAATTAAATGACAAATAAATTATCATAAATTATCATAATAAAAAAAAATAACCAACCCAAACTTTTGAACATTAATGTACAAACTATGATGAACTAATCTTACAAAAACACTCAACATTCTTTAACACACAAGTAAGATTTCGTTGTTATCTGTTAGGGGCTCATGGGCGCTTTGTGCCGCGTGCTGTGGGAGGAGCTCAGAGGGAAGCACGAACCCAGACTTTAGAACCAGATGTTTGGATACGGGAGGTTCAGCATCATGGTCACGGGACACGCCGTCGAATACAGCTTGACCACCGTGGCCTGTAAGTGTATATGGCATGTAGTCCACACACAACAATTGCACAGTCTGTCGCTGAGTTATTGAATCCGATCGTAATTGTATCTGCAGGCTAGAGGAGGTTTTGGTCATGGGTCTGCGGATGAATGAAGGAATCTCCCAGCAGGTAAAATGGACCACTTCTTAACACATCTTAGGGTTTACAAATCCAGGTCACATTTCAATTATGTTTTGTTTGTTTGTTTTTATTATTTATACATCATGTTAGTATGTTACGGTATGTTTAAACTGTAATGCAGTAAAAAAGAAAGCCGTAATGTTTCTAAAAATGCTGTACTGACCAATCCAATGATTTTTTTTCTTTTGCTTATGAAATGGTGTAGCACTGGGAGTTATTCAGCCCAGAGGCTGACCTCCAACAAATATTTGGGATGTCAGAAAACATTCAGGAATTGCAAGCAGGGGGGCTTCTAATATTTAATGACAGGTAATGTTTATGGCTTAGAAACTTTTATTTTTTAAGTAACCCAAGAGTGATGGTACATTTTCACTTATACATCAATTCCCTACTGATGCTTAACTTTATTTTTTAGGGGTTTGCGATGTTCTTGGAAAGGATTAGCATTGCTGGACAGCATCTTACCCACAATGCTGCTAGAATTAGAGATGTTTTTCCAAAGCAAGGGGTATCAGGAGGATGCAGAACAGCTGCAGAAACACAGACATTCAGAGACACAGATGACCGTTTACATCAGAGACACATGAGACCGAGATAATAGGTAATAAGGTAAACATGAAACAAATGCATCCATGTGGAGAAGTGTTTACTCTTGAAGAAGGAAAAGGGGTCAATGACATGACACATTTTTTTCCCTATCTATTAATTTATTCACAAATACAGGACATTAAAAAGCATTGCATACATGCAATGGCTTAAATGCACCTTAAATGTGAACATGTTTTTAATTTCTGAATTAAAATGCAATGTAATATTTTAGGAGGTTTGGGGTGCATAAAGTAAAAGACAGGATGATATTATCTTTATATATTTAAGAAAACTAATTAAATTCTATATTTTCTAAATGTCTCATTGTAAACAATTATTCCGTAAATATGTTTCATATTTTAAATTAAGCAATTCCCCTTTTACAACATGTAATATAAGTCTCTGGTGTCCCCAGAATGTATCTCAAGTTTCAGCTCAAAATACCCCACAGATCATTTATTCTAGCTTGTCAAATTTGCCCTATTTGGGTGTGAGCAAAAACACGCCATTTTTGTGTGTCCCTTTAAATGCAAATGAGCTGCTGAGGACGGAGCTTCAACAGCTCGCGATTCAGTTGCTCAACAACAACAAAGCTGGACAATCTCACGCAGACAAAATGAGGATTGTCAGTAACGGTGTTCAGCCTTACATTGTTCAAACCGGAGAGACTCAGGAAGAAGCTACAACATTTACAATGAAACTGGACGTTTCTGAATGGTTAGTAGATAAATTTATGTAGTTGCTGTGTTGATTCAACTCATCGACCAGCATGTGTCGTCATGTTAATCTTTTGTGTAAATCCAGCGTTAAATTGACCCTCGTTTGTGAAGCATTCTGGCGTAAAATGACGGCATGGTAACAACACTCTACTACAACAACTCTTCTTCTTCTCTAAAGCAGCCCAACATGTCCTCACTGCCTTTTTTGAGTGTTCTCGAGGGCAGGGTTTATGTACATTTTAGGGTTAGCAATGTCACTAACCCGGGATAAAGCTCGTTGTAGTCCCTACCAGCCTTGTCATAGTCCTTATACAATTAAATTCTTTAAAAGAAAATATCTCCCTTTGCTTTGAACTTTCGGAATTTAAAAATTTAATCAAGATGTCATAACTGGATTTTCCATTGAAAATGACAAACTTTTCTCTGGTGACATATGCAGGACTTCTCCAATCGTTTAGTCTGCCTAAACCCCACCCACATCTCAAAATCCAATCAACAACAGATACATAGAACCAGTTCCCAACTTCCAATATTTGTACTTGCCATTGTGTAGCATTTACTACAGTAAAGTTGACAGAGTGAATCAGGCAGTCCAAGCGTATACTAAATGAAGCAAGAGTAGAGTTACATTCAAGCTATTATAAGGCATGAAAAAATGATTTTCACAGGAAAAAACAAACTTAAATATGTCATTCTGGTTATCAAAGATGAGTTTTAAGGGATAAAAATATTGATTGCAGGGGGATTACTTTTTACATTAAAAATATATTGAAAACTTTAAAAAAAAAATGATTAAGATGTGTACACACATGTATATTCAATGTGTAAGGAAAACTTTATTTTTAGCTGATGGTTACACCACATGACATTTTTAGACTCATGAATTTTCATTTTCAAAAAAACATAAGAAACCAACATCTATATGTTACACAGTGCACATTTCTATAACCTGGCATGTGTCTTTAACAAGATTTTAAAAATATTTTTCTTTTTGTGAACGTATTGACTCATATGAGGTTTGTCTTACTACTCTGATCTATGAAATCTGATGTGATTGTATCCTGTGGGCTTTATTATCTTGAGTGGTATTCGATTTGGCTTAGAACTGATTTCTTATTGCATCTGCCATTTGAAGTTACTCCTCTCCAATCCACCCACATGCTCAGTCATAGAGAAGGTCACCAAAGAATCGTGAATTATTCATGATGTTACTCCCTACTTACTGAACTTATTTCACGTAGAAGCACAATTAAAATACAGTAGTCAACATTTCAAGTGGATCAAAACCTTTCATCAAGGTTGTCCTAAAACCTTCTTCTTAGGTCAACTTGGTTCTTATGACAACTTTGATTAACTTTTTTGATCCACTTCAGATGTTGACTACTGTATATTTTCTTACTCCACCTTATATGACAGCTCGTTGTCATTTTAAAAGTTAGCAATGTAGTCGAGACATTATAATATAGTAGCAAAATGCTTTGCTTTCATCAAGGCTGTTCATAACTTTCACTAGCAGTCCGCTGTCCATGGTACTGAGCGCCGTCTGCGTAACGCTAAACAAATGATTGTGCAAATATAAATGTTAAACGTCAGAACTATGCTTGTTTGTTTTATTGTCAATGTAGGTTGCTGTTTCTTTGTTGGCATATTCATCACTGCATTCATGAATATTCAGAGTCGAACGGGGTTTTATTTCTTTCTGCATCGTGTTGTGTAATGTCTATTATACAAAGGGTGATTGTATTGTCAGGGATTCACACATATGAGTGCGTTGGCGCGTTTTCTTACTAATGTGAGAGAATTTCACACCAGCACAACGATGATGACTCAAGCCACTGCAGACGATGAGGAGCAATTCTTCACCACCCACAACTTTCTTCCCGTTGTTCATCCATAAATGGACATATTGTGAGGTTTCACCTTAAAGCAGAGGCGTGGATACTGCTGCAAAGGTGAGGTGAGCTCGGGGACACGTTATAAATATGTACAGGATTGCTCATGAATATTAATTAGGTGACGTTACATTTTCTCGTTTGTCACCCGATTGGCTGAAAAGAACGGATACGTTGTTTGCAGTGACTGAGGAAAACACGACGCAGTATTTCTTGAGCACGATTTTATTGTTGTCTGTTATACAAGACAAAGTGGAAACACATTTGAGGTAATGGATTCGTATTCATTTTTGAGAATAAACAGTGCGACACTGCGTCTTTTATTATTGTCAGTAGTATAAGAAACATGGAAACAAATGTGAGGTAAAATACCCTCAATATAAAGAAATACATACATACACATGCATACTCGCTTATATAACAACATTTCCTAATAGGAAAATACATGCGTTAGTATCTGCGTTTTGAAACTGGTCCAAACTAGTTATGAACTGCACTGAAAAAGTGGTAACTACGGTTTTAATCAAGTCAAAATATTATTAACACCATTGAATCAACATGAACACGTTGACGTATACCAGCAAAACTCAGTGTAAAGTTTAAATTTTGGTAGAAAATGCTATTTAAGGTAATTGCAGGTTACCACGTTTTTTGTTTTTTTTTTCTTTTTTTTTTCACTCTTAAAAAGTTACAAAAGAGCTTTTTTTTTTTTTTTTTTTTTTTTGCACTGCAAGGAACCATTTTTAGTTTTCCTTTCAGTGAACTGTTCTTAAAAGAACCATTCTTTTAGTGTGAGGAACATTTTGTGAAAGATTCCATTTTAAACGTTCTACATGGAACCCTAAAGAACCTTTATTTTTAAGAGTGTAGTTGTTTTTTTGCTGGCCTTCCAGTTTACACCAGCTAATGACCAGTTTAGACCAGTTATACCATCTTAAGCCTGATTTTCCAGCAGGGTTTTAAAGACATTTCACAAATACATTATAATCTGTCCTCTGGTCCAGCCAGGGACTTGTAGAATTTAATAATTCTTACATAGCTGAATAATTATTATTCATGGGTTTGAAACAGAGTCCCTAACGTTACTCTTTACTGTATTTGGCACCTTTCAATAGGTGTACATCTTTTAGGGGTGGTCGGCCCCATCACGCGCCTCAGATCGCTACTGAAACTCGGTCTACGCGCGAGCGGTTGCACCGCACCACACGGCTCATTCATGGATCTTTTGTTTCTCTTTCTGCTGCTGAGCGCTTGATAAGTGTGTATTGAGATGTCTCGATGGAGAGAGGGTCTGGTTTCTGTGGGGAGCCCTCCCAGCACCGCCAGGGCTTCGAACATCTCCTCCAGGTTGGTGGAGTCTTTAGCAGACACCTCAAAAAAGACACTGTCCTCCCCAAGAGACTGGCTGATATCTGAGTGTTGCACAGCTCTTGAGGAGTTTAAGTCAGTTTTATTGCCACAGATTATAATTGGAAGCTGTCTGTTTTCTTTGGACTTGGCCAGCTTGGATTTGGCAGTGAAAATCTCCTCGCGTAAGGAGCAGACCTCAGTGAAAGACTTTCTGTCGGTCACGCTGAACACCAGCAGGAATATATCGCCTGTTGAGGACATAAAGCACAATAAATTAGAACTTTGTAAATCATGGACACTATTAAACGATTGAAAAAACGGTGCACACACTGACCTGTCAGAATAGACAGTCTTCGTCTGGCAGGGAAGTCTCTCTCTTTGGACGCGTCCAGGATATCCAGCTGGTATCTCTCTCCTCGGATGTGGTACAGTTTGCTGTGAAAGTCTTCGGTCGTTGGCTCGTAATGTTCCTCAAATCCATCATCGCCGAGGAAACGGCGTATAACCGCCGTTTTTCCCACCCGGGGCGCGCCGAGCACAACTATGCGCCTGTAATGACTGGGTTTTACGCTGACCAGATCGTCGTGTTTACTCTCATATCTCATATACTTTGTTTTATGGAGCTGAGAAGCGGAGAAGGGGTCCAGAGATCTCCGTGGATTGCGTTCAGACGACGAGGGTCGCTTTCCAGTGCTGGAGGAGCGCACCACTCGTGCCTTTGGCTCTGGATGTCTCCAATGCGATGCGCACGGCAAATGCATATCAACTGTTGCGGTGCCTACGGGATGATAGCTGCAACAGGAGAGCGTCGCGGTGCTACCAACTGAAAGAAGAGCTTTATCAGTTGTGTTCACCTCCATGCTCCTGGCTGGTATCATCCAGAATGACTGGTTCTGTGCTCTCGGTGCAGTGATTTGTACGCGCTCCCCGCAATGCTTTTTATATGCTGATGATGGATGGGAGGTCTCGTGTGGTGCGTCATTCAACGCGTACTGGGAATTGGTTTCTTCTGGTGAATCTGAACAATTCTGCTGCCTATTTAAGGTATTGCTTACTGCAGTGTTACTTGGATCTGAGCCATTCTTATGTAGAGCTGCAGATTCTCGAAGTATTGTCAGTTAAATGTAACTACTTAAAACCTGCTTGTATCATTACTGAAGAAGTCAAACGCTTTCCAGCTTAATTTGGATTGAAACACGCTTCAAAAGCATAAGTATTGTCATAAATAATCATGAAGTAAAAAGCTTGCAATATGATTGTGAGATATTGCCTTTATAATTAAAAATAAAAACAGTTAATGAAGAGCAATTACTATTCAGAAGTTTAGGTTAGATTTTTGAAAGAAGATTCTTATGCCAACGACTGCATTTATAAGCTCTAAAATAATGTAAAAACAGTAATATTTCTAAATATATATTTTTTAAATTTTACCTTAATATATTCCACTTTAATATATTTTAAAATTTAATCTATCCCGTGATCAAAGCTGAATTTTCAGCATAATTACTCAATGCTTTCCAATCGCTCTCGCGGTACTTTGATGTCATACGCCGATCGGTGCTGCGCAGCACCGCTGCATCTTGAACAAGCCTATTTCTGAAGGATCAGAAATATGAATGTGCTGCTTCATAGTTTTGTAAAAACTGTTTTTTTTTCCCTAATAACACAAGACAGAGCTTTTTTTATTATTAAAAAACAAACAATCAATCAAGAAAAAAGTATTGCAAAAGTAACATACCAAATTACTTTCTATTAAAAGTAACTAACACAATTAGTTACTTTTTTAAGGAGTAACTGTTACATTTGGTTTTGGTTCACATTTATGTTTTCATGTTCATGTTTTCAGGTCTTTTATTTTGTAGTCATGTTTCCTGTTTCTCATGTGATCCTGTCATGTGCTTCCCCTGTTCATGTGCCTCGTTCTGATTGGTTCCCTCGTCTATGTGTCATGTTCTCATTGGTTCACTGTTTTCAGGTGTGTCTTGTTTAGTCATTAGTCTTGTTCGACTTCATGCAAAAGCAAAAGCAATGCATTCTGGTTAAAAAATTTGTCTGACTTTGACTGGCGCTACAGCCGCCTTATGGTCACATGTGCCATCAAAGTACCGCAAGAGTAAAACGAGACCAGCGCCTATGTCAGGCTCTGCTCAAAATTGGCTGCGAAAGCCTTGATACAAAAATTGCGTGGTCTGCCATGAATGATGTTAGTTCAGCACACTACAGAAAGCACGAAGTGTCCGACCTGACGGCCGTCTCTGTACTCCTCCCCCGCCTGCAACCGGCAGATCTTGCCAGCCCGTGGCAGGCTAGTGTAGTTCATCTTGAACAAGCCTTATGTGTATAAATAGCCCTCATGTTTCCATTGTCTCTTGTCTAGCTTTGTTTCATGTCAGTGAGTTTGTTTTGTTCATGTTTCTAGTCTATTATTCAAGTATTTTGTATTGATTTCATGTTCACGTTAATAAACTGCTCATGGGTTCACTTATACTTGCCTGCAATGGATGTGTGACAGTAACGTAATATTGTAATGCAATACTTTTAAAGGGTTAGTTCACCCAAAAATAGAAATTATGTCATTTATTACTCACCCTCATGTCGTTCCACACCCGTAAGACCTTCGTTCATCTTCAGAACACAAATTAAGATATTTTTTGATGAAATCTGATGGCTCAGTGAGGCCTCCATTGACAGCAATGTCACTGAACCTCTCAAGATCCAGAAAGCTACTAAAGACATCTTTAAAACAGTTCATGTGATTACAGTGGTTCAACCTTAATATTATAAAGCAACGGGAATACTTTTTGTGCGCCAAAAGAACAAAATAACGACTTTTCAACAATATCTTCTAGTGATGGGCGATTTCAAAACACTGCTTCATGAAGCTTCAAAGCTTTACAAATCTTTTGTTTCGAATCAGTGGTTTGGATCACGTAAACGAAGCCTTGTCTTCTGAAATCACGTGACTTTGGCACTCCGAACCACGGAACAATTTGATTCGAAACAAAAGATTGGTAAAGCTTCGAAGCGGTCTTTTGAAATCACTAGATATTGTTGGAAAGGCATTATTTTGTTTTTTTCGCACACAAAAAATATTCTCGTCGCTTCATAAGGTTGAACCAATGAACTCACATGAACTGTTTTAAATATGTTTTGAGTACCTTTATGGATT
Organism: Chanodichthys erythropterus; assembly: GCF_024489055.1. Classification (NCBI taxonomy): domain Eukaryota; kingdom Metazoa; phylum Chordata; class Actinopteri; order Cypriniformes; family Xenocyprididae; genus Chanodichthys; species Chanodichthys erythropterus. Next base: position 22,509,745 of record NC_090223.1, on the reverse strand, counting down.
CTGAAAGGTTCAGTGACATTGCTGGCAATAGAAGCCTAACTGAGCCATCAGATTTCATCAAAAATATCTTAATTTGTGTTCTGAAGATGAACTGGTCTCACTGGTGTGGAACGACATGAGGGTGAGTAATTAATGACTGAATCTTAATTTTTGGGTGAACTAACCCTTTAATTATCTTTCCCCAACACTGGTTATAAATATCTTTACTGTCACTTTTGTTCAATTTAATATGTCCTTTCTAAATAAAAAGTAGCTCCCTGAATAAAAGTAGCCCCCCCAATCTTTTGACTGGAAGTCATTGAAAAAAATGGCCAGTCTACTAATGAATGTAGTTCCAAATAAACCAAGCTTTGGAAAACACAGTCTAAAAGTTCACATACTCTGGTCTGAAATCTCATGAGCAGATAGTGATATAGACAGTTAAAAGTCCCAGTGCTGTTGTGCTAAATATCAGCACTCTTATAACACTGCTCAACCAATCAAACACATGGACCTGAACCAATTGTAGTATAATGATGTTTTTTAAAAGTCTACAATGATGTTCTTTCAGCTTTCAGTTTGATGTGATGTATAGCGGCGTGAGTAGCATGTGGGTGGCAACATTTTAGTTTATTTCCCTCAGTCGTCCGGATAATTGTGGGGTTGCTAATTGACTGACTTTTCCAGCTACAAATTGCATAATTATTGAACACAAGCTTTTTTTTCAATTACTCAATGATTTTCCAATGGAAAGCCCGTGTTATTTGTGTGGGCACACGGAAACATTTGGTCAAAGAGGTGAAGGTTTATCGGCGTCTGTTTTTGTGTGTCTAGATGAGACGGGTACCTCGGGAATTACATCTATATGAATGATTTCGCATTCCATTAATCACTGTCTGTGTAATTATGTTGATGGCTCTCTTTTAATAGAAATAGAATAACAACTGACATTAATAGCACAATGTAACTATACAAAGCGTCACGACAATCATAACAATAATCTACATAGATATATGATCACAACCACGATTCTCTCTTACAGCTGACTTTGGATTGATTAGAGATCGACACTTGTGAAAAAGAACTTTAGCAAACTTCAGAAAAGTACTTATTATGGAAATAATATACTTTAAAGGAATATTCTTATGTGTGAACTGAATGTAATGCTTTCAGACACTTAATTGCATGTTATATTTACAGTTAAATTAATATGTATTACAGTTATAAAATTATTTGAACACCTTTGTTGTATGTTCCCGGGGCAGGGTTTATGTAAATTTTAGGGTTAGTGATGAAACTAACCTGGGAAGTAGCTCGTTGTAGTCCCTACCAGCTGTTTGTTGTAGTCCTTAAACAGCGATTTCTATAAAATAAAATATCTCCCTTTGCATTGAACTTTGAGCGTCGTAACTTTGCAGATTTTGTTTATGCTCAAACGGCAACATTACACACTAACTAAAGTTAAAAAAGTGAAATTATAATCAACCACCCCTTTAAAATAAACATTTAATTTGACATCATTACAAAATGCACTTTTTAAAAGTGTACTTAAGTGTGTTAAGAAACATAGTCATGAAAATGGTCTTTTATTTAATAATAATCTATCAAGAAGTGCAGTTTTAAGATTTGAAGTACACTAAAAGAGCAAATTCAGTACAATCAAGTGCACTTCTTAAGTGCATAGTCAGTTACATTCAACAATGTGTACAGTAAAAAACACTGTATTACAGAATGAGAATCTAATAGGAATTAACAGAACAATGGGATTAACAGAAATGGAACTGTCTCAAAAAAAAATGTAATAATGCAAAACATTTTAATACTATTTTGAGGAGGAATAATACCATTTTCAAGAAATATCAAGAACATTCTGGCTATTATTAGAGCATGTCAGCACATCTGTATTGGGCAAAGCGTCCTTACTTAACAGAAGACAAATTCCCATCTTGTGCAGCATGAACACCTACATATCTAACAGTCTCAGGCAGCTCGACTTTATTCGATCAAGGCCACTCTGAATGCACTGAATCGGTGCATGGTGTGCTGTGGTTTTCTTTTACAGTACTTACCTTGGAGTGCTTGAGACTAAATGTTCTCTGCTGAGAATAAAATATACATCACCATGGCAACTGTGCACTTTATAACACTGGTTTCCAGACTCTATTTGATGAGCTGAGAACATGTCTTTGTGAGCCATCACAATATCACTCACTTCTCTATAAGGCTTCGTATTGAAAATCTATAATCCTGCTTTACATTGTGGTGAGATGTTATAAAGACTTAAAAAGCAAAATGAAGGCACGTCCAGCACGAATGTTTTTCTTCTTGAGCTGAATTCACTTATTTAAAGTAAAGTAGTAAATGTATTCACAGAACATAAAATGTAAAGTTACCATAGCCTAAAATGTTCCATCATTGAAAAAATTACCTATTTAAATTAAGTCCTAAAATATCTTAAATTGCGTCAGCTTGAAAAAGTTAGATGCAAATTGTTTCCTTTTATCACTTTCATCTGTTTTCTTTCTATACAAAATGTAGAAATTAAAGACTTTGCATGAACACTCGTGAGACAAAAAACATGCACAAAATACCTTAAAATGCCACTCACAGAACTGGAAAATGAAATGTGATGGTAGCAATCACCTAACATAGATTTAACATTTGTTTAACAATCAACATAATCTTTAAGATATGTAACTTTTTGTTCACAATTAACAAAATGTAAATAATAGGTCAATACATCTTTTTTCGTACCCTGATTCACTATGTTAAGCCTATTATAAGTGTTAATAGATCTTAACTGCATTACAGTTACATATCACTTCGCCAAAGGATTTTTGTTATTTTAAAGGTGCCATAGAATTCAAAATTGAATTTATCTTGGCATAGTTGAATAACAAGAGTTCAGTACATGGAAATGACATACAGTGAGTCTCAAACTCCATTGTTTCCTCCTTCTTATGTAAATTTGATTTGTTTAAAAGACCTCCGAAGAACAGGCGAATCTCAATATGTAACAGTCAAGAACATTAATATGTACGGCCCCAATATTTGCATATGCCAGCCCATGTTCAAGGCATTACACAAGGGCAGCCAGTATAATGTCTGGATGTGCACAGCTGAATCATCAGACTAGGTAAGCAAGCAAGAACAATAGTGAAAAATGGCAGATGGAGCAATAATAACTGACATGATCCCTGATAACATGATATTTTTAGTGATATTTGTACATTGTCTTTCTAAATGTTTTGTTAGCATGTTGCTAATGTACTGTTAAATGTGGTTAAAGTTACCATCGTTTATTACTGTATTCACGGAGACAGGACTGTCGTTATTTTCATTATTAAACACTTGCAGTCTGTATAATTAATAAACACAACTTCATTCTTTATAAATCTCTCCAACAGTGTGTAACGTTAGCTTTAGCCACGGAGCACAGCCTCAAACTCATTCAGAATCAAATGTAAACATCCAAATAAACACTGTATTTACGCGATTAGACATGCTGCATGACGAACACTTTGTAAAGATCCATTTTGAAGGTTATATTAGCTGTTTGAACTTTGTTTATGCTGTTAAAGGCAAGTGCAAGCTCGGGGGCAGGGAGCACGAGAATTTAAAGGGGCCACAGCCTGAATCGGCGCATATTTAATGATGCCCCAAAATAGGCAGTAAAAAAAAAAAAAAAAAGAATTTAATCTATGGGGTATTTTGAGCTGAAACTTCACAGACACATTCAGGGGACACCTTACACTTATATTACATCTTTTGAAAATGCATTCTACGGCACCTTTAATAGGTCTTACAGCCTACAACCGCAAAAGAAACAAAACCCACAACGACCAAGCAAATTAATATAGTAAACATCAAATTTTTGTCATGGTTTTTGCTGCAAAAATATGTTTTATTGTGTCCTGAAACCCCATACACACACTCTCTCTCACACTTGAATGCACATACACACAGTACGGACATACACTCGCACAGAAACGTGTTGTCAGCGCGGTTCTGAAGAATTAATCAGTAACATAGTATAGCAACTTAAAAGATACATGACATTTCTCACGAACGAGGTAATAACTGTGTGGTTCTTGAGGTATTTATACTTAAAGTTTCATTATTAGTAGAGACACTGCTGCTATGAGAGACTCAGGGAGGCTAATTTACTGCATTAATAACTGTATCTTCCAGTGCCTAAGAATAGACATCCCATGGCACTAAATGACTACAGACCCAGTGCACTAACCTCTCATTTAATGAAGGTTATGGAGAGACTGGCTTTTTTAGACCACTAGTGCATCCATCACTTGACCCTCTGCAGTTTGCTTATCAGCCCCGGGTGTGTGTGTGGAAGATGCAATTAAATATCTACTGCAGAAGGTATATTGTTTGTTGGACACATCTATTAGATTTTTCCAGTGTGTTTAATACCATACAGCCAATTTTGTTGAAGGCAAAACTGGAAGAAATGCAGGTAAATGCTTCCTTAGTCACTCCATGATTATCTGACGGGCAGGCCTCAGTTTGTGAGATTACAGCTGGGATGTGTGTCTGAATGACTGATGAGTAACATTGGGGCCCCCCAGGGAAGTGTGCCATCTCCCTTTCTGTTTACAATCTACACTGCGGACTTTAATTACAGTTCTGAGTCATGTCATCTGCAGAAATACTCGGATGACACAGCCATAGCAGGCTAGACTGTGTGGAGAAATGCCAGGAGGAGGAGTACAGACGTCTGGTTGACTGCTTTGTGAAATGGTGTGGGGAAAATCACTTACAGTTAAATGTGGCGAAGACAAAAGAAATTGTGGTAGATTTCAGCCGGAATAAGGCACCACCCACTCCAGTTTGCACTGGTGGGATTAATGTGGAACTTGTACGTATTTAGGTGTCGTGTTGAACAACAAGTTGGAGTGGTCTATAAATACGGAGGCTGTTTACAAGAAGGGCCTGAGTCGGCTATATTTCTTGAGGGAGCTCAGGTCTTTCAACGTGTGTAACAGGATACTCAAGAAGTTTTATCAGACTGTTGTTGCGAGTACTATCTTCTTTGCTGTGGTGTGTTGGGGTGCAGGAATCAAAGCAAAGGATGCCAACAGACTACGCAAACTCATCAAAAAGGCTGTCGTCGGCTCTGAGCTTGGTACTTTGGAGGATGTGGTTAGGGACAGAATGCTGGCAAAGTTGCTGGCGATTATGGACAATGATGTTCATCCCCTCCATAAAACTCTGGACAAACTCAAGAGTAGTTTTAGCAACAGGCTTATTCAGCCTCATTGCTTGAAGGAAATTGTTCCTATAGGAAATCGTTCCTAGTGCTATTAGACTATATAACTCATCTGTCTAGGATAGAACTGTGTTAGTTAATAGGTATGTAGTCACATGATATTCTAAGTGCTTATTGACTGTATTGAGCTGCCATGACAATTTAATTTCCCCTCTGGGATTAATAAAGTTTAAATCAATCAATCAACTGTATTATTCTGCTATCAAGGCTCAATCCTCCGTTACTAGTTCTGAAATGACGTTTTGGAATTAGCAACGGAGGCTTTGGATGAGATGCGAAAGAAATTAGTCCCACACACGAGTGTTTTAAGGACAAAAACCTGACAAATGTCTTGAAATACAACATCAGGAAAGTGTCTTTGAGGTGTGGTAACCGTAGTATAAGCGGAATAATTGACGACGGCCATTGAATTATAAGAAAATAATGCACACCCGAGGTGTAATGGCCACTTCGAATTTCGCCAAAAAAAAAAAAAAAAAATATATATATATATATATATATATATATATATATATATATATATATATATATATATATTTTTTTTCCTTCAGTGTAGGCTTAATAGAACTAAAAGGCATTAATCCAAATCACCTGCTGTTTTGGTGCTTTAAACAACAACAACAAAAAAAAACAGTATATTGTGACAAATCTTCTTTGAGATACTTTTGTTACTGAAAATACTTGCTTAATAATTTAAGAAATAATTCATTCTTACGCAAAGAGAATTTGTAACCGTGTATTATGTCAGTTACTAATGTAAGAATGCTGTTCTATTATGGAACTAATACAGTATTTTATGATTTAGCCTCAAAATAAACAAAAAATATTTGAGGTTGTTGTACAAACCAAGTGTTACCATGTGAGGGCAGCAAAGGCATGATGGGTTTAAGGCCAATTCATGTTTCCATATTTCCTCTCATGTTTGTCACAGGAAAAACATACATGTACATTGTCTGTTTGTATATTTCTAAAGTGAATTGTAAAAATACATGGATAAATAAATTTATTTGTATCTGGATGGAATAGCAGAAAGAAACACGTGTGTCCTGAGTTTATGAGTATGAGGAAAGAAAACAAAGAGTTTGGCCAGGAGTTTGTTTTCAATGGAAAAGAAGACTGGAATGGATTGACAGGATGAGATGTTATGCTATGTTAAACACAAAAATAAGGCCACTAAGCAACAATGTGAAAACAAAACATGAAAAGAAGTTCACCACGTGGAATGTGTATACAGTTTACTCAGGAAATGTTTTAATGGCACACCCAGATTTGCACTAATAACATCCCTGGTCTCATATGCGTCCATGTTATCTTAAAAGCATTAGGGACGAGATATGGCTTGAAACTTTTAAAATGTAATTTATTTCTTTGATGTAAAGCTGAAATTTCAGGATCGTTACTCTTCAGTGTCACATCCTTCAGAAAGCATTATAATATGCTGATTTGATTCTCAAGAAACATTTTTTTCTTCTTATATCAACATTTCTTATATCAATGTTCAAAACAGTTGTTTTGCCTAATATTTTTGTGGAAAACATTCTTTTTTTTTCAGGATTCTTAGATGAAAGCAAAAAGAAAAGCATTTATTTATTTGAAACATTTTAACGGGTATAACGCATTACTAGTAACGCACGTTACATAATCAGATTACTTTTTTCAAGTAACTGGTAACATTACTTTTAAAATTTACAACAAAATATCAGAGTTCCTTTTCAAATAAATAAGTAATGCAAGTTAGTTTGTTTTCCCATTTATTGACTCCCCATGTTGAGAGAAATCGGGAGTTATGCTGCCTTCACGTGCTCTCGGGATTATCTTAAATATGAGTTTCCTAGGTAAAAACTGCACATGAACGCCCTTCCAAATAACACAGATATAGGCTACTTTAAGTATTAAATCACACTTTATTAACCAATGTCTTTGCTTCTGACCTTTGATGATCCAATTCAACCATAAACAAAAATGACTTTAGGTATCACTTTTGCGTTTCATTTTTTGTTTTGATTGCTGAAGTAAGAGTGTTGAAATACCATCTCCTGTATCCTGTTCTTCTGCAGTCCAGCACAGCTGAAAGGTTTGATTGAGCTGCGCCCTCTACTGTACAGACGTCAATTTGCATTTCATTCAGCCTGAGGCTTATTCATTTCACTTTTGGTCTGAAAAGGCATTTACATTTGTCAAAAATAGAATTTTTTATTATTAAACAAACAAACAAGCAAGCAAGAAAGCCCAGCCCAGGTGAGCAAAAAGTAATGCAAAAGAAAGCGTAATGCATTACTTTCCATAAAAAGTAACTAAGTTTATGCAATTAGTTACTTTTTAGGGAATATTGCAATGCATTACTTTTTAAAGTAACTTTCCCCAAGACTGGTCACAGGTGGTTATGTTGATACATTCTAAGACTCTTATTTTGACATGGTTTGGCTCTTCTGTTTATTTTTATTTCATTGTTGGATATTGTGTGTTTAGATGGTCTGTGTTTAATTCTTCTGTTTTCTTCATCACCCATTGTTTAAAGTGCTGCAAAGATCCACTACTCAACTTTTCCTTGCAAAACGTGACAGCTGTCACTTATATGATAAATTTAATGCAAAAGTGTACCCTATTGTGGAAAGTGCCGAAAAGTAATGTGCTTCAGATTAAACTCTGTTTGTCTTCAGTCAGTCAAGGAGAAGAAATGAAATGATTTCTACTTTGGCAGCCGTTCTTCAGAATGTGATCCACCAGAAAAAGGAGAGTATCCGTTTGGCAAGAACAGAGCTGGTTTTTCCAGAAACACTTGCTTGGCCAAAACACTTGTCACAAGGAAGCTTTGCACAGGAATTCTCTAGTCTTTCACCTGCTTTCTTTCCTTCTTGCCATTTGTGCATTTATGATAAAGAGTCAGAATGTTTTAGTGATTCCCAACCAAGGGTATGTGCACTTGGAAAGATTTTTGTTTTTCCTTCAATAAAACCCATTAAACACACACACACACACACACACACACACACACACACACACACACACACACACACACACACACACACACACACACACACACACACACACACGTTTGCTTAGCTAAATGTGGACATTCCATAAACTTTTGTTGTTTTTATATACAACTCTAAATCACACCCTAACAGAACATTTTCTGCATTTTTACAACCAAAAACCTTTGTTATTTATTTATTTATTTACAAATGAGAACATCATCAAAAGGAGGTTTTCGGATGTTTTGTCAGATTTACTTTACTTTTGGTCACAAATTATCCTCAAAATATGGTTAAGGTAGGGACACACACACGCACGGTTTCATTTCTTTGTAGTTAAGGAAAAAAAAAATAATAGAATATAGGCCTTTATATGTGCAGTATAGTTAAAAGGTTTTGTACCCACAGTACCATTTTCTTTGTGACTTCAATAATAGTCTATAAATTATAACACTATAATAAGATCGCACATTGTAGTTTGGTGTCGATGAGTGTTATTGATGGGGCTGCAGGGGTACAGAAGACAAAAGAGGTTAGGAAACACATTTCTAGTCTGTGCCATTAAATCACACTTCACCCTTCTCTAGAAAATAATGAATAAATCATGAACATAAATGGTAGGTAGGTTTGTGGGAAGAGTCATAAGTAATTTAACACCAACCATCATTTGCACCTCCCTTTCATTTCCAATAGAGCACATTTCACAATTTCACATTTCTGGAATTATAGCCACAAATCACATGCTTGTTTTGAGACTCATTAGTTATTTTAGATATTGTAAGATTTTAAGAACATCCTGTGCCTGTTTTCTGTGTCTCTGTATCTCTGTCCAGCCAATACATCATGCTTAGAGAACATGTTACTTTTCTTAGAGTTGTGCACAACCCCTACTGATTGTATTAATGTGGAGTTGTCATTTTCACTTCCTATATTTTCAATATATAATTGGCTCTCATGGCCGAATAAACTTTGTATCTTGGTTGAACTGCACTCTCTGTGTCTGAGTCTTCAATTTGATACCAGCTTTTCTGTGCTAGATTGCTCAACCAGAAAAGATCTTCTCGAAATATTTGATCTCCAAATTATTTTATCTAACAGATATCCAGTTTAAAATGTGAAAGTAGCTATACTATAAATAGCTAGCTATTTAAACACATTAACCCTTTAACTGTTATTCCCCTTAAAGGATTAGTCTACTTTCAAATTAAATTTTCCTGATAATTTACTCACCCCCATGTCATCCAAGATGTTCATGTCTTTCTTTCGTCAGTCGAAACGAAATTAAAGTTTTTGATGAAAACATTCCAGGATTATTCTCCTTAAAGTCAAAATTACAGTTTCAGTGCAGCTTCAAAGGGCTTTAAACGATACCAGACGAGGAATAAGGGTCTTATCTAGAGAAACGATTGGTCATTTAAAAACAAAAAAAAATGTAAATGTATATGCTTTATAAACACAAATGATCGCCTTCCAATTGCTTCCACCAAAACCACACTTTCGTATTCTTTAAAAAGCCTACGCTGTATGTCCTACGCCTTTCCTATTCTACTTACGGAACAAACGCAGTGCCAGTTACATTTTTTCCGCAAGTTGAATAGGGAACGCGTAGGAAGTACAGTGTAAGCTTTTTGAAGAATACGGAAATGGGGTTTTGGAGGAAGCACTTGGAAGGCAATCATTTGTTTATATAAAGCATATACAGTTGTATTTTTTTAGAAAATGACCGATCGTTTCGCTAGATGAGACCCTTATTCCTCGTCTGGTATCATTTAAAGCCCCTTGAAGCTGCTTTTGACCTCCAACCGTTTGAAGGCCATTGAAGTCCACTATAAGGAGAATAATCCTGGAATGTTTTCATCAAATCTTTTCAACTGACGAAAGAAAGACATGAACATCTTGGATGACATGGGGGTGAGTAAATTATCAGGAAATTTTATTTGAAAGTGAACTAATCCTTTAAGAATAGATATGAAAATGCACCATCAAACTTAAATGGTTGTAATTATTGAATGCAGGCCTAGGTTGGTCGATCTTTTTATGAACACACATTTAGCAGATTGTTGCGAAAGTGAAAATGAAAATTACTCCAAGTTTTACTCACCCTCAAACCAGGTGTATATGACTTTCTTCTTTCTGATGAACACAATCAGAGTTATATTAATAAATATCCTGATGCATCCAAGCTTTATAATGGCAGTGAACAGGACCAATGAGTATGAAGTGCATCCATCCATCAAAAACATACTCTACACGGCTCTGGGGGGTTAATAAAGGCCTCCTGAAGCGAAGTGAAGCATTTGTGTAAGAAAAATATCCACATTTAACAAGTTATAAAGTAAAATATCTAGCTTCTGCCAGCCCGCCTTCCATAAAATGCTCATACTACGTCCTACACCTTCCGTATTCAACTTGCGAAAAAAGCTTAACTGAAGCGATGTCAGTTACACTTTTTTATTAAGTTGAATATATAGAAGGCGGCTAAAAAACTGTTTTCACAGGAAGAATTTAGAGTTTTTAAGCTTTCGAATGATACCAAATTTGATGATTACTAAAATATGTGATGGAGGAAAAGGCAATTAAGAGGTTAAATGTTACCCATTTTAACCTGTTTTTGTTTTATTGTTTCATTAATATATTTTGCCTGTTTATTTTTGACATTTATGTAGACTTTTAGGCTAGTAGACAAATTGCAAGGGTTGTAAACATACCAATCTGTGTATCCTATAAATGGGAAGTGCTTTTTGTCATTTGAGAGCGCATTCCCAAGCAGAGCTGCATATCTGGTCAGTCAGTGATGACAGGTTCGTGTGTGTCGTTTTGGAGCAGAACGGGTTAAGACCGACTGACTGACTGACTGAGCAGCCCTCCCTTCCTCCATCAGCCTCTTCCCTCGGTTCACTTTACTGGCCTTTAACAAGGGGGGGTTCTGTTGCCAGCGAGGTTGGCGCCCGGGACTTTTTTTTTTTGGGATATATACCAACAACTCCTAACCGGATAGGCCTCCTCCACAGAACGAAACAACAAAATCACAAAGGCAAAACTTTGCGGCGCTTGACTGAGTTGGACGTCTGGTGTATTTGAACCAGATTCCAAAACTATCAACACTGGAAGCATGCGGAGATGTCGAGGGGAGGACAGCTACAGATAGGATCCCACAGTTGGGACTTTTATGTCAAGCAATGAGAGGTAAGGACACAAAGGACGTTCAGATGAATACGATTTTACCTCTCGCGAGCCGAAATAAGATTTCCAAATCTTACTCTGTTATTCCAGCTGAGTCACGCAACCAAATGCCGCCTTTCAACATTAGCCTCTCCTGCCGCAATACCGCATTATGAAGATGCGAACGCTGCGAAAGCGCCTCTTTATTCCTGTCCCACAACATCGAAATGCATTTAAACGACTTTAAGGGTCTGCTTTACCTTCTTGCTGGATGAAAATCTTCAAACAAGTATACTGAAATGTGGGAGAGCTGGTTCTTTACCTGGATTGAAAGTTAATTTGTATCTTGTGAAGTGGACAACTAAGTAAACAAATGTATGAGAGAACATTTGGTTAATAAGGTTAGTTATTTCCATATGATTTATCTTTAATATAACGTGAGTGTAGCCTACGCTACGTTATTTTACATTTAGACAAAGTATATATAGCCATATACACAGAATCAATAATGCAACTTTTCATGTGGAAATTCTGTAGGTTATTCAATGAAATGAAAATGCATCATTTTCAGTTTAAGATTATTTACAAAGATTAGCTACTTTGTGTGTCATCTCAGTCTACATTAATACATTATGCGATAAAATTATGATCAGCAAACCTTAGAAAACAAACAAACGAATACAAAACCTCGGTAAAAGGGTTGATATTTTAGGACTGAAGTGATAAAAACGAGATATTTGCTAGTCATTACAGAATTTACTTCCTGAAAAGCATGATGATGTCACTATGACAAACCTTTTCTAAGTTCATTGTAGTTATAGTTCTTAACTTATGATGTATATGAGTGTGTGCATAAAGAAAATTATTTTATAAATATGCTTATATATCACATAGTAAAACTGCCCCTCTTTCTTGTACTATATTAACCCCCTGATGGATGTAGACCTGATTTTTTTTTTTTTTTTTTTAAGAGAGAGACTTGCATACAGGTTCATTGTGTATTGTGCCCATGTGTCAGCAGGGCTTGTTTTTGAAATTCCACCCTCTTTGCGCAGCACTGTGTGATCCAACAGACTCTCAGCAGAAATGTGATGTTAAGCAAACTGCTGTTATTGATTGGCGTCTAAAGCCAGTTCAGCGAGAGTGGAATGTGTCACCACATCAAGGTCACGGCCTGTGCACTATGAGATCCGTTTCTCATTGCTGTATGAAGCATATGGCTGATGTGTGTGTGTGTTTTTATTTATTCAGGGTGTGGTCTTGTTTATATAAAGTTATTAATAATTTTTCAGAGGAAACTTAACACTAACTCTATGGTTTTGCTATTCAAACTACAATGTAGACTACTGCAATAGCATGTAATCAACAACATGAAAAGAGCAGTGATATTTCTAGACAAATAAAAATGAATGATTATATTAACTTAGGAATAGTTCACCCAAAAATTTCATTTATTCACCTTCATGTTGTTCCAAACCTGTATGACTTTCTTTCTTCTGTGAGCACAAAATATTTTAAAGTATGTTGGGTTTGGAACAACACTAGACCCTACTGAGAAAATTATCATTTTTGGATGAGCTATCCCTTCAAGCTTTCATGCCAGGCTTTGTCAATCCAACATTTGCGTTTGTTTTGACAGACTTTCATTAGAGTGCAACTGAAGCTGTGGTGTTTTTTCCATCAGTGAGTGATGGATTTCCAATAGCTAGATGAATACTTTACATACAATCGTTCCTATACTGAGATGAAACACTGAGAGTTTAATCTATAGCAGTATGCTTTTAAAATTGTATAAGCTCATGATTTTTAAGCAGCGACATATTTTACCAACACTGTGGATATTGTGTATCATCAAGATAATATAATTATTTGTATTGCTTAAGACTACAAATGAAAGCATAAATATGGTAGACTGGTAACAGTATCTGTTAAAAAATCCATGTTTAATGGGTCTTATTCATGAAACACCAGCAGAATTTGTGTGTAAATGGTTCAACCATTGTCAGACCAAAACCCTTCTTATATATACCCATTGATTCTTGTAGAATAGGAATGGTTTGTAAGACTTTGTTTTTAAGTGATTTATTTGAATGTATTAACTCCTGCTGCACATTTGGTTGACTGATGTTTGTACAGTTTGTAACAGTTGATGGTTTGTGTTTGATTAGTTGCGTCAGTCACAAGGAAGTCGTTCCTTCCAATTAAGTCGCACTTAGATTTGGTTATAGCTTGTTAATGGTTATAGACATGTCCACATTTTTCTCTTTCTGGCAGCCTACATTATCTCGGGTCATATGTTGTGATGCAAGTCCGCGTGGCCTTTACACTGATGTGTAATGTGAATTTCAAGTTTTGCTGGTTCTAAGCTATTTTTACCAGTGAAGTTGGGTGTCAAAGTTTTGCTGACATTTCTTGCTGTCATTTCTGCAGCTCTACACTCTTAAAAGTAAAAGTTCTTTATTAGCATCAATAGTTCCATGAAGAATCTTTAACATCCATGGAATCTTTCCATTCTACAAAAGGTTCTTTATAGTGGAAAAAGGTTCTTTAGATGTTCTTCACACTGAGAATAAATGAAAGGAAAAGAAAAAAATCTGTCATTTATTACTCACCCTCATGTCGTTCCAAAAATGTAAGACCTTTGTTCATCTTCAGAACACAGTGTAACTCTCTGACCCCTAAATAGACCACTTTCAAGGTCCAGAAACGTACTAAAGACATTGTTGAAATAGTAGATGTGACTGCAGGGGTTTAACCTTCATTTTATTAAGCGACAAGAATACTTTTTGTGTGCAAAAACAACACAAAAATACCGACTTTAATCAACAATGTCTTTTCGTCGGCTCATAAAATGAAGGTTGAACCACTGCAGTCACGTCAATGTCTTTAGTACCTTTCTGGAACTTGAAAGTGGTGATTATATTGCTGTCTATGGACGAGTCAGAGAGCTCTCGGATTTCATCAACTATGTCTTAATTTGTATTCTGAAGATGAATGAAGGTCTTACGGGTTTGGAACGACATGAGGGTGAGTAAATAATGACAGAATTTGGGTGAACTAACCCATTAAGAACTGTACACTGAAGGGTTCTTTGGCAAACCAAAATGGTTCTTCTATATGGCATCGCTGAGAAACCCGTCTTTTGGAACCTTGTGGCATCAAACAGGTTTTCAACTGCACACTTCAGCCTTTTTGACCATTTTAACACCCATGATTATTGGTAAAAATAGCTGAAATTATTAAAGACCAAAAGAGCAGATTTTCGGGATGTTTTTTTCAAGTCCACGTTCCTCAGCTGGTGCTCATTTCTTTGAAGACATGTTGGATGCAGATGGTTTGTGTTATATTGTAGAGAGGAGCTGAGTTATGTCTTTTGATTCCATATTAGAAGAACTGGTACCCTTGGACTTCAAATCTGTGTCTAATCTATATTCACTTAGGTCTTACTCAAGTGGGTCAAAAAGCGCTCTAAAGTTCAGCTAATTGCATTTGATTTACATTTAAACTGTAATACATTTTAGTTTTAACTGTAAATAACATTTATAACAATTAAATGTCTAAAAACATTACGTTCAGTTCACGCTTGAGTATTCTTTCACAAGTCTACACTTACAAATAATCAAATAGAGTAAAGAGTATATATATTTGGCACCCAGCTCCTGGCTAGGATAGGAACAGTTGAGAGTAAGGATTTGGGGTGAAGGAGGGATGTTGTAAAACTGTCGTGGGACAGAGGTGACTTGGTTATTTGTAAATATGCCTCTGGCTGATTGGGTAGGTTATCTGAACTTTGCTAAAGTGTTTCACAAGGGTAGGTTTTGCCAAAAAGCTAATGAATCCATTGAAATATCAGGTAGGTATTTTTCCAAAGAAGTCCAGGGAATCCATCTACGGTATGTTCCATTGAGATGAGGCATGTTTCTGAAATATAACATTTTAATTTGCACCTCTCTTTTCTTCAGGTTAACAAAACTGTAACAGGAGATTGCTGAACTTTTCGTCTTTGTGGCAAACATTGCACTCCTTATCATAAACAAAAGTGCATCCATCGTCATTACCCCACACCCAAAGTCATCATGACGACCTCTTCTTTACGGCGTCAGATGAAGAACATTGTGAACAACTATACGGACGCAGAGATCAAGGTCAGGGAGGCGACGTCCAATGATCCGTGGGGTCCTCCATCCTCGCTCTTGATGGAAATTGCAGACCTGACGTTCAATGTGGTGGCGTTCACCGAAGTCATGGGCATTATCTGGAAGAGGCTCAATGACCATGGCAAGAACTGGCGGCACGTGTACAAGGCCCTCACTCTGCTGGACTATCTGATCAAGTCCGGATCAGAGCGAGTGGCTCAGCAGTGCAAGGAGAACATCTACGCCATCCAGACTCTGCGGGATTTCCAGTACATCGACCGGGATGGGCAGGACCAGGGAATGAGCGTCCGGGAAAAGTCCAAGCAGCTGGTGGCTCTGCTCAGGGATGACGAGAAGCTCAAGCAGGAGCGATCACAGGCACTAAAGACCCGCGAGCGCGTGGCAGGAAGCGGTGGTTATGGATCTTTACCACCTCCCTATCCGGGACGCCCTACCAGTCAACCCAGTATGGAAGCACTGTATGGTGAAGAACAAAGCAGGCCGAGGGGCTCACCTTCCTCCTTCAACTGTGAGTATGACTGCTCTTACTGTTGATGAATGCAGAGTCACTCACTTAAAGGAACACTCCACTTTTTTTGAAAATAGGCTCATTTTCCAACTCCCCTAGAGTTAGCAGTTGAGTTTTGCCGTTTTCTAATCCATTCAGCCGGTCTCCGGGTCTGGCGGTACCATTTTTTGGCATAGCTTAGCATAGTTCATTGAATCTGATTAGACTAAGCTATGCTAAAAGTGGTACCGCCAGACCCGGAGATCGCCTGAATGGATTCGAAAACGGTTATAAACAATAATTAAAAGTGTCCCTATTATGTTTTTTTTTTCTTATTGTAGCTGTTTCTGAAAGTAAACGTCTCCAAAGTTTCAAAGTGCAATGATTCCAGCCTTAATTCCTGCTGGAACCTCCGTAGGTTTGTAATACATTTTCATAATGTCAGCCTGTGGTCTTCATTGACTGCCCACAAACAACGTCTACTTTGACCCTCAAACAATGTAGTTGTAGCTGATGCCTGGAATAGTTTGGTTTTGCAACAGACTGAGCCGTCTGATCAATCAGAGCAGAGTAGACCAATCACAACAGTTCAGTGGATAAATGCACAGATCACTAAGTGATTTTTTGAGGGATGCACCGATATTGAAATAGAAGTGAGTTTAGGCGTCAGAACATAATAATGTACAGTATGAAACATGTATAGATATTTTGAGATTTGCTGAATATTACATTAAACTGTGTTGTACTAACTTGTGTACTAGTGGTATTATTACTGCTATTACTAGTGTTTCACAGCATTAGATGACATCAAAACTTTTTAAGCTTTAAAGTTTTGGTGTAATGGACTTTCAATGGTAGGACAGTAGTCATTTGGGTTTCATTAAAAATATTTTCATTTGTTTTGAAGATAAACAAAAGTCTTAGAGTGACACAAGGTTGAGTAGACGAGGACAGAATTTTCATGTTTGTATTAACTCACCGTTTAATGTATATCAGAAATGTTTGACTTCAACTGACTTCACTGGAATGGATAGTTCTTTCTTTGACTAGGGATTTGGAAATCAATCAGCTGTAGAAGTTAACTAAACCAATGGTTAATCAATGTCCGTAGTGAAAAATGTGTACACACACTGTGTACATAGAGATGTGTATCACACATGGCCTTGTGCTTTTAGCCCATATTAGACATGCTTCATTCTTTTGGAAGTTCTACTTCCTCATTTTTGTAAACGTGTGAAATGTAACGTTCTAATGTGAAGTGCCTCATGAGGGTGTGGATGACTACATGTAGGCTTGATCAAATGATGCATGTGTAACTGTGGATCTGATACGCATCTACATTCTTCACATATTCATTCATTTTCTCACTAGTTTGAGACCTGTGTTGATTTTTTGGAGGCTTCAGGTTGATTTGTGTTGTAAACAATGCTAGTTCTTTTCAAACTCTATCTTTCACCTGCTGGACAGGAAATGCCACCTGGCTTCTTTTGTGTGGTCCACTCTTTTGAAACTGACATTGATGAGCTGTGTTATCACTACACTTACTGTGACTTTACAGTGCATTTACAGTGAAACTTCTAGATCAGCTGAAACTGTCATATGCTTTCATTGGCAGATGTATATGTATGGCAATCTATTTAAACATGAAGATTACTTTCTGTGAGTTAATCAGCTTATCATGTAATTGATTTGATTAAAATATGTAATTGACTGACAGTCCTTAATTTTAATCTAATTTGATAGTCACATTTTTCTAGACTAACAGGCCCTCTCTCATATGGTACGACAGACCACATATTTAGTTCCACAAGGACTGATCTTCTGAAATCAAGTCTTTGATGACATAAGGTGCAGCTAAGTTTCACTTTTACTTACAATAGACCAACTTGTTTGTCATGATGCCAGGTATTTTGGGAAAGTACAGAAATTTCCCATCATTTGTTTCCATGGTCACTTTATGAAAAGTGTGTTGATTGACACAGTTTACAGGGTCAGATTGTCATGATTTTGAGGAGATAATGTTAAAAGTTGTGATTTGTGCCTCACAGGAGCCAATGGTAATGTTGAGTTGCCCATGTCTCTCCACCAGTGCATTCCAGGCCAGACGCAGCCATTCAGAAGCACTGTAGTGGAAGTGATTGCAACTGGAAAACCGCAATGCCATTTTCTGGGCTATTTTCTGTATGGGTGCACTGCTTCTTTCAAACAGTTCAGATGAGGAAATAATTCACAGTGCAGAAAATAAAACCACAATTATGTAAGGGTTAAAGGTAGGGTAGGCAATTTTCTTCACAAACACTTTTTGTTATTCTGGTTGAAACTCTCTTCACATCCTGATAGAAATCAATATTAAAAGTGGTCTAAATATTAAAACATGTACATATAGACTAGGGCTGCACGATTTATCGCACAATACGAAAAATAACATTGAACTTAAACACGATTATTGCTTAAACGTGATTCTTGGTATGATTATGAAATCGCAAAGGCTGCAATTTTTTTTTTATGCGCAGCTTGACAATGAAGTATGGCTCCAAATGCTAACCCATCCTGTCGCTTATAATGTGCATTTGAAAAAGCAACACACGTCAAACATCTTTCCATGAGAAGCATTTATTAACATCTTGTCCAACAAAAGACAACATTTAATAGCATGTTTTTACTCCAAACTCACTTCATAACGACAGTTGAGTGTGAGATAATGTGGCTTCTTAAGGCTGATTTATACTTCTGTATCGGACCTACGCCGGAGCCTCTGCGCCGCAGGCTATGCGTCTGTTTTCATTTATACTTCTGCATCGTTGTCTGCGTCAATGTGCATGCAGACCACTAGTAGGCAGTGTCCGCGGTCATGTTGAGCATCAAGGCAAAAGCCAAAGAAGAAGCAACTTGTCATGTACATTGTCAGAGAAGCTTACAAACAGAAACGGCAGAGAAGCGGCAAATAGGTAATGACTTTTTGTTGCAGTATGACTGCATGTGTCCCCTGAAACAGAGCGTTTTTCATTCCTATGGAAGTTGAAAACGCCCGTTCTTCTTCGATTGCTCCGCGCCAGTTTTTTGACCCGTGGGAGGGGTTCTAGCAGACCAATCACAGCGCTTGTGGTCCGTGTAGAATTAACGTATTGTTACATTTTTAAAGAGGTGCACATCAGGCTATATCGTAGGCTACGCGTGCTACACACAGCTAGGGCTGTGACGGTAGGCATGACAACCGCGCCACCGCGGTGGTGAAGTTGTCACCGCGGTTGTGGAGTGTCACCGGCGGTAGTGTGACGTCATATATAATATCTATTTATATATCTCAGAGATCCTGTTAACTGAAAATTTTCCGTCTTCGATGGAATTTTTTTTAGCAGTGACGGAAAAAAACTGGAAGCCCGTCCATCATTTTGACAGATTATAGTTTGTATGTAAACTTGTTGTAATTCCCACCCCTGTCCAGTAGGTGGTGAGTACGCTCCAGTGTGGCAGCAGAGCGCGAGTACAGTCTCCAGAATAAAATGAGAATGATGCGCTTGATTACACACAGACGAGAACCCAGTTTAAGTAAATTGTATAATAATAATAATAAAGTTACTTATGCTTACTTACATAATTAAGTTTTGTTATTTTTATTGCTGACTATAAGTTAATGGTCAACGAATGGCTTTTCTGAGGTATAATGTTAGGTGACATTGTTTGCAACACTGATTGAACTGACGTGATACAGATTTCGGTAAGCTACTGTCTTTCAACATATTTTTTTTATTTTCAGTCATGTTTATTTCGTTCTGTACAGTAGTAAAGAGGAAAGGATGATCGCATTCACTCACATCCGTGACAAGTGTTCAAGATGAAAACTGAAAGTGACGCAGTCTTTGATCAACTTTCTTTTCATAGTATAAAATAAATGCAAGCCTATGCCTATTTGCTTATCCTATAAGTTTGTGAAAAAATGTCTTATCGTTAAAATATAAAAATTAAAATGACAGGTAATTATTGATTATAATGGATTTTTTTATGATCCTGTCCATCAAAATGACGGCGAAACGCCAGTCTAACCTCTAATATATATATATATACATAAAACCAAACCCCGTCCCCCTCCCCCTTTGCCACCGTCACGGCCCTACATACAGCCTACTGTGTAGCTATGGTGTTCACTCGATGCAGAAGTATAAATCAGCCTTTACACAGAATAAGGTGTGTTTAGTAGTTACGTTTAATCAATCAAAGTGTTTCAATCTTCTGTTTATTCAACTACAGCGATATGACGCATTATCTTCCTCTGCGGCAGGGCATATTTGGAGTTTCTGTGCAAGAGCGCCCTCTGGCTTTCAGATGGAGAAGCATTTACTACTGGTCACAGAGCCGTACAGCTCTGACAAGCTGCGCATTAAATAATTGCAGCCTTTGCCAAATCACATGCAGTTTATTCCCGATAAATCGCATAGCCCTAATATAGACAGTCATAGAGCGCCGCAAATGAACAGCAGCCACCTTTAACAGTTCATCCTCAACCAAAATGAGCTTATGCTGTGTTCAAACATATCGTAACTGTAATTACGAGATGGCAACCTGAGACATTCTACCTGGAGTTGTTCAGGTCCTCACACTCGGATTTAAGTGTTTCTATGTCAACGCTATCAACGGCAAAATAAATCTGCAGCAATCGGCTGGTACAAGTTAGCGCTCTATAAGTTGTTTATGTTCATTATTATTGTAATGTTATGTGATTTGAGACATGAGGTAATTTTACGCCGTCTCTCTGGATGCTTTGTAGAATCTTCTCTGGCTGTGTGCGACCTGTGCATTCATGTGTTTTGAAGGAGGCGTGGCTTTAGAGACGCTCTGAAGGGAGGGTGGGATCTAATGCTTTCAAAGCTAGCTTGCTATTGCTAGCTGCTACAAAATTGCCTACCCTACCTTTAATTTAAAGACATGAAAGTAGCATTAGCATGTCACCATGTATGAAAGTGAAATATTATTAATCATTAAACTGTACATACTTACATACTACTACTACTACTATTTATTATTATAGTTAATTATGATGCATCAGAATGCCATGGCACAGATGGGTGAACTGTCAGATAAAACCTGTATGGGGGATTATTATAATGTAAGCCCCATCACCCCGTCCCTCTTCAAATGCCCCACACAGACACCCCATTGTTTCAAAAGCAGAGTCAAACAGGCACAGGAAAGCAATTCCAGCCGGGGCATGGAACAACAGTGATTTGGGTGCTTGTTTAACATTCAGTGGTGGTGGTGCCAGTCCTTTCTCTTCCAAACCAAGAAGTTGAATCAAGCATTTTCTCTTTTCTTCCTACCAGCCTCCTCTTCCTCTCCTCATCTGGCCCCAGATCTGGAGCGGGCCCGGCCGCAGACGAGCGGGGAGGAGGAACTTCAGCTGCAGCTGGCCTTGGCCATGAGCCGAGAGGAGAGCGAGAAGGTGAGGTTTAAACAAACACACACACACACACACACACACACACACACACACACACACACACACACACACACACACACACACACACACACACACACACACACACACACACACACACACACACACACACACAGACAGACCTACTATTAACTGGATCAGAATCAGTGGTTCTCTACTGGTTTTGCTTCAGGATGCAGGTTTTACAGACATTGTGTGGCGACCCAGCACAGTGCCATTCATATTTCTAAGAGCACTGTCCAGCAGCAAGACCAACTGATTAAAGCCGGGGATACACATAATGATTGTAAGGCCGATTATGAATGCAATTTGATACTTACGACTGATCATGCCCAAACGCACCAAGTCAGAGCCAGTTGCGTTCAGTCGGTGTTTACAGTTGGTGTTTAAATTCTGTAAGTATTTAAATCTGCTTCATTGGAAGGAAACAGTCTTTGTGTGTTGAGCTCAGCCTTAGAATGTTTCAGCTATTCGTTAAGTGTGTCCCTGGCTTAAGTTAACAAAAAATTAAAAACGATTCAATTATTGTCTCCGAAAAGAATGAATCAATTCTGAACTGCCTGAAACAAGTCGTCAGTAATTCCAGTCTTACTTTAGCCTCAAACCTACGTTGGTTTGTAACAAGTTTGCATAATGTCAGTCTGTGGTCTTTGTTGGCTGCCTACAAACAACATTTACTTTGACCCTCAAACACTGTAGTTGTAGCTGAGGCCTGGAAGAGTTTGGTTTGTGTTGTCGCTTTGCATGCACTTCCAAAGAATGAGGACTCCAGTTCAAATTAATAGAGCGAAACCAACATCATTGTTATTGTTTGTATCACTGTGCATCAAGTGCTGAGGTGAAATTCAGATAATTATGGTAAATGGGCATTTGATTTCCGACACACGCTGTAAGGAGTCGACCAATGAACAACAAACTGGGCCATCTGACCAATCAGAGCAGAGTAGGATTGCAGAAAGAAGAGATTTAGAGAGGCCGAATCCTTGATCAAGCCATTTCAGACTCTGAGAAAAGAGCTGATGCTGCAATGTATATTATGAGAACATTAAAGTGTTTTTTTGTTTTTGTTTTTAGCATTAGTACATTAGGTATTTTGTAATGAACAAAAGATATTGACGATCTTGCACTTACAGGCATATTCAAATCTTTGTCCATTATTAACCCTTAAATGCATACCTCGGGTCTTTAGTGACCCGGGACATCATTCACTACTGTCCTCCTCGTTAATTTTTTAAAGTTAGAACTTCTTGGTATTCCTCAATCAATTCATTATAAAGAATATAACAAGAAAAAAATCATAAAATTATAAAATTATAAAATATTTTTTTTTTATTCATTTTTTGTAAAAACTGTATAGGGTCGCAAACGACCCGAGGTGTGTATGAGTGTACGTATATTTTTTCTGCACAACAATAATTGAATCTTAGATGACGGAATAAGTGCGATTCACCTTTATTCCACAAGGTGGCAATGTCTGATACACAATGATGAAGTGACGACTCATTCAGACAGAAAATGAAATAATAAGAAAAACATGAAATGGCTCAGCGATTTACTGCAGAACAAGTACTGAACACAATCAAATATGACTGTAACTGTTACAGGATGAATCTTGAAGCTGTTAGCGATCGAAATATTGATTTTGAAGATGCTGAAAATTATATAGTTTTGAGAATACGTTTGAGATCGCAAATGGGCTCATATTCGTGACCTCAAACATAAAACTAGCCCAATATTTGCTGAATTTACTGGGAAATGAGCTCTAACAAGGACAGTGATGATGGCATAAAACATCTGATCAAACGGAGCCCTTTCAAGCTCCAAAAGGTAACAAAATATGCTTTATTTTATTCTTCTGTAATTTTTCTGTAAGTTTTATATTATCGCGACAGGTAGAGATCCATCAGTGTTAGATATAGATCCGGGTCGATAAAGACCCGAATATGTAAGAATGATTGGCGAAACAGTCATGCATTTAAGGGTTAAGTCGCTGTGTGAGTAAACCTCACTCCTCTGATCTCAATAGATGCTCTAGCGACTGATGCTAGAGGTTGCAACCTTTAGCCTCCTTCTTAGAGCTTCCGACTCCCATGCTGGAGACCCAGGTTTGAGGCCCGTGCAGAGCGGGGTGAATAGGACCTGGATGAGAGGTTACATTGGTGCCGTAACCCGGATGGGAGTGAGGTTTAGGGGAGTGAGTGCAACGGAGGCCAGCTAGTAGTCGCTGTGCAAGTAAACCTCACTCCTCTGATCTCAAGATATACTCTAGCAACTGACGTTAGAGGTTGCAGCCTTTAGCCTCCTTGTTAGAGCGTCCGATTCCCATGCCGGAGACCCAGGTTCGAGACCCAGGTTTGAGTATATTTGTCCTCTTCCCCTTATATCACCTACTTCCAAGTAGAAAATCTAAATTAAATTGGCTATTGGCTATGTAACAAACAAGGTTAAACACTATAAATAGGAAATATGTAATCACAGAAAAGAAGCAGCACTTTCATGGGGAGAGGCTGTATGAAAAAATCCATCTTGTCTGAGATCTGTTTTAAAATGTCCTTTTGGTAATGTCCTTCATGGAGGTAATTTGTCTTCATGTAGAAGATTGTAACAACTCATTATTTGCTTGGAGGCTTTAGTACAGCACCAAATTTCCAATTGGCATGTGAACAAATGGTTTGTTTTTGGAGTGCACTGAAGATGAGGGTGACATGTTGCTGTCTTCCATCAGCATTGTCCAGAAAGAGCTCAGTCATGATCTGACAGTGTTGCCAGTGTGTGAAGAGAGCACATTAGCATCTGCACTCACTGATAATGCAGGTCTAAGTGAAGCTACTGTGACTCTTAGTGTGTTACTGTACTGGAGCATTGATCCAATGCTCATAAATCAGGCTGAGTGGAGCTGTTTGTTTGAGCAGCAACAATATAATTGCACTCTTCTCCTCTAGCCCGCTCCAGTTGTGGATATTGATGAACAGACACAACTTCAGATCGCAATGAGTCTCAGTAAGGAGGAAGCGCACAAGGTACAGCTTTACCAGGAGTCACAGCTACTCCCTCCCTTCATTCATTAGTTGCCTGCTAGTTCCAGTAACATGCCTGTATGTTGTGAATGACACTGCTTGTGTATTGTCTGATTGTAAATCTCTAGCCAGCTCCTCCTCCTCCTGTTGCTGCTGTTGCTCTGGACATGGATGAAGAGGCTCAACTTCAGCTGGCTCTGAGTCTCAGTAAAGAGGAACATCAGCAGGTAGGCACCTGAAGCATGAGTGGCATATTAAGCTTTTCAAGCACCAATAGTTTTTTGAGTTTATTTATTAACTGAGCTTTTGAAATAGTTATTTACACTCTTCAACAGTAGGTGGCGCTTATGGAACAGCAGCGCTGGGCTTATAAACACTATTTTATGCAGAGATAAGAGGAAAAGAAAATGTTGTCTAAAATTTTTAATACCCCCCCCCCCCCCCCCCCAAATCAATATTAAAATATTATATTCATATTTTTCTACTTATATTTCGAGCATCAAGAACAGTGAGCTTGCAATATTTTCTTTGCTGGCACGTCTCTGTTCTCCTCTTTGCGTCCATCTTCAGCGCGTTCCGTCTCTGGCCTGTGTTAACGTCCTATTTACAGACTTCTTAATATCAACACAAATGACATTTTGGGAATTTATTGCAAAGTTTGTGTGCAAGTCCGTAATAGAGATTGGCCAAAATAAAATTTCCGATTTATGGCCGGTCAACTGGTGCATCTCCAGAAAAAAAGTATGATAGGATGAATGTGCATACATGTTTTTTTTTTTTTTGTGTGTGTAGACTTTCTCTCTAGTTGTGTTCTTAAGGATGTCTGTTGTTTGCTAGGAACAGCGAAGTCGCCAGGGAGACGAGTCGTTGCTCCAGAAAGCACTTGAGGAGAGCAAACGAGAAATGGAGGCCAAAGGAGCAGGAGTATGAGACAACTCTTTTAACTTGTTGGCTATTTACAAACTCTTCTAAATGACTCTTCTGATGCATTTATTTAGAAGATATAAATGGATTAATAGTTACTATGACAAATCATTTGTCTGGAGAGATGGACATTTTGAGGCCGTCCTTATTATTGTTCTTCGGGCTGTTAGAAACTTGAGTTCGAGGTACTGTACTGCAGTTAGATGTCCCCATTGCAGGATTTTTCGTGAACGCTTGTGTGTAGATGCATACAGTATTGACCTAAATTCTCTTTCTGAATGTGCTGAAAGTGCTTTTCTGTCCTTTCCTTTGGCAGTCTGCCATGTTGGATCTTGCAGATATTTTTGCTCCAGCTCCTGACGTTCCCTCTGTTGCCAAACCTTGGGACTCATCTGCCGGCCATAGCGCTTTAGCCCAGGCTGGTCCTCTGAGATCCGACCCCTGGGATAGTCTGGGTAAGATCAACAACCACATGTGATTGAATATGTATGTATCTCAGCTATTTGCACTCTTTGAAGGGTTAGTTCACCGAAAAATGAAAATAATGTCATTTATTAATGTCATTCTACACCTGTACGACCTTTGTTCATCTTCGGAACACAAATTAAGATATTGTTGATGAAATCTGATGTTTCAGTGAGGCGACTATTGAGGGCAAAGCCATTCAAACTCTCAAGGTCCATAAAGGTACTAAAAACATATTTGAAACAGTTCATGTGAGTACAGTGGTTCTATCTTAGTGTTTTAAAGTGACGAGAATACTTTTTGTGCGCCAAAAAAACATAATAACGACTTTTCAACAATAATTATATGGGTCGATTTCAAAACACTGCTTCATGAAGCTTCGAAGCTTTATGAATCTTTTGTTTCGAATTAGTGATTCAGATCACGTGACTTTGGCGCTCCAATCCACTGATTCGATTCGTAAAGCTCTGAAGCAGTGTTTTGAAATTGGCCCATATAGATATTGTTGAAAAGTTTTTATATTGGTTTTTTTGGCACACAAAAAGTATTCTTGTCACTTAAGGGTGTAGAACGACATGAGGGTGAGTAATAAATGACATTATTTTCATTTTTGGGAGAACTAACCCTTTATCAGTAAAGGTCCACCCAATTTCTTTTGACAGATATGTTTAAAAAAATAAAATGCATTTAATCTACATAATATTCTACAAAATTGTTTTAGCCACATCAGCCAAAGGCTGTTCATTCAAGAAAATGTTTTGTCCATAAAAGTTCCCTAACAGTACAAAATTTTATTTTGCATATTATTTTATTTTATTGGAACTTTACTTTTTTTTTTTTTTTTTTTTTCTTCTTGACAAAGCACATATGCGAAAGTAGGAAAATTGTAAGGAGATTTGACCCAAGTGGGTTTCAAACTTGGGTGCTCCTGGCCAACTCCAGTCATTTTTTTAATCCCCATAACCTGTTTTTACTTGCATTTGGTGCAGATGGACTCTTTCAGGTTGCGAAATAAATGAGTCATGGGTGACAAATATGCCTGTGAAAAGCGATTAGATTAGGCGTTCCTCAATGACCATGGTAACCAAAAATGTTTGCTCCACCTACACCAGTGGTTTTCAGCCTTTTTGCCTCCTCTTGTCAAAGACAATATTTGAAGGCACACCAAGATACTTCAGATACTCATGCTAGAATGACAAAGCTGCTCATTTTCAGATTTTCTATATAAAGAAACTAGGAGTTATATAGCTTATATATATATATATATATATAAATATGCAGCTTTTTTGGAAGTGTGCTGAGGCCCCACGGTTGAGAACCACTTATTTACCTTACCCTGATACATGTCAGTATAAAGCCAAAGACTGTTGTTTCAGCCAATGAAATTTCAACAAAAAATTACTTAAGTGTGCACCTTTCTGCAAAATGAGCATAAACGTCCAGCAATACTGAACTTCACACACCTGCTGGATTGTGTTCAAGCAGAGCCCAGCTCTTTAAGCCATGGCCGTGGAAGCTCATGGATGGCACCGCCTGCATCAAGTGTTCGTTCCCAGCCTTGGTCCCAGCCGCAGCCACATCCTGACCCATGGGACGCCCCTCAGAACGCCTCAAGCCCTCTGTCCATCAGTCAGACTTGGATCTCCTCTGCACATGGTATAACATAAACCTGTAGATTATATCACTGGCCACACCTGATGTAAATATGAATGCATGGTGACACACTGAGTGAATACAATAACACTTACAAGCTAAAGATGCTAAATATACTAAATATACTAATTAAAGATGCTATTAAAAAATTTACTTTGCTAATAAATGTTCCTGTTCTTACTGTGCACAACAATCTGGGTTTGTTTTCCCTGAAGAGAAAGTCAATTTTAAATGTGTGTATCTGCTAAATGTTTATCGTCAACGTGGAAGTGTACATTAGCGAGATGACCTCGAGTTAGACGTGAACTACAGATCACAAACTCCAGTGTTTCATGGGTCTTTAAATTCTCTAGGAACTGGAGTGGATCCATTTTCTCCCCCAGTTGCAGACATACAAGGATCTATCGGGCCTCTCAAAACTCCCTCCCCTCGTGCAGCAAGTCCCTCAGGCAATCACAGCACTCTGCTCTTCTTGAACTAAATTCTTATTTTTTATTTCCTATTAATATTAATATATTATTAATATTAACAATCACTACTTAATATTCTATTTCATTTACTCATTCCATTTAATGTTTTCATGTTTTTGTTTGTGTGTTTGCCTGTGAATAGTTTGAATTTATGCCATGGAAATATTTCATGTTTATACTACCTTTCAAAATTTTGGGCTTCTGAAAGACATGAATGCTTTTATTCATCAAGGATGCATTAAACTGATCAAAAAACAACATTAAAGACAGTTATAATGTCACAAAAGATTCCTAATTCAAATAAATGCTGATCTTTTTGAACTTCATTAAAAAAAAAAAAAAACTGAAAAATCATCACAATAATCCCCTTCCCACTCTGAAAAATCAACACAAAAAAATCACATGAAGGATCATGTGACAATGAAGACTGAATGTAATGATGTTACATCAATGATGTAATGATGCTGAAAATTCAGATTCTTTGTCACATGAATAAATTACATTTTAGAATGTATTCAGATAGAAAAAAAATATTTTAAACTGTAATAAAATTTTATATTCAATTTAAATATAATATTTGAACTGTATTTTTGATCAAATAAATGTAGACTTGGTCATTGGTGAACATAAGACACTTCTTTCAAAAACATGAAAAAATCATCCCAACCCCAAATTAGTGAATGGTAGTGTATGTATATATATAAATTAATTTCTGAATTTATTTTTCTTTTGTTTTATACTTATATAGATGATGATCTATTTGATGAGGCTATGGATGGAGGTCAGGCAAATGTAAATGGCCACGGTAGTCCTGAGCCTTTCAATATGTCTTCCCTTGGCGAAGGTCTACCAAAAACAGCTCCTCTAACCTCCAGTACTCCAGAGGCGTTTCTGGGTCCCACCGGAGCATCACTCGTCAACTTGGATTCTCTGATACCCTCCAACCCTCCTTCCAAGAACTTCAACCCATTTTTATCAGGTTAGAACGCACCATTAGACCAAACTACTACTTGTCACGTGCGTCAAAATCCATATTATTTTAATTCATTTTGGACTTTATCCCATTTAGGCCTGAGTGCTCCATCGGCCTCTAATCCATTCCAACACGAACCACAACCCCGCCTCACACTTAATCAGATGCGTCCCAGCTCCACATCCCCTTTGCCTACATCCCTCCCATTTAATCCCTCTCTACCCATGGCTGCCAGCAACCAGCCCAGCTCCCTGCCTAGTACCTTCACACAGTCTGCACAGGTCCCGCCGCTGATCCCTGGACACCTCCCTCAACCGCTGCTACCCCTGTCAACGACATCCACGCTTGGAGATCCAGACCAACACAATCAGAATCCGTTCCTATGAAAGACAGCGTAAGCAGATCCAAACAAGCTTTTGAAAGGACAATTTAACCACCGACTTGACTTAAAACTGGAACACACTTTTTTTTAATGTCTTTGCTTCTTTCACAGCTTCCTGGTTTTGCTCCATGCAGTCACTCTTAAGAGGCGTTCACACATACAGCGGTTTCCAGTGACAAAAACCATTTGTGTTCAACAACGGCAGCCTTTGGTAATGCAATGTGGCAAAGTTGAGAAAAGTTCAATATTATGCACATATGAGTGTCCATGCAATGTTGAGAGCAATAGACACTGGCGCACACATGATCCATCTCCTGTGAGATACTGTAGTTAGGTGTTGTAAGATGGAGAAGTTTGGTAAGGCCCAGACACACCAAACCGACATCAAAGAGCTAGTGGCAATGAAAACCAACTGTGGTGTTGCCTCATGTCGCCTGCGTCTGGGCCAAAATGTTGTGTTTAAACACAATGCAAAGACTACAGCCAACTGGCACATTCATTCTGCACCTGTGTGCGAGGAAATAATTCTCCATACCAGCAGGTGGCAGTAGTCTGTATTTGGCATTCAAATAGGGAAACTGGAAGAACTGCAGATTTACAAACCATAAACAAACTTTGCGTTCTATTCTGAAGAGCTCCTCCCTATGCCCTAATCCCTTCAAAGGGTTTACTCTTTGGAGTGAGATCTTCAAATGGATGATGGATGTAGTAGTGGACCAAAAAAAAACTGTTCCTTGGAACGCTGAGCCAATTAAGAAGGCATTGTCATTGCACAATTGTGTACGCTGCTTAAAGAATTATGGGAGAAAAGTGTTTATCAGTTGTACCCTTCAAAATCCTTAATTCCGAAGGGGCCTTTTAAGTGGAAAGTTTTGAACACTTTGGTTTGGAACGACCTAGTCTCGTGTAGCCAGACCTTCAGACTGAAGGCAGAAGGTCTGGACTCAATCGCAGCTTTCATTGGGCAGACCGACATGCAAGTTTACTACAACAATGGAGCCACGAACTTCACATACAAAATCCAGCATTAAGATCCTGATAAGTGCTCATAGTCACAGTTTTAAACACAACAGCATTCTTTTTCCATGAGGGGGTTTGGCTTCACAGCATTTGTTTCAAGGCAGACCTTTAAAGAACGGGACACACACGTCTCCCGGACATCCAGTATAATTCAACCAACCAGGTGAAGACTACGAAAACCCTGAAGTGTTTCTAGTTAAGTGCTATATGCATCAGACATTCAGACAAAGACTAGGAACGACCCTTCACTAGGGGCTTTTATAGGAACTCAGTTATAGGAACTTGCGGCCAGGGTGGTCCCCCGAGAACTAAATCTTCCCCTTTGACCATTTTCCTGGTTGCATTCACACCGCCAGTAGGAACTCTGAAGGGATGTAAGCAGTTACTAACAATCCTGCTGCTCTCGTTGTTGTGCGGAATGTTTATTTTGACGGAGCTGAGAACGGCTTAGCCAAAGCTTGAGCACACAGCACTGATATTATCCATCTTCATTAGTTTATGATTCATTAGTTTATAATTCCTTCATTTAGTTTTATATGTTATTAGATGACCTGTTAAACAAAGGAAGTAAACAGTATGCAAAAAAGTTTTCCATCTATCACTGTTTTCCATGTTCGTGGAATAAATATATAGGCTATAAACTCTGTGTTTACAGAGCCAATCAAATTACATCACTGGTAGTTCCTATTGTGCTGGGTTAGACTCTACTCTGAAGTTGGAGCCCCCCTCATTCGTTCCCAGTTCCTGTGGTGCGAATACGCCCAAAAATTGTGTACTTCCGCCATCAGTTATAAGAACTATGAAAAGGTTCCTCCAGTGCAAATAGTTCCACATGGCGGACAGGATTGTTCTCACTCCGAAGTGCTATTCGGGGGAGGATTTAACTTGTTTTGGAGGCAGCCTTCTGTGTTAATTTTTACTTTGCCATTTGTTTGCCATCGTCACTTTCATTTTTTTAATAACCGTAATCGTGTAAAATGAATCAATTATGAAACCAGCTTTAAAGCAGCTTTACAGAAGACAGTAGAGTCATTATTCTGCTCAATTTAATGCGATGTTGATTCAGTTGTTTACCGACACTACGTCCCAGATGTGATCATATTTTCAAAAGGTTTTGACAGATAACATTAGGGCATCCAGCAACAACCACAGCCACCAATACAGCCACTCATCGACCTCACTGTATGTGTGAACGCCCTTTATTTATGATAATGTGTCACTGTCAACTATGCATTACATGGCAATAAAGATTGATGCTGGCTTTATAGGAAATGACAAATAAATGACACAATTTAAAAGTTGAGAATATTTAATCCATCGCCTGCAGCATCAGTATCTCCTTTAAACACCACATACTTTAAGTATTATAATAGATTTGGAAAGGACAATGCACTTGTTACTTGTATCATCAAACCTATTACATAACTAAGCACAAGTCCAATGCCACTTATATTCTGATTTCTCACACCAATTTCTTTAGTGTCCCCTTATTGGTCTGGAGTATCTGATGACTTTCGATGCTGTCCTTTTCTTTACTGGTATCTGTAAACTGAACACATCCTGATCAGTCACTCTCACCAGTATGAAGGGGTCAATAATTTAAGCAGCAAAATGTAAAGTATAATGATTTTGTAATACTGGGCATTGACTGTTGAATGAATAGACCTCCAGCAAGAGAATGTACTTACTGTGGTGTTCAGAATGAATTGATGCCACATACTAACAGAATGTAAGAATGTGAGACTTGCACATGACATGTTGTTCATCGAATACAAGGATGGAGATCAAACTGAATGGCATGTCTGGTTTATGTTTGTTTATGGTTCATACATCATGCTCTCCACCTCTGGCTTGTCATTTCTTGCACTTACCGTATACTGTACTAGTCAAATGCTTGGACACACCTACTCAAAGGTTTCAGAAAACTAGAAAACTGTAATATAAATTAAAGGATGGAAATCAAGTAGTGAGATAAACGTCTCATATAGCCTTTAATATATATATTGATTTCCACTGCACTACTTTTCCGACTTTTTTTTTTTGTTGATGTAAACATGCAGTCGACGGGCATCTTTGACCATTAATCTTCGACACGCAGTTTAAGTTAAAATGACTTTTTAGACCTTGCATTTTCTTCCATTCCTCAACATTTTTCCCCATTACACTGTCCTGCATCTTGCATTTTTGCATTACACTGCATTGCTTTTCCATTGTTTTCTATGTAAACATGCACTAGACTGACATATTTGACTGTTGCACTCAACATGTACAGCATCTCACGCAAGACAGGGCTTTCTAAAAAGACATTTTTGTTTTTACCCATTCCACTGTCCATGTCTCACAAAATGCATTCTGTGTGAGCGGCCTTTAATATGTTAGATTCTTTAACTTGATGAGGTGCATCCTGGACACAGGTGTAAAGAATACCTGAAAACTATACTTGAATAAAAGTACAGATACCTTACAGTGAAAATGACTCCATTACAAGACACCAATTCCAAAACAACTTGAGAAAAAGTCCCCAGTTTCACAGACAAGGCTTAAGCTTAGTTGCAGAGTAAAATGTATTTTGAGCTGTTTTAAATGAAAGCAACTTTGACATTGTTTTGTCTCAAGATGCACACCAGTAATGTATATAAGGCACATTTATAAAAGCTACTTAAATGTCCTAATTGAACTAAAGCCTAATCCTGGCTTAATTTAAGCCCTGTCTATGAAACCAGGCCTTAGAGTGTCTGATTTTAACAGTGCTTAAAGGGTTAGTTCACCCAAAAATGAAATCATTAATTACTCACTCTCAAATATTTTTGATGAAATCAAAAAGCTGACTCCTCCACAGACAGCAATTTAACCTCCACTTTCAGAATGGTACTAAAGATTTGTTAAAACAGTCCATGTGACTGCAGTGGTTCAACCTTCATTTCAAAAAGATTTTAAAGAATATTTTTTGTGTGCAAAAACAACACACAAATAACTTTTTCTTCATAAAATTAAGGTTGAACCACTGTTCAAAGTTGACTATTTTAACAATGTCTTTAGTACCTTTCTGGACCTTGGTTAAAATGCTGTCTGTGGAGGAGTCAGACAGCTCTTGGATTTCATCAAAAATATCTTAATATGTGTTGCGAAGAGGAACAAAGGTCTTAGGGGTGTGGAACGACATGAGGGTGAGTAATTAATGACACAAATTTTTGGGTGAACTAACCAATTAAGTATTTTACTCCTACTGATTGTAGGCTCAAAGATTCACTAGTTCTCAACATCCAAAAGACATGCCAGTGAAAACCAAGAAATAGCTGATTTGTGAGGAGAGCAATCACATGTTTATTTTTTAAAGTTGAAATGAAACTGAACACCTGAATATTGCAGTAAAACAAGGTCGAAACAACAGTCTCTTAAACAGTCAAGTCTTGGTTAAGCTTGTGTCCAAAAAAAAAAGCATAGGTGAACCACTATCCTTTAAAAAGTTATCTTCAATATAACGTTTATATAAAATAATGTTGAGTGAAATTAAATAGTCAAAAGCTGGTTTCAGCTACAGCCATGTCTTTTTCTAATGTATGAAACCCCTGTGATTCAGAAACTACCTGATAACTCACCTGCATTTGCATAAAGTAGTTTTGTTGACAAGTTTGACTAAGGGCAAAACGCACAAGATAGTACCTTCAATGTCCTGTAGATGGCGATATTGCTTCTTTTGTAGCAGAAATAAACTGCTGCAGAAAAAAAGTTAGGTGCCAATCGAAAGGTAACAAATAATTACATTCCTCATCACAAATGTACTGGGGTAAAGAGTACAAATACTTATTCAAAAATCTAGTCAAGTAGAGAGTAAAGATTGCCAATATCTTTGATAGTCAAAGTACAAAGTAGCCAAAAGTTAACTTAAGTACAGTAACTAATTACATTCACTTAATAAATACATCCTGGGATGCATTTAAACAATATTTCAAGACTCCAAACAATACATTTTCTTTCTTCTGTGGAACACATGGGATTTAAAGGTGCCCTAGATTCAAAAATTGAATTTACCTCGGTATAGTTGAATAACAAGAGTTCAGTACATGGAAATGACATACAGTGAGTCTCAAACTCCATTGTTTCCTCCTCCTTATATAAATCTCATTTGTTTAAACGACCTCTGAAGAACAGGCGAATCTCAACATAACACCGACTGTTACGTAACAGTTGGGGTGTACGCCCTCAATATTTGCATATGCCAGCCCATGTTCCCAACATTATGAAAGGCATTAGACAAGGGCAGCCAGTATTAACGTCTGGAGCTGCACAGCTGAATCATCAGACTAGGTAAGCAAGAACAATAGCGAAAAATGGCAGATGGAGCAATAATAACTGACATGATCCATGATATTATGATATTTTTACTGATATTTGTAAATTGTCTTTCTAAATGTTTCATTAGCATGTTGCTCATGTACTGTTAAATGTGGTTAAAGTTACCATCGTTTCTTACTGTACTCACGGAGACAAGAGCCGTCGCTATTTTCATTTTTAAACACTTGCAGTCTGTATAATTCATAAACACAACTTCATTCTTTATAAATCTCTCCAACAGTGTAGCATTAGCCGTTAGCCACAGAGGTCAGCATCAAATTCACTCAGAATAAAACTTTTAACATCCAAATAAATACTTTACTCACATAATTCGAAGAATGCATACAGCATGCATGCCGAACATCTTGTAAAGATCCATTTGAGGGTTATATTAGCTGTGAACTTTGTAAATGAGCTGTAATCTAGTCGACAGCTCGTGTGGCAGGAAGCACGCGTCTTAAAGGGGCGGCGCCGAGTGTAAATCAGTGCATTGTTAATGGTGCCCCAAAATAGGCAGTTAAAAAAATTAATTAAAAAAAATCTATGGGGTATTTTGAGCTGAAACTTCACAGACACATTCAGGAGAAATATATTTTCATCTTATATTACATCTTGTGAAAGAACGTTCTTGGGCACCTTTAAGAGCTTACAGTGGAGGACAAAATCCAAGCGTTTAATGGTTGTGTTTTGACAGCGCATGATAACAATATGCTTTCATTGTGTGGAAAAGAGCCGCTCAGAGATTCTTCAAACTAAGTATTTCACAGAGCACAGGAAGTCACACGGGTTGATGGTCGTCTAAAGACCACCGGTTCTACATTTCTCCACAGCCGTTTCTCAAATGAATGTGGCGTGGGACTGAGTTGAGCTAACACAGCAGCGCTGAGATGACTGGAAATCACATCTTCACATCACATCAGATGTTAACCGTGACCTGTGATATAACATCAGCCCGCAGTTCCTACATCCACATCTATCATGTATCAGAGCGGTTTGAGAAGAGCCAGGCGAGCACATCCTGAAGACCCTGTCCGGAGCGGCCACTGATCTCTAGTGTTGTGACTGACTGAGGCGCGGTTCTGATGACGTCATCCATCCTAAACAACGACTTCAGCTCCACAAGAGACATGGTGCATGGAAGATCCCTGAGGAAAGAGATGCACTGAATGTAGTGAGGAGTGATCGGCTTAACATGACTTATTATTACTGGATTTACTGAATTATATCAACAAGAGAAACAGTAGATATGTTTCCATCCACCTATTTTTATGTCCATTTTGGTAAATCTCATAAAAAAAAACAAAAAACAGGCATAAATTCTAAAAATGTGCATAAAAAACAAATGCACTCAATTGAGGCGGATACATTTTTTATCCGATGATATGATTTTTTTTATCTGACTATTTTTATCCGAATAAATCTCTCAATGCAGAACAACAAACTCGCGTGACTTTGCCTCAACAGAGTGTGTGATTGGATAGCTGGACTAGCCAGCAGACCAATCACACTGCAGCATCTCAAAAGTTTGTTTGGTCGTTCTGAAATGCCTGAGCCAAAGTCTGTCATCAGAATGATTTGCTTTAAACGGTTAGTTCACCCAAAAATGAAATTTCTGTCATTTATTAGTCACTCTCATGTCGTTCCAAACCTGTAAAACCATAAAAAGATATTTTTTTGATGAAATCAGAGAGGTTTTTTTTTTATCCCACATAGGAAGCAACGAAATTACCACATTCAAGGTCCTGAAAGGTACTAAAGACATTGTAAAAACAGTCGACGTGAATATAGTGGTTTAAACTTAATTTTATGAAGCATCAAGAATACAGAAAAACAAATCAAAAATAACGACTTTATTCAACAAATTCGTCTCTCTCCTGTCATTCTCATATGCTTTATGTTCAGCACTTCCAGGTAAGTATTACTTCCAGAAAGTATTCTTGTCGCTTCACAAAAATACCTTTGAACCACTGTAGTCAAGTCGACTGTTTTAACAATGTCTTTAGTAACTTTCTGAACATTGAATGTGGTAATTTCATTGCCTTCTATGGGGGATAAAAAAAAACAAAAAACTTTTGGATTTCATCAAAAACATCTTAATTTATGTTCTGAAGATAAACAAAGGTCTTACGGGTGTGGAACGACATGAAGGTGGGTAATTAATGACAGAAATTTCTTTTTTGGGTGAACTAAACCTTTAACTCCCTCTCAGAAGCGTCTCACATGATTGAGATCTCAAACACAAGCCTCCAAACACAAGATGACAGAGTTGATTGCGCTCACAAAGACGCAAGTCATTTATGATTTCGGAAAGAGCCTCTGTTTCTTCCCCGATTGCAGCAACATCCATTTTTATTACAGATATTTTGCTCCAATTTCACAGGAAGTGGCATTTTGTTCTCTTGAACACATCAAACGCTGCTTTATTCTCAGATCTTTTCTGCGATATTCCAATTTTGCGCACAAGTTAAATTCACAGCGTTGAATGAAACATAGCGAGTGAGTTCAACTGACCTCTTGTTGAAGAGTACGAGAACAGCAGCAGAGTGAAGCGGCTCCGCAGACAGGACAGACAGCAGCTGTACGCAGGACGAGGAAATCTGGGCAATGTTGGCACAGTCCACCACAAACTACAATGCATAAAGAACAAACGAATATCAGTCATGATGGACAACATGATCATACTGTAAATGTACCTCCAGCACTCTCAGAGCAATGAAGAGAAAACCAGCAAGAACAGAAACAATCTTCACGTCCAGTGGATCCTAATCGAGGGATTCTGGTCCAACAAGAAAACCTGCCACACCTCAATCTTCAACAGGACTGTTTTCAACATGTTTATATACTAGTACATTCATAATAACTCATAACACATATGGATGTATGAGAATTGAGCAGTGACCAAAAATGTTAAGCAAATCAAACCTCCCTTAAACCTCTATTTTGGCTTCTGTATTATTATATATTTATAAAACATTTTTTTTTCTCTTTCAATTTTTCCCTGTCATATTTAACTTTAGGTCTTAATTTTATGAATTCATATTTTACCTTACATTTTGTACAGGATCAAAAGCAGATGGAAAGGTGTAACATTTGACACATTTCAAGAGGACCAAACACAAAATGGAGTGAAGGTTGCTGAATCTTTTGTTGATACTCACTATAACAGATGTGCAATCTAAGTAGTATTTTGGCCAAATGGGCCCCATACAGCCTCCCAACTCTCGTATTGTTATCTTCTTCTTTCGAAATATGAGGTCTGTGAGGTTCGTGCCAACCTAAAAAAAGAAAGAATAAGATATTTCAGACAAAAAAAAATAATTTGTATGACATTTTCAATCTTTATAGTCTTAATACATCAACAATAAATCCTTATTTTTTCATTCTCCATACAGGAACCTCTCTGACCAGTCCACACCTTCTTTCCAAACACATGCACATTAAATAAAAAATATGTTTTAAAATAAAAGCTAGCATTTTGTATTCTTTCTGTAAACTTTTTTTTAAACTTTTAATATACTTTAGGCTACTTTAGCTTTAGACAGCCCAAATCAATATACTGTCACACTTAAACACACAGTTTCTCTTATTCTGTGTTTAAAATGTTCAAAAGCTTCACTTGATCCTCTGAACAGCATCAGTGTGAACAGGAGAGCTTCTCACCGTGGGAAGAGTGACGGGCGCTTCGCCCAAATCCGCCTCCATTTGACACAACTGTTAGTCCAGATAAAGAAGTCATATTCATTAACACTCGATGTGAAATTATAATTAGAAACTATCAGATATTTATGGAGGCAGTGTGTCTTATATAAACAGCTGGTAAAGGATATTCTGTAGTCGTTTCAGTAAAAGCGTTTTTCCTACTCCAGTTGCACCGAGCAATAAACACATCTCCTCGATCACTTAGCCTGCTAACAGTTACTGTATCGAAATGTTTTAATTATTCATGTTTTATAACGACTGACTTGATACAAGCATTACATGGGAGAGATTTCCTGTGTCGCCACGGCAACGGTGCTATTTACAGAATAAAAGTCTCCATGTCCTGAATGATTATTTTTGAGGGTTTTTCGCCCCCTCTAGTGAGCTGTAATATGTCGAAAACCCAGTATCCCCTGTGAAAGGAGTGTTTTGTTGTGTTAAATATAATTCTAGTATACTTCATATCATAAAAGTAAGCCTATATTTAAAAAAAAAAAACATAATGCAGATAATATAATATTAACGGAAAAGGCCTCTTATAAAGTACTCTGACTGTTTCAGTTAAATACTTTTAAAAACTACTACACTGTAATAATGTCAAATTATTGTTTACTTTAAACTAGGCTACTTTAAAGTACGGTGGATCGTTATGTTAAAAAGAAAAATAGTAAATTGATTTTAATGTGTTGACTTGCATATGTAATTTAACTACGTGTGTGTTATTAGCAGCCTAAATATGTTTTAAATGTATTAAATTGCAACTTAGATAATTACAAATGTGTATGTTTAAATACATGACATTCACGATTCATAGAAATTATATTAAAAGTATATTTTAGTCTGCTATAATGCTTGTTGTCAGTATATTCAGCAGGACACTTTAACCATATTTCAGAGAGAACAGAAGTACATAAATACATACATAGGCTACTACTGTCTGTCAAAAACACTCTTAAAGGGACAGTTCACACAAAAATGAAACTTCTGTCATCATTTACTCACACTCAAGTTTCAAACCTGTATGTGTTTCTTTCACCTGCTGAACACAAAATAAGATATTTTAAAAACAGTTGTTTTCCCCCATAATAGATATTGTGAGATTTGTGACATGTCACACAGGCAAATACAGATGTCCTCGGGGGGTCCTCCACTATGGCAAGATATTTTAGCATTTATTGCTCATATCTAGTTTAAATTAAGTTTAAATTTATTTTTGACTAGTCAAAATTACAATTCCAGTTATCTATATTTTGAATTGTCGTAATGGGAATAAAGATTTCTACAATGTGATTATAGTCACATTCTTCCATTGACTTCCATTGAAAAGTATATTTTCTAATGTCTACAAATGAGTTTTGACCATTAGAAATTGTGATTAAAGATATCTATAATTGATTTTGTACTAGGCATAATTCTACTTAGAGATATCTCAAATTACAATTTAACTAGTGATAATTAATTTAGAGATTTCTCTGACTGAATTACCACTAGTAAAAATTATAATTTGAGATACAGTAGCCTATCGCTAAATGGTGTTTGACTCATAATCAAATTTAAGATGTCTTTAATTCATTACTTTTAAAGATATTCAAAATACATTTTATATATCTGAAATTAATTTACGACTAGTCAAATTACAATATCTTGAATTGGATTTTTGACTAGGCAATAATTTCAGTTTCATTTAAAGATATCTGTAATTTAATTATGGATTTCTCAATTTGATTTTTAACTATAGGAAGACCTTTCTTTGGAGATATCTGCATTTAGCTTTGTGACTGGAAGAATTTCAGTGTAGATATCTGGAATTTACATTCTGAAAATTACGATATCTAAAACATGCAACATGAGTAAATCTGAGCTTCATTTACGTGTGTTTTATTCTGTCTTTAGATCGAAGCTCCTTCTCCACAATGACTCTCATTTCATATGTGTGTAAATTGTGTGTTTTCTCTGTTTTCACTCTGGATGGAGAGAAACAGGCCGAGTCTTACTGACCTGCAGGTTCTCAGGAGACAAACTGCAATCATGAATAATTTTTTCATGATGAACAAATATATTCTATACATTTTCAGTGTACGGTACAGCAAGGTTTTGCACTAGATATTACATCACATTTATCAGATGTGGGCGGGTCTATTGTAGGAGGTGGGCGGGTCTTTCAGTGGCTCCTCCCTCTCAGAGCTCTTGACTGTCTTAAAGTTTCTCTCTCTGATCATCTCAGCATTATTCTACAGCACTGCTCATCTTTACACGTCACACGGACCAAATCACAAGATGATCACAATATCCTGTGCTTTCTTTACTCTTCTGACCTGTAAGTTTTCATCAGATCTGATGTCAGATTTCAAGTGTTTTGACACACAATCTCATATAAAGCTTGTTTTTATTCTGCAGGTGTCAGTGGAGTGACTGTAGTGACTCAGAGTCCATTAATCACAGTCAATAAAGGACAAACGGCTACACTGGACTGTAACTGATTATTCTGCTAGATGGTACAAACAGACTCCAGGAGGAGTTCCTCAATATGTGTTAAAATTTCACCATACCTCGAGCTCTCCAACATACGGATCTGGTTTCTCTGCTCCTAAATTCACATCAACACATTCATCTCAATCAGATTATCG
The DNA here is from genome assembly GCF_024489055.1 of Chanodichthys erythropterus. Classification (NCBI taxonomy): domain Eukaryota; kingdom Metazoa; phylum Chordata; class Actinopteri; order Cypriniformes; family Xenocyprididae; genus Chanodichthys; species Chanodichthys erythropterus. Next base: position 22,468,681 of record NC_090223.1, on the reverse strand, counting down.
TCTGATCATCAATAATGTGGATGTTGGTGATTCTGCAGTGTATTACTGTCACACATGGGACAGCTCTGCTAAAGAAAACGTATCACAGTGATTCACAGCATGACAAAAACCTCCTCACTGCTCACATTCACTTCTGCTTCTAGACAACATGATAAGAGCAATACTTCACTTCAGATTCACTTTTACAATGTAATTTTACTATTCTGTCCTGTACTTAATTCTTTAAAGAAACATGTTTATATATATATTTATATGAAATAGGTAGGTTTAGGAGTAAAGTTGGTGTAGGAAATATGGTTTGTACAGTATAAAAACCATTACGCCTGGAATGTCCCCACAATTCACACAAATAAACGTGTTTGTGTGTGGGACCATCGACTCCTCTGACTGGATCAATAATGTGGATTTCTCATGTCAAGTGTCTGTGGGTTCAAAATTCACTAAGAAAAGCATCTCAAATTCACAGTGTTACTGAAACATTGTCTAAATGAAAATAGCAGATGTTTTTTCTTTATTTCTTCTCATATCATCTGATTTGTGTGATATCTGACAGTTAATATGACTATATACTTTGGTTTTGGTTCCGCAATTAAAAATCTTTGGCACTGCATTTGTTTGCATTTTCTTTCACAGACACGCATGACTCTCTCTCAGGATACACCTGCACAATGTGCCTCATAATTTTAGCTTTATGTAAATCATGATGTTCCTCTGAACTCTTTCAGAACTGAAACACACAAACTTAGTCTGTTAAGAAGTCACCAGCTGCACAGATCACAGAGAAATATCACACAAAACTACATTGTAATTAACATGATTTTGTGAAGTCTAATCAATGCAGTTATTTTGCATCTCATTTAACTTTAAAAATATCTTTCTCTATTTGACAATCAGGGAGCATAAATTTAAATCCTATTCAAATCGCATTTCTGGAAATCCGTTTCAGTCTGACCGCTCTGATTGGATTTCATGTGGTTTATGTGACTTTCTCACAACACGTAAAACATAAACGTCAGATGTTGTTCTAGGAAACATGATGAAAGTCGCAGCAGAAACAGGGTTGTGTTGTTACAAAGTGGCGGACTGCAGAATAACAATATAATGAAGACATGTTTTGAAACGAAGACAACAGTACAGAATAAAGCCGCTCATACCAGCCTGCTGTGTTTCAGTCACTGCCTCATCATAATGCAGAAGACAACATCTGTATTGCAAACCCCTCCATGCTGCAGTTGTTGGTGTTTTTAGCATGTCCTGCATCTGAATGTCCTTGACAAAAAAAAAAAAAAATATCTTGCAACAGTCAAGTGCTGTATTTGAGTAGTTTGTTGGATTTTTATTATCAACATCAAGATTTGATGTTAAAATGTACATGAATATATATGGTACAGTGTATATTTTAGCTGGTGACACTATTTTTTTCTATCATTTTTAATCATCTTTGTAGTGAAAGTCTTTTCAGTTTATTTCAGGACTGTTTACTGGAAGTTCTTGATAAAACTGTGAATTCACACATTTAACTGTAAATTAAGGTAAACTAAAAATAATGAATTTATAAATCTATAATGAAGTGTAGACTATATGTAATACAGTCAAAAGATTTTGGTAACACTTCATTATAGGGCACATGTATTCACTATTAACTATGAATTTTCCGTCAATAAACTCCCAATTTACTGCTTATTAATAGTTAGTAAGTTAGTTGTTAAGTTTAGTTATTGGGTAGGATTGAGAATGTAATAAAGTCACGTAGAATAAGGGATTAATATGTGCTTTATAACCTCTAATAAATAGCCAATATTCTAGTAATATGCATGCTAACAATTAACTAGTTAAAAGACCCTAAAATAAAGTGTTATCAAGATTTTACCATTGAGAATACAGTGTAAAGATGACTTACCCGTCACAATGAGTTTTGTTCCTTGTCCGAATACCACAGTGAAACATTTCATATGTTCAGCCGTACAAAAACCTCCTCAGTCTGTGAAGAGACACAAACAGAAGTGAAACACTCACTCAAGCTCTTGAACACGAATAATGGTGTTATGTAATAATTTATTAAATAATACCAGAAAATATTAATTGTTGACATGGTGATGTGTGAAATTGTAGAAATGAAAGCTTTAAATGTAGTCATAGTTCAGTATTTCAGAAGTGTGTCTGAGATGCAGATGTGTTTTCATCATGTTAATGGTGGTTTGTGTCGTGCAGATGCTGATGTTGCTCCTCCTGTGCTGAACATCCTCCGTCCATCCAGAGAAGAGCTGATCAGCTCCAGTAAAGTCACTCTGGTGTGTCTGATCGATCACATGTCTGCGGCTTTTGCTGATGTGCGCTGGCTTGTGAACGGGAACTCAGTCACTGAAGGCGTCTTCACCGGCTCTGCTGAACAGCAGCCTGATAAGAAGTTCAGGATGAGCAGTTATTTAATCATTGAGAGCTCAGAGTGGGACAAAGACAAAGATCTGACATGTGAAGCTTCTGTCGCCTCAAAAACCACCAGAACAAACATCAAGAAATCTGACTGCAGCGACTGAACTCAGACAATCTGATGTGTTGTTTGACTGATTATGATAGAGAGTAATAATATCTTCTGACGTAGTGTGATAGAAATCATGAATATAGAAACTATCAAAAATAGTTCAAGAATGGCTTTAACTGTGTCGTTTTCTGCAGACGATATTCTGGCTTTAATGCAAATGTAAGAAGATTTACAACCTGTTCAATAAACTGCATGTTAAACAAACAGTTTTATTGTTGATTTCTTGTTTTCTTATTCATTACTAAGTCAATTTTCACTTCTACAAGCAATGAAAGACTGAACATTGAAAGTGTATCAAAGACTCAAATAAACCGTCTTCAGTTTGAAAATACATGAAACCTCTGCTGCCATCTTCAGTGTAAAGAGCAAATTGAAGGACTCATGAAATATATCGTCGCTGTCCGATGAAAACCATGTAAGTTATGTCCATTTTGCCGATTTTGAGATTTTTCGACGGATTGAATGTCCAGGTTCATTTCCGTATACAGTATGCTTCACATATCTAAATGGCCAATGAAAAGTTGTGAAATCATGTCATCTGATTTTCGCGTATATCCATTTGGTGTCAAAGCTGTCAATCACGCCGCGTATCTCCCGCCCTGTGGAAGCCTCTCGCCGGTCTCGTGAAGTTTCATCGAAGCTCAGCACTGGATAGCCGAATAACACTGTGAGGTAAAGTATCAGCAAACGTTTGTTTTTGACAACTGTTCTCAAGTTTATTATATATTCACAACTATTATTTATCGGTAAATGGTCTAGACGAAGTAATTGTCACCGAATATTTTTATTTATTTTTATATTTGTGAACCTGGCTGACGAAAGTACGACATTGAAGCTCTCCACAGTTTAGTTCTAATCTAGTTCTTCACAGATTAGTTTGCTTGCTAGTATGTAAATAAACTCGGTCTCATTGATAAGATTCAAACTTTTTTTTTTTCTTAGTCAAACTGATCAAATTATAGCCTGTAGCCTAATGCTACTGTCATGATTGTCAGTGTATTGATTCATTGTCCCTTCATAGTTTGCAAGAGACATTTAATAAATTTATAATTAATATTAAATAAACTAAGCGTATAATAAACTAAGACGTAGGCTATTTAATAAACTGAGCGTATTCATCTGTCAATATGAAACGCGACTTGGCCATTCTAATTAATGATCGGAAGAACGCGTATCGACCACCGTTACTGTAAAATATGCACGTATGTCCATCTAAACTCAATTTTGGTCAAATGTGGATTATATCATTACACTGGCAAGAATATGGTTACATGTAAAGATGCCGTACCAAGTATGACAACGCTACATTCAACTGCTTTTGAAATACGGTGTTTTTTTCACTTCCTGAAAAGTAACCGTTTTGGACATACGTGAGTTTCATCGGGCAGCGACGATATATATATTTAATTAAATTATTATTTTTTAAAATTTATTCAGTTATTAGAAATGACTTATCCAAGCACATTTTTTAAAAAAATATTATTTGTTCCCTGATTTTCAATTAAAGATAAATCAAGATATATTTTTATAGTAAAAGTTATAAATGCGTAATAAATGTGATTGAAAATAACAGCATTGATTATAAATCACAAAATCATAGTCTTGTGTATGAAACATATTTCTCTGTGATCTGTGCAGCTGGTGACTTCTTAAAAGATGAAGTTTGTGTGTTTCAGTTCTGAAAGAGTTCAGAGGAACATCATGATTTACATAAAGCTAAAATTATGAGGCACGTTGTGCAGGTGTATCCTGAGAGAGAGTCATGCGTGTCTGTGAAAGAAAATGCAAACAAATGCAGTGCCAAAGATTTTTAATTTCAGAACCAAAACCAAAGAGTAAAGTATATAGTCATATTAACTGTCAGATATCACACAAATCAGATGATATGAGAAGAAATAAAGAAAACAAACATCTGTTGTTTTCATTCAGACAATATTTCAGTAACACTGTGAATTTGAGATGCTTTTCTTAGTGAATTTTGAACCCACGGACACTTGACATGAGAAATCCACATTATTGATCCAGTCAGAGGAGTTGATGGTCAGATAGCTGCTCATTTTGAAGGTTTTGTCTTGTTGTTTCTCAGTAGCACTGCTCCAAACTCCATCTGTAACAGAGCGTCCATCGATTGTCCAGCTGACATGAACCAGAGCTACAGAAATATCCTCAGCCAGACACACAAGTGTAGCTTTACTCTCCTTCAGAGCCTCAGTGGACGGAGACAAGAGTGTCACAACAGGAGGAGCCAGAGGAAAGTCTGGAGGAGACAGGCAGAAATATAATATAATATAATATAATATAATATAATATAATATAATATAATATAATATAATATAATAAACTTGCATAAATGGGTCAGTTAAAATATATAACAAGATGTCAGTTTACTAGATAGACATTCAGGGAATGAATGAATGGAAACAGAACATTATGTTGAATAAATATTGTGGGTGTTTCATAATTCTCCATATACCTGTAATGATTTTTAAAATCTGAACTCAAGCTGATGAGTTAATCATCATAAAGTATGTGTGTAAAGGTTTTATAACCTTATAAACACATATTTTAGGATGATTAACTCATCAACTTAAGTTCAGAATTTAAAAATCATTACAGGTAGCCTATGGAGAATTATGAAATAATCAAATATTATTTATTTAACAGGAAATAAAAGGCCTGTTGTGTGAACTGTGACTGTGTCTTAAGAACTACTAATAGTCTGACCAGCAATTAATTGGGGCTGATCAGTTCTACTTTCATCATTCAATACAGACCAATAAAACTGACATAAAAAAGTAATGACCAGTCTTGAAGAAAAAAAAAAAAAAATAGATGACTGACTTGTCTAGTCTAAGCAGCTTACACAACTGGTCACAAATTTCAAGAACAAACTTTTTTTTAAGTTAATCTATATATTCAAATGTCTTTTTAATCTTATAATTTGATGTTTAAAAACAAATGTGAGTGAACAGTACTGAGCAGTATTGAAAGAGTGAAGTTTACTCACCGATCACATTCAGTTTTGTTCCTTGTCCGAATACCACTGTGATTCATGTCACATCTTCACTCGTACAAAAACCTCCTGAGTTTCAGAGACACAGAACTGAAACATTCACTCCAGCACAGATTATAACACACAACTCTCTTCATTAAACCTCTTTCACTCATTAAGTGTCAAAAAATGACAAAAAGTGAAAAACTGATCATCACATACTGTAAGTCTGTTAGTGAAGAAAACATGCTGCTCACTTCAAAGAAGTTTGTTCTTTACATCTGAGAGTCGAGAAACCTGCTGTATAGATTCAGAAGACCTGGAATAGTTCATATTTACTGTCCTGTTATATGTTTGTTTGGTTTTTGTTTGTTTGCTTATAAAATATTTCTTTACAGAATTACTTAAAGGACAGAATAAAGAATATTGTCAACATCTGTAATGAGTTTGTAATTGAGAAGTGAAGTAGTGCTCTTATCATCTGTAGAAGTGAAGCAGAAGTAAATGTGAGCAGTGAGGAGGTTTTTGTCATGCTGTGAATCCCTGTGATACGTGTTCTTGAGCAGAGCCGTCCCATGTGTTACAGTAATACACTGCAGAATCACCAACATCCACATTATTGATGATCAGACTATAATCTGATTGAGATGAATATGTTGATGTGAATTTAGGAGCAGAGAAACCAGATCCATATTTAACTGAGCTATAGCTATGGTGAAATCTCAACAAATATTGAGGAACTCCTCCTGGAGTCTGTTTGTACCATACAGCATCATAACCAGTTACTGTCCCCAGATTACAGTCCAGTGTAGCCGTTTGTCCTTTATTGACTGTGATTAATGGACTCTGAGTCACTACAGTCACTCCACTGACACCTGCAGAATAAAAACAAGCTTTATATGAGATTGTGTGTCAAAACACTTGAAATCTGACATCAGATCTGATGAAAACTTACAGGTCTGAAGAGTAAAGAAAGCACAGACTATTGTGATCATCTTGTGATTTGGTCCGTATGACGTGTAAAGATGAGCAGTGCTGTAGAATAATGCTGAGATGATCAGAGAGAGAAACTTTAAGACAGTCAAGAGCTCTGAGTGGGAGGAGCCACTGAAAGACCCGCCCACCTCCTGCAATAGACCCGCCCACATCTGACAAACTACACGTGTGCTTCTCACTTCAGTGTTACAGTTTTTCTCAACAGATTTGACACATTTCTCCAAACTCAGATCACTGCTCTCAAAACTGAACTGCTAAATCACTAAACTCTGTTCTCAATATATCCTAAACCAATTTGTTGAATAAATCACTCTTTCTGAAAAACCTTAAACAAGTTCAGGCAGTTAGACACTATTTGCAAATCTCATGCAGTCTTTTTGCAAAACTCTAACAACAATCTCACTCACTAAAACACATTTTGCACAGGCAGACAGAAGTTAAACAGAACTACAACACAGTTGTCATCGTTTACATACGACTCAAACCAACTGTAGGAAATAAGCCAGTTCAGAGAGCTCAGGTGACACAGGAGCACTGAATGATGAAACCAACAATAGATGGAAACAGTCTGAGAGCGAGAGGAGGAAGAGTTTGTGTAAGAGCTGGTGGTCGAGGAGGAAGAGGACGAGAAAGAGCAAGGTGTGGAGAGTGTTGTCAAGGCTGGATCCGGCACACTAGAGGGATTTTCCCTTTGCCGGCAAGAGACAACGTTCCTGTGATGTGGACGAAGTCCTGAGGCTGAACTCAACATGAAGACGTGATGCTGAGGCAGAATGAATCTCTCACTGACTTTGATTTTGCAGTTGCACAACTTTATTGAGTGTAACATGCTTTTCATTTATAGTTTTTTATAACATTTTTGGCTTTTGAAGTTGGACTACTGTATTTTTACAGTTTTTCTCAATTGCTAACATACTATAACTGCTTCATTTGTCCCATTTTTTTTTTACGATTGCTTACACACTAAAATTAAAAGTAGTACACTGTTAGCAAAACCTTACACTCAATAAGCAAAACATCAGCCCATATTTGCACAACTATAAGCACATTGTCAACTTCACACTTGTTGCAAAACTCTACACACAATGATTTGCAAAACACTAAACACACTTAACATACACTACACACAAAAATCTATCATGAAGTCACTTCCTTGCAATACCAAAGCACTGACTGTCAAATTACCGCACCGTCCAACCAATTGGTTCAACACAGTCATCAGGTGTGCAAACACTTGTTTGCTTAATTGTAGACACAACAATCAGGTGTATAAGCACTATAAAAAGCAGCAGGTGAGTTCATCGGCCTTAAGCACAATGGAAAGAGTCAGAGAAAGAGTAAGACGAGGAGGAGAACGAGGAGAACGAGAATGAGGAGGAGGACAAGGAGGAGGAGGAAGGGGAGGAAGAGGAATCAACAGAGGAGGAATCAACAGAGGAAGAGGAAGAGAAGGAGGCCATGCTGGAGGTAGAGGTAGAGGAAGAGGAAGACAAGAAGGTGCTCAAAGAGGACCGAATCTGACAAATGAGATCCGCGCAACACTGGTTGACCACGTTGTCAACCACGGCCTGACGCTGAGGGAGGCTGGACTGCGAGTACAGCCAAATCTAAGCCGATACACAGTGGCAAGTGTGATAAGAACATTTCGACTGGAAAATAGGTATTGTAAAAATATCATCATATCAAAAAACATCTGCACGGTTTCAGTAACTGCTTACAGTACTGTATTCTATGCACTATCAGCACTTCTGTTACCTTTTCCTGTGAAATTACTATACTATTGTATACTGGAGGTTTTTTCTACATAGGATTGAGGGTCGGGAACGACAAGGGGGAAGGCCTCCTATGTTCACAGAACAGCAAGAGAGGGAGATAGTAAACATGGTTTTGGCCAACAATGCTATAACACTCAATCAGCTCCAAGCTAACATTGTCAATAACCACGCCACTTTCAACGATATCCATCAGGTCTCAACATCAACACTGGCATGCATCCTAAAAAAAAAAACATATTCAAATGAAGCAAATTTATCGAGTGCCTTTCGAGCGCAATTCTGAAAGGGTGAAACGACTGCGGCATGATTATGCAGAGGTAGGTCCTTCAGGGTATCTTGGTGAGGTGTCCAAGTCACATCATCTTGCTACTGGGGTACCTCAGGGCTCCGTGCTTGGACCACTTCTCTTCTCCATCTACATGTCATCACTAGGATCTGTCATTCAGGATCATGGTTTCTCCTATCACTGTTATGCTGATGACACACAACTCTACCTCTCATTCCAACCAGATGATCCGATGAAAAAATTTCAGTCAACAGTCTGATGCAAAGCATGCGGGGAATTAGTAATCTGCTGCAACTCAACTCAATCATATTAAGTTCACCTTGCTACAATGACATTTTGAGTTCACACAACTTTTTTTCTGTTAAGTACAATGAACAGGTGCTAGTTTACTTGAAATATGTCAGTGCTGTGAACTCAAAAGTAAAATAAAGTTTTAAATGCTCATAACAGTTAATTTAACTGAACTAATTTGTTTAATTTAAGTTTGTCCTACTCAAACGAATTAAGTATTTTGAGCGTTAGGGTTTACAGTGTGATGTTTATGTTTTATGTGGTGTGAAGAAGTCACATAAACCACATGAAATCCAATCAGAGACTGAACAGACTGAAACAGATTTCCATAAATGTGAATTTGAATAGGATTTCAAGCCACACATGAATGTAACTCGAAATGGATCGGTAAAAATTATATTTCATGTGATTTTTTTGTAACTGTGTAGTTCTGTTCATGTGTTTCTAGTATAATTTTGTGTTCTTGTCTTGTAATCAGTTGTCATTGTTTTCTGTTCATGTTTGCCTGTGCTCCCGTTATTTTGACCCAGTATCCCAGTGTGTCTGATTGTTTTACTCCTGTCATCTGTGTCTTGTAATTACCTCGTTAGTCTTATCAATTATCTACAGTAGTTAGTTCATCTGTTCCCTGTGTATTGAAGCCTTGAGTTTTGTCCTGTTCAGTGTCTGTTATTTTGTTGTTCTGTTCAAGTAAACCTGAGCTCTGTCCATTAAAGCCTGTAAACTGCTGCATTTAGATCCTGTCTCATCCTTTGCTGCAACAGCGTGTGACATTTTTGACCGATCAGACTTGCTAAATCTGATATGCACAAAAATCGAATTTGGACTGACTGTCTGAATGTAGCCTCAAATATTGAAATTCTATTCAAAGCACATTTCTGGAAATCTGTTTCAGTGTACCAACACAATGTCATCATTGCTATAGAAACCATTGCAGATATTACAGTTTTTTTCGATTTCTAAACGACAGTGAGCACAACTGGAGCTACATGTGCAAAACTCTAACTACAGTCTGCACCACCAACAGTCACCTGAGCTAAACAGTTAACACATGACTCAAAACAGGTTCAGTGCAGCCAAACACTATGCACAACCCTCACTGAGATAACACACACTGTCACTCAGAACACACTGAGAGTAAAAACACTAGCATCAAACACCAACACAGAAAATACAAACTTTTCATCTTTACATTTTGAACAATTTCAGTGACTTCATACAAAGTAATATTTTCTTCAAAGAAAAGAGTGACATTCTTTCACATGATTTATTTAAATTTTTAGAACATAATTCTTTAAGGTAAATGAAAATTAACAGTTTTCTTCAATAGTCTGTAGTAATTTACGAAATTACAGTAATGAGTTACATATACAGTATATATATGTGTGTGTTCACTAACAAGTCTAAAACAAGACACCTGCTTAGCCTTTCAGCTGAAATTTCAATGTTTGAAAGGCACAAGGCTGAAATCTATTCTGTTTTGAATGTGTGGTTCACAGTTTTGACAGCAGTGTGTTAGCATTTGAACAAAGTGCTGTAAATCCACAGTGTTGTGCAGGTTGTGGTTAAAGTCATGGGATAAGTGTGTTGAGTTTTGAAAACTGTGTTCAAGCAATGAAAAATGAACTAGAGTTTGGTCCACATGAACTGCTGCTGTGCAGACTGTAGTTAGAGTTTTGCACATGTGACTCCAGTTGTGCCCACTGTCGTTTAGCAATAGAAAAAAACTGTAATATATGAGGGGGGAAATCACGTTTCCTCTATAAATTAAAATTATAGTTCAATGACAATTCTCTAATAAGTGATATATAAATTGTCTGTATTAACATGGATAATCTGCTACATTCAAACACATCAGTGAACAGCAGATGATACTGAATGTGTTTCATAATGAAATGAACTTGACTGTATTTTGTCTCTCTTCACTTCAGCTGAGATTCCTGGTTATCTGCATTAGTCAAACTGATCTGCTCTTCTGACAGAACGATTACATGATTCTTGAACAGATTCAACTGTCAACTACTAGCTGTTAGAGGATATGTGTGATGAATGAACATGATGTTTAACCATTCTTGTGTATTTGATCAGATTTCAAATGTTTATTTCAAAACTAGTGTTACTGCTAGAGAAGATCATCTGTGAAGATCAGAGATGAATGTCTGAATATGGTGGAGAGATGAATTACACAGATGGAGACGATCACATGACTGATAATGAACTAGAGAGTTAGTGACAGATGCAGAAATGACTATTATTTGATACAGTAAAGTTACGATCTAAACTATAATGATCAAAATGCTCCTGATGGCCTGACATTCATGTGAATATGGTGTGAAGTTGATGCTGAAGTTTGTCTTCTGCAGACGCAGTGAGCTGTGGAGATTTTCTTCAGGACAGGAAGTTCAGTCGTGACACACAGGAAACACCTGCTGTTATAATCAGCTCCATGCAAATGATCAGTTTCTCTGTCTCTTTTCATCTGTTCATCCAACCAGACAAGAGTGTTAACAACAAATAATCTTCATCTGTACATGAACAATAATAAAAGAGCAATAAAATGAATGAAAAATACTGGCAAAGTGACACTCATCTATGACGGGTTTTGATTATTTCTGAACATCAGAAGCTTATCAATCTTTTGTTTTTGTTACTTGAGTTATTTTAATGAAGAAGAAACTCTTTTGTAAACCAAACCTCTTACAGAAGAAAGATTCAATCCAGTATGTTTGAGACTTATAACTCAAAAACCATTGATAATAAAGCAGTTTATGCAAATATGTTGATCTGTCAATCACTCAGTGATGTTTCTGATGATGTGTGTGATGATGAATGATGATGTCACTGAGGCTCCTCCCTCTTCAGTCTCTTATGGCTCATCTCGGATCGCTCTGCTCTGTTCAGTCGGCTCACATCACACACTCACATCATGCTGTCAGTCTTCATCATCCTCTTCATCACTCTGTCATGTAAGACGTCACTAGACTGCAGTTAAAGATGCACTTCTGATACGATCATGAATATGTCATACGTGAGTATTGAGTCTCATTAATGGTGTGTTTATTCTGCAGGTGTCAGTGGAGTGACTGTAGTGACTCAGAGTCCATTAATCACAGTCAATAAAGGACAAACGGCTACACTGGACTGTAATCTGGGGACAGTAACTAATTCTGCTGCTAGATGGTACAAACAGACTCCAGGAGGAGTTCCTCAGCATGTGTTAAGATTTTATCATGGCTGGAGCTCAGTTTATTATGGATCTGGTTTCTCTGCTCCTAAATTCACATCAACACATTCATCTCAATCAGATTATAGTCTGATCATCAATAATGTGGATGTTGGTGATTCTGCAGTGTATTACTGTAACACATGGGACAGCTCTGTTACTGAGTTCGTATCACAGTGATTCACAGCATGACAAAAACCTCCTCACTGCTCACATTCACTTCTGCTTCTAGACAACATGATAAGAGCAATACTTCACTTCTCACATTCATGATGAATTACAAACTCATGTTGAGAATATTCTTTACTATTCTGTCCTGTAATTTATCTCCTCTCTTGTGGATCTTTTATGATGTTTTTTTGTCCTGTTTGGATCTTGAGCTCATCTGAATATTGATCTGGATTCTCCTCTCCTAAATTTACAGTATCTTATTCAACCAAGTCTGATTGTCATCTGTCAATCAATAATGAGGATGTGGGTGATTCTGTTGTGTATTATACACATTATTATTTATGCATCAATTATATATGTATTATTGTAGCACATGGCATGTTTCTGTTAAAGAGCATGTGTCACAGCTTCAAACCAGAACAAAAACTATGTAAATTCCTCTAATAATAATTTACAGTTTATAGTTAAAATGTTATACAGTCAGCAAACTGAAACACAGATTTTCTAAATGACAAACCAACACTTTAACCAACACTGTTTTATTAAAGTGTTTCTTGACATTAGGCCAATTACAGTATTTCACAATTGCTAAAACACATTTCTTGAAACCATCACTCATTTTCTCAAAACATTAAACACAAATCCAATCTTCAAACTAATTTCACAAAACGTCTGACTCTTATGGCAAAATCAAACAAAGCTTTCAGATCATACACACATTAAGCAAAATATAAACACATACAGATCATTCATTAGACACTACATTAAAAAATGGAAAACACAACATCCAGAACATGAGGTTACAGAAAAAAAAGTATATTGTAAAACAGTAAACACATTTTGCCATTACATAAAATATATAGAAATCACAAGTAATGTGAATTTAAAGTATACTGTATGTACTGCAAGTACAGTATTATATTCCATATTATATAGTATTGAATGTCTGTATATACAGTACTTACATACTGCAAACATACTGCAAATGACTAAAAGGTCAAAGAAAACTCTAAATGAAAAGCATGATACAGTACACACACACACACACACAAAAACAAAGTTCAGAGTCAGTGAGAGATTCATCACATCTTCATGTTGGGTCCGGCCTAAATCAAGTCAAGTCACCTTTATTTCAATTGCAATTTATACTACACAGATACTAGTCTAGTCTAGTCTAGTATAGTATCGTGTCTAGTCTAGTCTAGTATAGTATCGTGTCTAGTCTAGTCTAGTATAGTATAGTATAGTCTAGTCTAGTCTAGTATAGTATAGTATCGTGTCTAGTCTAGTATAGTATAGTCTAGTCTAGTCTAGAATAGTATAGTATCGTGTCTAGTCTAGTCTAGTATAGTATAGTATAGTATAGTATAGTATAGTATAGTATAGTATAGTATAGTCTAGTCTAGAATAGTATAGTATCATGTCTAGTCTAGTCTAGTATAGTATCGTGTCTAGTCTAGTCTAGTATAGTATAGTATAGTCTAGTCTAGTCTAGTCTAGTATAGTATAGTATCGTGTCTAGTCTAGTATAGTATAGTCTAGTCTAGTCTAGAATAGTATAGTATCGTGTCTAGTCTAGTCTAGTATAGTATAGTATAGTATAGTATAGTATAGTATAGTCTAGTCTAGAATAGTATAGTATCGTGTCTAGTCTAGTCTAGTATAGTATAGTATAGTATAGTCTAGTCTAGTCTAGTCTAGTCTAGTCTAGTCTAGTCAAAGCAGCTTTACAGTGATAACAGATACATGATGATCAGTAATGCAAAGAGGGTTCATTTTGGCTGTACAGCTCTAAAAGAAAATAGTGTCATTGTTCAGCTGAAATCAGTTCAGTGTTGATTCACTTACATTGTAAAGACCATCAATTATTATGTAAATTACTGTAATTATTTTCCTCTATAAAACAGTGATGTCATCATCTAGGCTAGCTTAGTTCAGTTCTCATCCTATAATGTCAGTGCTGTCAGATCAATAATATTGTTGAATATTACTGAATATTGTTGAGGACATTTTCCACATCACAGGCAATGTCGTCTCTTGCCAGGCAAAGGGAAAAACCTGTGCCGGATCCAGCCTTGACAGCCTTGTCTCCACACCCCTTGCTCTTTCTCCTCATCATCCTCTTACACATACTCTTCCTCCTCTACTTTTCAGATTGTTTCCATCTATTGTTGGTATCATCATTCAGCACCTGTGTCATCTGTGCACTCTGAACTGACCTATATTTAATAAAGTTGATTTGATCACATCATTAGAAATAAGTGTGAATTATTTTGAGTCATTGTGTTTAAAGGATGACAACTGTGTTGTAGTTGTGTTTAACTTTTGCCACATGTATTTACCATTTTGCAGCACAGTGCAAAATGTGTTTTAGTGAGTAAGAATGTGTTTAGAGTTTTGCCAAAAGAGTGGATGAGATTTGCAAACAGTGTCTTAACTACCTGAACTTGTTTAAGGTTTTGCCTACAAAGTGACTGATTCGACAAATGGGTTTAGGCCACTGAGAATTGGGTTCAGAGAATGGGGTTTAGTGTTTTAGCAATTGTGAAATACTGTAAGCACCCAAGTCTCTTCACACCTGACAGCTGTGTTTGATCAATTGGTTTATAGGGGTGGTATTTTGGACAGCAGTGTCTTGAAATGGCAAAGAAGTGACATTATGTTAGATTTCTGTGTCTAATGTAGAGAAGTGTGTGTAGTGTTGTGCAAAAAGTGTGAGGCTGAGAATGTGCTTATAGTTGTGCAGTTCTAGGCTAAGGTTTTGCTCCTTGAGTGTAGAGTTTCACTAACTGTGTGTTATTTTTAATTTTAGTGTGTAAGCAATCATAAAAAACTGTAACTCAAACGTCACACTGTGAACTCAGATAACACACATTTATCCATGTGTAAACATTGAGTAGCAAAACTGACGACACACAAATCAGAATCTCAGGATAATATAAATTGGTGATTATGTGCTTCGGAAAATGAATCCTAGTGGTGGGAGACAAAGAGGAAGAGGAAGAGAAATGAAGGGGACGGGGTCAAAGACATTTTGTTCCTGATGAAGAACAAATCACTATAGTTGACCGTGTTCTTGTGTAGGATTGACCATGAGGGCAGTGGGTCTACAGGCTCGTCTACAGGGTTTTATACTCCTTACACACACAGTATAATTACAGTAAACAGCAGCAGCAGTTTAGATGAGAGAAATTTCACTATTCTCTGTACAGTAAATACTGGAGCACATGTTGTTCGCCCTAAAAACTCATAATTGTCAAATTGATTTGTAGCCATAAGTACTTCTTATGTTTGATATTTTTGCAGAACAAAGGGGAGGGAGAGAAGATCTTTTGTCTGAAGACTAAGAAACCAGTATGGCAAATATTACCAGTACTGTAATTCAATTTGGCAGAGGATGCTGAATTTTTTTACTGTACTGTGATTGACAGTATACTGTATTGTATTGCAATTCCAAGTTCATGTTCATGTTCTTTAGTATTTCAATTGTTTTTCTAGTGCTTTTCATCTACTGAAAGATCTCTATACAGTAGTGTAGGCTGTAATGAAAATAAACTATCATTGAACATGTATCTGCTCTATTTATGTTTTATAAATGTGATAGATATTGATCTGTAAAATGATACCTGATTGCCGAAAGGAGGTTTTTGTAACAGTGTTTTCTCTGAGAGCTTTCTGTCCATCCATTGAAAGTCTGTTCACTCAAAACTGTGATGCTTCAAGATGTTCAGAGATTTTGAAGCAGTTTAATCCAAGTCTTCTGAAGAAACACAATCATATGATGAACAGACTGAATTTAGGCTCATTGTGGGGTGAATTGTCCCTATAAAATAAGGGCATTTTTGTCTAGAGTTTTGTAGAAATGTGTGTTTTGAGAACTGAATGAATGGTTTGGGAAATTGTGTCAAATGAATCAGTTATAGTGTGTTAGCAATCGAGAAAAACTGTAATTTGTGTTCTGAAGTTGGACGGGTTACAGGTTTGGAAAGACATGAGAGTGAGTAATTACAGTTTTTGCCTGTTGCTTGAACACTATAGACTCATGCTTAGACTAAAGTAACACAACTTGAAGCTTTTGTTACCATACCTCAAACACATGAACCCATACCTTAAACAAAAGCGCTGCTTTGCACTCTAGTTGCAATTCTGCAACACACTTACTCCTTTATGCAACACACTTGGTCCTGCATACTACACTCTATTTCATACATAAGACACTTTGTTCAAAAATGAAATCTCAGGGTGCCATTTGGAAAACACATGTATCCAAAATACAAAACACATCGGGTAATTGCAACCACTCAAATACACACCTCAAAACGCTTACTTACAAAACTGAACACCAATCAGCCAGCTACAAAAAGGCCTCAGTTAAGCCATTTTGAGAACTTTGCAAGCATGGAGAGCAAGAAGAGGTGGAGGCAGAGGAAGAGGAAGAGAGAGAGGAGTAGGACATGGTCAAAGAGGCACGGAACAATATTTCAGATGATATTAGAGCAATGGTGGTGGATCATGTGGCCAGACCCAAACAGACGGCAGGATCAATAATCCCACCCACGCAAAACTGGCCTGTTTTTCTGTATTTACAGTAGTGTATTTTGTTTTATTTTTGTATCATTTTTGCGTTACTGCATTTACTATACTGTACTGTAAAGTATAGTACTGTGATGTGCAGTATTGAGTTGATGTCATCTGTAACCTTTCAGTACTTTCATTTTTGATTGTTGTGAAAAACTTTGTTGGAAAAAAAAAAAAAAACAGAACAAAAACTGTAAGTGTTGCATTGAACTTCACAGAATGCTAACTGATGAACTGAATAAAAACAGTGAAAATTAAAGACTGCAGTGTTTTATATAAAGTAGACTAGTGTGTTCCCCCTGAACTGAAAGTGTATTCATATAGTGTGTGTCATTTTGTCATCAGAGTTACATTTTGACAAAGGAATGTTAGGTTTTGATAGTAGAGTTTCAATTTGACAGAAATGTGAATGGTATATTTCCCAGTGTTGTGTCATGTTTACTTGTGTGTAGAGTTTTGGCACAATGAGCGAAGTTTTGCAAAATGTGTTCAAGCAACGGGCAAAAACTGTAATGACATAATTTTCATTTTGGGGTGAACTAACCCTTTAATTGGCCTAATGTCAAAAAACACTTTAATAAAACAGTGTTGGATAAAGTGTTAATAAAGTGTTGGATAAAGTGTTGGTTTGTCATTTAGTAAATCTGTGTTTCAGTTTGCTGACTGTATAACAATGTTAATTATAAACTGTAAACTATTATTAGAGGAATTTACATAGTTTTTGTTCTGGTGTGAATCACTGTGACACATGCTCTTTAGCAGAGACATGCCATGTGCTACAATAATATATACATAATTGATGTATTAATAATAATGTGCTTCAGAATAATACACAACAGAATCACCCACATCCTCATTATTGTGCTCTTATCATCTGTTGTCTAGAAGCAGAAGTGAATGTGAGCAGTGAGGAGGTTTTTGTCATGCTGTGAATCACTGTGATACGAACTCACTAACAGAGCTGTCCCATGTGTGACAGTAATACACTGCAGAATCACCAACATCCACATTATTGATGATCAGACGATAATCTGATTGAGATGAATGTGTTGATGTGAATTTAGGAGCAGAGAAACCAGATCCGTATGTTGGAGAGCTATAGCTATGATGAAAATATAACACAAACTGAGGAACTCCTCCTGGAGTCTGTTTGTACCATCCAGCAAAATTAACTAACCCCAGATTACAGTCCAGTGTAGCCGTTTGTCCTTTATTGACTGTGATTAATGGACTCTGAGTCACTACAGTCACTCCACTGACACCTGCAGAATAAACACACCATTAATGAGACTCAATACTCACGTATGACATATTCATGATCGTATCAGAAGTGCTTCTTTAACTGCAGTCTAGTGACGTCTTACATGACAGAGTGATGAAGAGGATGATGAAGACTGACAGCATGATGTGAGTGTGTGATGTGAGCCGACTGAACAGAGCAGAGCGATCCGAGACGAGCCATAAGAGACTGAAGAGGGAGGAGCCTCAGTGACATCAGCATTCATCATCACACACATCATCAGAAACATCACTGAGTGATTGACAGATCAACATATTTGCATAAACTCCATTATTATCAGTGGTTTTTGAGTTATAAGTCTCAAACATACTGGATCGAATTTTCCTTCTGTAAGAGGTTTGCTTTACAAAAGAGTTTCTTCTTCATTAAAATAACTCAAGTAACAAAAACAAAAGATTGATAAGCATCTGATGTTCAGAAATAATCAAAACCCGTCATAGATGAGTGTCACTTTGCCAGTGTTTTTCATTCATTTTATTGCTCTTTTATTATTGTTCATGTACAGATGAAGATCATTTGTTGTTAACGCTCTTGTCTGGTTGGATGAACAGATAAAAAGAGACAGAGAAACTGATCATTTGCATGGAGCTGATTATAACAGCAGGTGTTTCCTGTGTGTCACGACTGAACTTCCTGTCCTGAAGAAAATCTCCACAGCTCACTGCGTCTGCAGAAGACAAACTTCAGCATCAACTTCACACCATATTCACATGAATGTCAGGCCATCAGGAGCATTTTGATCATTATAGTTTAGATCGTAACTTTACTGTATCAAATAATAGTCATTTCTGCATCTGTCACTAACTCTCTAGCCAGAATATCGTCTGCAGAAAACGACACAGTTAAAGCCATTCTTGAACTATTTTTGATAGTTTCTATATTCATGATTTCTATCACACTACGTCAGAAGATATTATTACTCATAATCAGTCAAACAACACATCAGATTGTCTGAGTTCAGTCGCTGCAGTCAGATTTCTTGATGTTTGTTCTGGTGGTTTTTGAGGCGACAGAAGCTTCACATGTCAGATCTTTGTCTTTGTCCCACTCTGAGCTCTCAATGATTAAATAACTGCTCATCCTGAACTTCTTATCAGGCTGCTGTTCAGCAGAGCCGGTGAAGACGCCTTCAGTGACTGAGTTCCCGTTCACAAGCCAGCGCACATCAGCAAAAGCCGCAGACATGTGATCGATCAGACACACCAGAGTGACTTTACTGGAGCTGATCAGCTCTTCTCTGGATGGACGGAGGATGTTCAGCACAGGAGGAGCAACATCAGCATCTGCACGACACAAACCACCATTAACATGATGAAAACACATCTGCATCTCAGACACACTTCTGAAATACTGAACTATGACCACATTTAAAGCTTTCATTTCTACAATTTCACACATCACCATGTCAACAATTAATATTTTCTTGCATTATTTAATAAAGATTTATGTAACATCATTTATGTTCAATACATGCATCTGAATGTTCTTGATAAAAAAATATCCTGCAACATAAAAATCAAGTGCTGTATTTGAGTAGTTTGTTGAATTTTTAATATCATCATCAAGATTTGATGTTAAAATGTACATGAATATATATGGCACAGTGTATATTTTAGCTACTGACACTATTTATTTCTACCATTTTTAATAATATTTGTTCCTTCACTGACTCATTTTCAACTGTCCTGCAGTGTGAAAAATACAGTAAAAATATTTTATGAGGTTAATCAGTTTTATTCAAATGAGGATTTTTTTTTTTTTTAAATCCATCAAATTAAACACAAAGCAGATGCTTTTCCTTAAATGACAACATGAGTACAGATTTTTCTGTAGTAATAATAATAATAGTAATAACAGCTGAATATAATTATGAACCATATAGAAATCAGAGATGAAAGTTAAAGCTGTAGTGAAAGTCTTTTCAGTTTATTTCAGGACTGTTTACTGGAAGTTCTTGATAAAACTGTTAATTCACACATTTAACTGTAAATTAACTATAAGGTAAACTCAAAAATAAAGATTTTATATATCAATAATGAAGTGTAGATTATATGTAATGCAGTGAAAAGATTTTGGTAACACTTCAGTATAGGGAACATTTATTCACTATTAACTACGACTTTTCCCTCAATAAACTCCTAATTTACTGCTTATTAATAGTTAGTAAGTTAGTTGTTAAGTTTAGGTATTGGTTAGGATTGATAATGTAGAATAAGGTCATGGAGAATAAAGACATTAATATTTGCTTAATAAGTACTGATAAAAAGCCAATATTCTAGTAATGTGCATGCTAATAAGCAACTAGATAAAAGACCCTAAAATAAAGTGTCGACGATCATAATAACGATAATCAAAGATTTTACCATTGAAAATACAGTGTAAAGATGACTTACCCGTCACAATGAGTTTTGTTCCTTGTCCGAATACCACAATGAAACATTTCATATGTTCAGCCGTACAAAAACCTCCTCAGTCTGTGAAGAGACACAAACAGAAGTGAAACACTCACTCAACCTCATCTGACTGTGTCCTTTACACATTTAATTCATGGAGAAACGCTTCAGATTCAAACACAGACACTCATGTTGCTGTTTTAGTCTTCATATTAGTTGTGTTTGACTGCTGTGTATTAAAGTGCTTTCTATGATTTATGGCTGTTGTTATTCTGCAGGTGTCAGTGACTGCAGTGAATCCTGCTGTTGTCTCAGTCAATGAAGGACATAAAGTCACTCTGAACAGAAACACATGAAGATCTACATATGAAGATGATGGACACTGGAGGAATGTTTCTCACAAACTAATGGGACTTTCTGTCTCCTGAAGAGCACAAAAGGAGAAATTTAGCAGAATGTGTAAGCTGCTCTTTTACAAGTAATGAAAGTGAACAGTGACTGTCCAACTACAAACAGGACAAAAATATCATAAAAGCACTACAAGAGATGAGTTAAATTACAGGACAGTAAAGAAACTGTAAAATATTCTCAGCATCTGTGATCAGTTTTTACTGTAATTCATCATGAATGTGAGAAGTGAAGTATTGCTCTTATCATCTGTTGTCTAGAAGCAGAAGTGAATGTGAGCAGTGAGGAGGTTTTTGTCATGCTGTGAATCACTGTGATACGTGTTCTTGAGCAGTGTCGTCCCATGTGTTACAGTAATACACTGCAGAATCACCAACATCCACATTATTGATGATCAGACTATAATCTGATTGAGATGAATGTGTTGATGTGAATTTAGGAGCAGAGAAACCAGATCCATATTTAACTGAGCTCCAGCCATGATAAAATCTTAACACATGCTGAGGAACTCCTCCTGGAGTCTGTTTGTACCATCTAGTCTGAGCATTAGTTACTGTCCCCAGATTACAGTCCAGTGTAGCTGTTTGTCCTTTATTGACTGTGATTAATGGACTCTGAGTCACTACAGTCACTCCACTGACACCTGCAGAATAAAAACAAGCTTTATATGAGATTGTGTGTCAAAACACTTGAAATCTGACATCAGATCTGATGAAAACTTACAGGTCAGAAGAGTGAAGAAAGCACAGGATATTGTGATCATCTTGTGATTTGGTCCGTGTGACGTGTAAAGATGAGCAGTGCTGTAGAATAATGCTGAGATGATCAGAGAGAGAAACTTTAAGACAGTCAAGAGCTCTGAGAGGGAGGAGCCACTGAAAGACCCGCCCACCTCCTGCAATAGACCCGCCCACATCTGACAAACTACACGTGTGCTTCTCACTTAGTTTTTTCTTAATTTCACTTCTGATTAAAATTTGATCAGATTTAGCAAGTGTAAACGTCCAAAATGTTTTTACAAATCCGTTTCGAGCTTCATTCAGGCTGTGTTCACACTGTCAGTCCAAATCTGATTATTTGTGTATCTGATTGGAATCTGATCTAAAATTATTGACTTTCACATTCTGTGTCGCAACTGTTCAGATCCGATTTTTGTGTACATGCCACTCTTTTGTTTTCCAGGATATCTGCATTGGTTTCTATGGCAATGACGTTGAGTCGATAGGCACATGCTAAAAACACCAACACCAACTGCAGCATGGAGGGGTTTGCAATACAGATGTTGTCTACTGCATTATGATGAGGCAGTGACTGAAATAGCAGGCTGATATGAGCGGCTTTATTCCGTACTGTCGTCTCTGCTGGTTTCAAAACATTTCTCTTATATTGTCATTTTCTGCTCGTCCAGCACTTAACAACACAACCCTGTTTCTGCAGCAACTTTCAGCATGTTTCCTTGAACAACGTCTGATGTTTATGTTTTATGTGGTGTGAGGAAGAGTCAGATTCAAGAGTCAATCAGACTTTTTCCCTTTTTGTTCTGTCAGCACAGAGGGTTTCTGTGTGAACTCTTTTACACATCTGACACCTGTAAAATTATAATAAATAAAATTAATCAACTTTGACACCGTGAGAGAACAACATGTTTGTAGTGAAATGTGTAACTTACATGACAGAAGAGAGAGGAGAGTGAAGGAGAAAATGATCAGCATCTTCCTGTGATGAGCAGTTTGAGTTTAGTGGAGAGATGAAGAGAATAAGAGAGATGGAGAAACTCATATATGAGGAAGAGAAACTCTGAAAGAGGGAGGATCACTAGAGTTCAGCCAGTCATTTCATCCTCCTGATCAAACACAGACTGATTTAATTCTCTTACTTAATTCATATATATGAGGGGGAAATCATGTTTCCTATATAAATTAAAATTATAGTTCAATGACAATTCTCTAAAAGTGATATATAAACTGTCTGTATTAACATGGATAATCTGCTACATTCAAACACATCAGTGAACAGCAGATGATACTGAATGTGTTTCATAATGAAATGAACTTGACTGTATTTTGTCTCTCTTCACTTCAGCTGAGATTCCTGGTTATCTGCATTAGTCAAACTGATCTGCTCTTCTGACAGAACGATTACATGATTCTTGAACAGATTCAACTGTCAACTACTAGCTGTTAAAGTATATTTGTGAATATGTTTGAGAGATGAATTACACAGATGGAGACGATCACATGACTGATAATGAACTAGAGAGTTAGTGACAGATGCAGAAATGACTATTATTTGATACAGTAAAGTTACGATCTAAACTATAATGATCAAAATGCTCCTGATGGCAACCTGGTCTCATAGGAAATATACCACCAGGTACGTATTGCTATAGTTCTGAAACAAAAACGTCCACTGGGGTCGCTAAAGAGAAGGACATGTTACATTTAACAGTCAGAGGTATGTACACTACAGCATATCCAATTATCCTAAAACTGTGTTATTTTAGTGATAAATGTAACGTGATTCGTGTTATATTACTGAAACATGTTTAATCTGATGGTAAATGTAACGTTAGAATCATGAGAGTGCTCACGACGCCAGTAGAACAGATAAGCTAATTTAGCTAGCTTCCTTCAATTAACATTACGTACTCTGCAGTACAAAAATTACAGCCGCAGCATACATCGACAGAACCCTGGCAAAGTAGGTACGTTTGTAGCCAGGTGGCTATAGTGAACTAAAATTAGCGCTTGCTAAGTTCTTTTTTTAGTGATAAATGTTTGCTGTAATGGTAAATGTGATGTTAGAATCGTGTGTGAGCACTCCTGATAAAAGCAATGCCCTTCAATTATGTTTCTGTAGTACATTTTGTAGCTAGCTAGGTGGCTAACGTTGGTGAGCTAACGGTGAACTGTCTGAACATAAAACTTATATGTTTGCACATACACACATTCAGCAAATCACCAGTTCACCAGTTATGAGCACATCCATATGTGCAAACAAATGCAATATACATCGCATTACTTTCGATGTATTATTAGATGAGGTTAATCTGCGTTTATACCTTAAGAACTACAAATCCCATTAAACTGTCGACCAATAATGTGTTGCCATAAAACGCCATGTGCAAACATGCGCACTATCAATGTGTGTGTGTGTGCGCGCGCGCGCGCCCACAGTAAGAAACTACGTTTACATCACCAAACAATTTTATATGTGCTTGCAGGTTCCCGACATATGAAAGTGATAGAAAAGCAGCAAGTTAGTCTCAACTTGTGCCATAGCCATTGCTTGTGAGTGCGCATTACTACATTTATGTATGTATTCTACATGCATTTTAATGTAGCTGTTGAATCTGCACATACGTCTAGGCCAGCCCAAATAGGCCAGTAGCCCCTCACTTCAGAACACTCAAGATCCAAGGGGCGGAGTCGGGTAGATTAAGATATATGGAAAGTGGGAGGAGTTGGATCTAGAACCAGGAGGTGGAGATGGGTAGGTTTAGAGCCAGGGGGCGGAGTCGGGTAGGTTTAGGGCTATGGAAAGTGGGAGGAGATACACTCCGCCCCTTGGATCTTGTGTTCTGCAGTGAGGACTATCTCAAGTAGGCTGCAGCCTGCGGTTATTTCACTTTAATGGCAATTAATAGGTCCTTTTCAGTGACATTAAAGTGAAATAACTGAACATAAACATATGAGCTTGATAAAAATGCTCATTTTAGAAGAAAATTTCAGATAGCACTTAGAGGCTTTGCATCTGAAGTCTTCATATATACACATATCCATGGTGATTCCCCATCCCTGTGTCACCCCTGGAACCCGATTTGTTGTATGTTGGTTTCCAATAGAGGGTATGCACATGACGTCACCGTCAACCATTATGACTGCGGTCACGCCCATTAAGTGGCAAAAGACTGAGTGGCAGGATTGGTTTTCAGCGTGAATGCCGCAAAAAACACACAAAACACATCCAAAACAGGAAAGAGCTTTGCGATTGACTGTACAAATAGCTTTGACACAAAACCTGAAGTATAATTTTACAGACTGCCGAAAGCTACAGAAAAAAGAAGCAAATGGATCACTGCAATTCACAGAAACAGCTGGACTCCAGCAGAGAAACATGGATTTGTAGTTAGCATTTTGTGTCAAATTGTTGGATTTTGAGGTAAAATCATAACGTATATATTGTATTGTTATATACGTATATATTGTATTGTTATATACAAATTAAGATCCTGCGAGGTGATTCTCCCGCACTGAGGCCGCCCCTAACCCGCCCTGTTTACCACCTGCTTTTGGGCTGCATTCATAAACATCCCGCCCTTTAGGAGACGGGACCTCGGCGCTACAGGGGCCGTTACTGGTGTGGTGCCAAATTTAAAAAACCTGCCAGATTAAGATCACCCTAGTAATGGTAGGTGTTGGAGTAGGTTTGGGGGAGGGGTTAGGATTAGGGGTGGGGTTAAGATTCAGATAGACTTGAGGGTGAGGATGGTCATAATTTGGCAGGGAGTCGAAATTCAGCACATAAATACTGGAGCACATCTTCTACATCCTCAAACTCGAAACTGTCCAGTTGATTTGTAGCCAAACTTACATGTAGTGTATTTTTGCAGAACGGCGACTGCCTAGTGGACAAGAGTAGACAATATCTTTTGTCAGAGGACCAACAAACTGCTATAGTGCTGTAAATACAGTCACTGTCAATACTGTAATATATTTCAAACTAGGCAGTGCAGAAGCCTGTGTGTTTGTTAAGTTTGTGTGTAATCTGATCATCAATAATGTGGATGTTGGTGATTCTGCAGTGTATTATTGTGGCACATGGGACGACACTGATGAGTTCGTATCACAGTGATTCACAGCATGACAAAAACCTCCTCACTGCTCACATTCACTGCTGCTTCTAGACAACAGATGATAAGAGCACTACTTCACTTCTCACATTCATGATGAATTACAGTAAAAACTGATCACAGATGCTGAGAATATTTTCATGTTTCTTTACTGTCCTGTAATTTAACTCGTCTCTTATGGTGGTTTTTTGATATTTTTGTCCTGTTTGTAGTTGGACAGTCACTGTTCACTATATGCTATTATTAATTGTAAAAGAGCAGCTCACACATTCTGCTAAATGTCTCTTTTTGTGCTCTTCAGGAAACAGAAAGTCCCGTTAGTTTGTAAGAAAATGTTTCTCCAGCGTCCGTCATCAGTAGATCTTCATGTGTTTCTGTTCAGAGTGACTTTATGTCCTTCATTGACTGAGACAACAGCAGGATTCACTGCAGTCACTGACACCTGCAGAATAACAACAGCCATAAATCATAGAAAGCACTTTAATACACAGCAGTCAAACACAACTAATATGAAGACTAAAACAGCAACATGAGTGTCTGTGTTTGAATCTGAAGTGTTTCTCCATGAATTAAATGTGTAAAGGACACAGTCAGATGAGGTTGAGTGAGTGTTTCACTTCTGTTTGTGTCTCTTTACAGACTGAGGAGGTTTTTGTACGGCTGAACATATGAAATGTTTCATTGTGGTATTCGGACAAGGAACAAAACTCATTGTGACGGGTAAGTCATCTTTACACTGTATTTTCAATGGTAAAATATTTTCACTGTATTACATATAATCTACGATTCATTATAGATTTATAAACTCTTTATTTTTAGTTTACCTTGTAGTTAATTTACAGTTAAATGTGTGAATTCAGACAGTTTTATCAAGAACCTCCAGTAAACAGTCCTGAAATAAACTGAAAAGACTTTCACTACAAACATTATTAAAAATGGTAAAAAAAAAAATAGTGTCCGCACCTAAAATATACACTGTGCCATATATATTCATGTACATTTTAGTATAAAATCTTGATGTTGATAACAAAAATCCAACAAACTACTCAAATACAGCACTTGATTTTTATGTTGCAGGATATTTTTATCAAGAACATTCAGATGCATGTATTGAACATAAATAATGATGTTACATAAATCTTTATTAAATAATGCAAGAAAATATTAACTGTTGACATGGTGATGTGTGAAACTGTAGAAATGAAAGCTTTAAATGTGGTCATAGTTCAGTATTTCAGAAGTGTGTCTGAGATGCAGATGTGTTTTCATCATGTTAATGGTGGTTTGTGTCGTGCAGATGCTGATGTTGCTCCTCCTGTGCTGAACATCCTCCGTCCATCCAGAGAAGAGCTGATCAGCTCCAGTAAAGTCACTCTGGTGTGTCTGATCGATCACATGTCTGCGGCTTTTGCTGATGTGCGCTGGCTTGTGAACGGGAACTCAGTCACTGAAGGCGTCTTCACCGGCTCTGCTGAACAGCAGCCTGATAAGAAGTTCAGGATGAGCAGTTATTTAACCATTGAGAGCTCAGAGTGGGACAAAGACAAAGATCTGACATGTGAAGCTTCTGTCGCCTCAAAAACCACCAGAACAAACATCAAGAAATCTGACTGCAGCGACTGAACTCAGACAATCTGATGTGTTGTTTGACTGATCATGAGTAATAATATCTTCTGACGTAGTGTGATAGAAATCATGAATATAGAAACTATCAAAAATAGTTCAAGAATGGCTTTAACTGTGTCGTTTTCTGCAGACGATATTCTGGCTTTAATGCGAATGTAAGAAGATTTACAACCTGTTCAATAAACTGCATGTTAAACAAACAGTTTTATTGTTGATTTCTTGTTTTCTTATTCATTACTAAGTCAATTTTCACTTCTACAAGCAATGAAAGACTGAACAATGAAAGTGTATCAAAGACTCAAATAAACCATCTTCAGTTTGAAAATATATGAAACCTCTGCTGCCATCTTCAGTGGAAAGAGCAAATTAAACTAGTGTTACTGCTAGAGAAGATCATCTGTGAAGATCAGAGATGAATGTCTGAATATGGTTGAGAGATGAATTACACAGATGGAGACGATCACATGACTGATAATGAACTAGAGAGTTAGTGACAGATGTAGAAATGACTATTATTTGATACAGTAAAGTTACGATCTAAACTATAATGATCAAAATGCTCCTGATGGCCTGACATTCATGTGAATATGGTGTGAAGTTGATGCTGAAGTTTGTCTTCTGCAGACGCAGTGAGCTGTGGAGATTTTCTTCAGGACAGGAAGTTCAGTCGTGACACACAGGAAACACCTGCTGTTATAATCAGCTCCGTGCAAATGATCAGTTTCTCTGTCTCTTTTTATCTGTTCATCCAACCAGACAAGAGCGTTAACAACAAATGATCTTCATCTGTACATGAACAATAATAAAAGAGCAATAAAATGAATGAAAAATACTGGCAAAGTGACACTCATCTATGACGGGTTTTGATTATTTCTGAACATCAGATGCTTATCAATCTTTTGTTTTTGTTACTTGAGTTATTTTAATGAAGAAGAAACTCTTTTGTAAATTAAACCTCTTACAGAAGGAAGATTCAATCCAGTATGTTTGAGACTTATAACTCAAAAACCCTTGATAATAAAGCAGTTTATGCAAATATGTTGATCTGTCAATCACTCAGTGATGTTTCTGATGATGTGTGTGATGATGAATGATGATGTCACTGAGGCTCCTCCCTCTTCAGTCTCTTATGGCTCGTCTCGGATCGCTCTGCTCTGTTCAGTCGGCTCACATCACACACTCACATCATGCTGTCAGTCTTCATCATCCTCTTCATCACTCTGTCATGTAAGACGTCACTAGACTGCAGTTAAAGAAGCACTTCTGATACGATCATGAATATGTCATACGTGAGTATTGAGTCTCATTAATGGTGTGTTTATTCTGCAGGTGTCAGTGGAGTGACTGTAGTGACTCAGAGTCCATTAATCACAGTCAATAAAGGACAAACAGCTACACTGGACTGTAATCTGGGGACAGTAACTAATTCTGAAGCTAGATGGTACAAACAGACTCCAGGAGGAGTTCCTCAGTTTGTGTTATATTTTCATCATAGCTATAGCTCTCCAACATACGGATCTGGTTTCTCTGCTCCTAAATTCACATCAACACATTCAT
This sequence comes from Chanodichthys erythropterus, assembly GCF_024489055.1. Classification (NCBI taxonomy): domain Eukaryota; kingdom Metazoa; phylum Chordata; class Actinopteri; order Cypriniformes; family Xenocyprididae; genus Chanodichthys; species Chanodichthys erythropterus. Next base: position 22,439,691 of record NC_090223.1, on the reverse strand, counting down.
CTCAATCAGATTATCGTCTGATCATCAATAATGTGGATGTTGGTGATTCTGCAGTGTATTACTGTCACACATGGGACAGCTCTGTTAGTGAGTTCGTATCACAGTGATTCACAGCATGACAAAAACCTCCTCACTGCTCACATTCACTTCTGCTTCTAGAGAACAGATGATAAGAGCAATACTTCACTTCTCACATTCATGATGAACTACAGTATAAACTGATAATATTCTCTCTTTACTACTCTGTCCTGTAATTTATCTCCTCTCTTGTGGATCTTTTATGATGTTTTTTTTGTCCTGTTTGGATCTTGAGCTCATCTGAATATTGATCTGGATTCTCCTCTCCTAAATTTACAGTATCTTATTCAACCAAGTCTGATTGTCATCTGTCAATCAATAATGAGGATGTGGGTGATTCTGTTGTGTATTATACACATTATTATTTATGCATCAATTATATATGTATTATTGTAGCACATGGCATGTTTCTGTTAAAGAGCATGTGTCACAGTGATTCACACCAGAACAAAAACTATGTAAATTCCTCTAATAATAATTTACAGTTTATAGTTAAAATGTTATACAGTCAGCAAACTGAAACACAGATTTTCTAAATGACAAATCAACACTTTAACCAACACTGTTTTATTAAAGTTTTTCTTGACATTAGGCCAATTAAAGGTTTAGTTCACCCCAAAATGAAAATGTTGTCATTAATTACTCTCATTTCTTTCCAAACCTGTAACCCGTCCATCTTCAGAACACAAATTACAGTTTTTCTCGATTGCTAACACACTATAAGTGATTCATTTGACACAATTTCCCAAACCATTCAATTCTCAAAACAAAGACACATTTCTCAAAACTATAAACACGTCTGACTTGTTTTCACACACATTATGATTTTCTTAATGAATTCTGCAAAACTCTAGACAAAAATGCCTTTATTTTATAGGGACAGTTCACCCCAAAACGAGCCTAAATTCAGTCTGTTCATCATATGATTGTGTTTCTTCAGAAGACTTGGATTAAACTGCTTTAAAATCTCTGAACATCTTGAAGCATCACAGTTTTGAGTGAACAGACTTTCAATGTGTAATGACTGAAACAAATCAGACACAATTATGTGTTAGTTCACCAATAGTTTTAAGCTCACTCTGGGATTTGACTGTCCCCATCCCCCGAGAAGAGGAATGTGCTTCCACATTGAGAGCAGAGAAGAGACATGTTTTATGATTTTTAAGTTATATGACATTTAAGGTAACTTCAATCATGCCACGTTTAGTGTCTATACATTCGTAGCGGGAAGATTTAAATGCTTGTGTATGCGGTATGTCAATACCTGTGCAACACATCAGTATTACAAGAATCTTTAATAGTTCTGATTCAAGAACTCAGCTTGTTAATCTTTCTGGGTTGTAAAAGCCCTGACAGGAGGGGTGTTGCCACCCAGAATTACAACATCTTCATTGGTCCGGTCAACAACTGAGAGGTGTGACTTTGACCAGAGGTTAAAAACCAGTGAACAGTGCCACTCCCTCTCTTCTTCTTTGCTTCTGGACAACCGAACAGGTCTCCTTGCGGCCGGCCTCTCTAGGCCTGGCCCGCAAGGCTGGTAGGCCCCCGGCCTACAACACCCAGCCATGTGCTCATCACCCAACAGACTGACAACAACTTCAGACGAGAACCTCAAGATCGCTCCTCAACCTGCAGATCCGACGCTCCTCAGCCTAAGGGCACATTGCAAGTATCGTACATTGATTTAGTGTTGATTTGTAAGACTTACCTTTGCTATTGCTAAAAGAAACTGATGAGTCCTTTCCAGAGTGTCTTCGACTTTCCTATAGCTCTAGTAACAGTACCTCTTCCGGTTCAACTCTATCATTACTCATTCTGACCTACATATGTGTGTGACCCTTTGTGTATGTTATGTTATGTTATGTTATGTTATGTTATGTTATGTTATGTTATGTTATGTTATGTTATTTTATGTTATGTTATGTTGTGTTATGTTATGTGTTTGTTAGTTTAGTTATGTGTTTGTGAGTTAGTTAATAAAGATTGTGCACAATACATGTTTGGTTCTGACTCCATCTGCTAATGAATTGCCTCTTAAGTGATATAGACCCGAACCTATGCTCTAAGTAGCACGGTGCGATAAGAATGTTATTTTTCCATAACCTGGAAATGAACATTTCTCAGAATTATTAAACAATCAACACTAAGTGTTCCCTGGACAACAGGTTATTTGATGGTAATATTAAGATTAATGTAGCTATATCCAGTAAATCTGATTAACCGATTTACATATTCATAATTAATCATAATCAATAAATCATATTGAGTTATGAATAATTATTAATATTTCCCCTTTGAGTTAATTCGCTACAAATGAATGGACAGAAAGCTCTCAGATTTCATGAAAAATATCTTCGTTTTTCTAGATTGCTTAAACATATTTCTTGAAATTGTGCCTCCTTTTCTCAAAACTAAGCTAAACACAAATTCATAACTTCTCACTAAATTTCCCAAACTTAAACTTGGGTAACACTTTATAATAACGCACGCTATGAATCATTAGTTAAGCATTAGTAAATAGTCAATTTATAATTTATAAAACATTAATAGACATAGTAAGCCATTTATAAATACAGCTATAAATGCTTTGTTCTTGATTTATAAGCATATCCATAATGTGTTCAATAACTGTATTTTCATACTTTATTAATGATCAATTAATCATTTCTAGTGTTAACTATTTTTAATAGTTAACTATTTTTATTTTATTTTAGTAGTTTTATAACTACCTGAATTAATCATAAATTGCAGTAGGAATATGTGTTAATAAAGCATGTATTAACACGCTAAGTAACTATTACTATATGTCTAAATAATAAGATGTATAAATGAATGTTTAAATAGTTTTTTAATCATTTACTTACACTTCCTAAATTATATTTTGAACCACTGACAACTCCTAAATACCTGGTTTGTAAATAATGTACTTAATTTAGAAATGATAAATTGATTATTAATAAAGCATGAAAATACAATTATTGAACACATTATGGATATGCTTGTAAATCAAGAATAAAGCATCTATAGCTGTATTTATAAACTGCTTACTAATGTCTATTAATGCTTTATAAGTGATGATTTGACTATTTACTAATGCTTAACTAATGCTTCATAGCATGAGTTATAAAGTGTTAGCAAAACTTGAAACTCAAAATGAAGCTCTCCACTCAAAACTGAAAAAAACAAACTCATGCCTTCAAATAAAACACACTAACCCTCAAAAACACACTACAATATAGTCTCACACACAAGTGAGATCAATTCAAAACACTGTTACAAAAACCTCCTTTCGGCAATCAGGTATCATTTTACAGATCAATATCTATCACATTTATAAAACATAAATAGAGCAGATACATGTTCAATGATAGTTTATTTTCATTACAGCCTACACTACTGTATAGAGATCTTTCAGTAGATGAAAAGCACTAGAAAAACAATTGAAATACTAAAGAACATGAACATGAACTTGGAATTGCAATACAATACAGTATACTGTCAATCACAGTACAGTAAAAAAAAAAAAAAAAAAAAAAACACAGCATCCTCAGCCAAATTGAATTACAGTACTGGTAATATTTGCCATAGTTTCTTAGTCTTCAGACAAAATATTTTCTCTCCCTCCCCTTTGTTCTGCAAAAATATCAAACATAAGAAGTACTTATGACTGCAAATCAATTTGACAATTATGAGTTTTTAGGGCGAACAACATGTGCTCCAGTATTTACTGTACAGAGAATAGTGAAATTTCTCTCATCTAAACTGCTGCTGCTGTTTACTGTAATTATACTGTGTGTGTAAGGAGTATAAAAACCCTGTAGACGAGCCTGTAGACCCACTGCCCTCATGGTCAATCCTACACAAGAACACGGTCAACTATAATGATTTGTTCTTCATCAGGAACAAAATGTCCTTTGACCGCATCCCCTTCATTTCTCTTCCTCTTCCTCTTTGTCTCCCACCACTAGGATTCATTTTCCGAAGCACATAATCACCAATTTATATTATCCTGAGATTCTGATTTGTGTGTCGTCATTTTTGCTACTCAATGTTTACACATGGATAAATGTGTTATTTGAGTTCACAGTGTGACGCTTGAGTGAATTATATGATGTGTTTGTGTTTTCTGAATGAGAACATGTTAAACCTGTGCTAAATGAGGGCATTTTTGTGTAGTTTTGCAGAAAGCATTGATAACATTGGAATGTGAAATGTGTTAAACATTTTGAGAAATGTTTCTTTGTTTCTAAAACTGAATGAATGGTTTGGGAAATTGTGCCAAATGAAGCAGTTATAGTGTGTTAGCAATTGAGAAAAACTGTAAAAATACAGTCCAACTTCAAAAGACAAAAATGTTATAAAAAACTATAAATGAAAAGTATGTTACACTCAATAAAGTTGTGCAACTGCAAAATCAAAGTCAGTGAGAGATTCATTCTGCCTCAGCATCACGTCTTCATGTTGAGTTCAGCCTCAGGACTTCGTCCACATCACAGGAAATGACGTCTCTTGCCGGCAAAGGGAAAATCCCTCTAGTGTGCCGGATCCAGCCTTGACAACACTCTCCACACCTTGCTCTTTCTCGTCCTCTTCCTCTTCCTCCTCTTACACAAACTCTTCCTCCTCTCGCTCTCAGACTGTTTCCATCTATTGTTGGTTTCATCATTCAGTGCTCCTGTGTCACCTGAGCTCTCTGAACTGGCTTATTTCCTACAGTTGGTTTGAGTCGTGTGTAAACGATGACAACTGTGTTGTAGTTCTGTTTAACTTCTGTCTGCCTGTCCAAAATGTGTTTTAGTGAGTGAGATTGTTGTTAGAGTTTTGCAAAAAAAGACTCTAAAATGGTGTCTATGTGCCTAAACTTGTTTAAGGTTTTACAGAAAGAGTGATTTATTCAACAAATTGGTTTAGGATATATTGTGAACAGAGTTTAGTGATTTAGCAGTTCAGTTTTGAGAGCAGTGATCTGAGCTTGGAGAAATGTGTCAAATCTATTGAGAAAAACTGTAACACTGAAGTGAGAAGCACACGTGTAGTTTGTCAGATGTGGGCGGGTCTATTGCAGGAGGTGGGCGGGTCTTTCAGTGGCTCCTCCCTCTCAGAGCTCTTGACTGTCTTAAAGTTTTTCTCTCTGATCATCTCAGCATTATTCTACAGCACTGCTCATCTTTACACGTCACACGGACCAAATCACAAGATGATCACAATATCCTGTGCTTTCTTTACTCTTCTGACCTGTAAGTTTTCATCAGATCTGATGTCAGATTTCAAGTGTTTTGACACACAATCTCATATAAAGCTTGTTTTTATTCTGCAGGTGTCAGTGGAGTGACTGTAGTGACTCAGAGTCCATTAATCACAGTCAATAAAGGACAAACAGCTACACTGGACTGTAATCTGGAGACAGTAACTGGTTCTGCTGCTAGATGGTACAAACAGACTCCAGGAGGAGTTCCTCAGTTTGTGTTATATTTTTATCATAGCTATAGCTCTCCAACATACGGATCTGGTTTCTCTGCTCCTAAATTCACATCAACACATTCATCTCAATCAGATTATAGTCTGATCATCAATAATGTGGATGTTGGTGATTCTGCAGTGTATTACTGTCACACATGGGACAGCTCTGTTACTGAGTTCGTATCACAGTGATTCACAGCATGACAAAAACCTCCTCACTGCTCACATTCACTTCTGCTTCTAGACAACAGATGATAAGAGCACTACTTCACTTCTCACATTCAGGATGAAATACAAACAAATTACAGATGTTGACAATATTCTGTCCTGTAAGTAATTATTTAGAGCAACAATTTTACAAAACAAACAAACATATAACAGGACAGTAAATATGAACTATTTCAGGTCTTCTGAATCTATACAGCAGGTTTCTCGACTCTCCAGCATGTTTTCTTCACTAACAGACTTACAGTATGTGATGATTCAGTTTTTCACGTTTTGTCATTTTTTGACACTTAATGAGTGAAAGAGGTTTAATGAAGAGAGTTGTGTGTTATAATCTGTGCTGGAGTGAATGTTTCAGTTCTGTGTCTCTGAAACTCAGGAGGTTTTTGTACGAGTGAAGATGTGACGTGAATCACAGTGGTATTCGGACAAGGAACAAAACTGAATGTGATTGGTGAGTAAACTTTACTCTTCCAATACTGTTCAATCACTTTTTATGTTTGTAAAAAATAAAGGTCAAATTATACAAAACTTAAATATATAGATTTTCTTAAAAAAAACTTTTTTGATTTTATTTCCTGCATGTATAAATATATTTAAATATTTTAAAATTAGCTTTAATAATTATTTATGAAATATGATATGTATGATATAAAATATGTGTAAAGGTTTTTAATTCTTGTTATTTGCCT